>NC_053024.1:401720102-402033471 GCF_003073215.2 Triticum urartu
CGATAAATGATAATATGAATGAAATACATCGTCGCTTTGAGAAGTATGTGATAAGCAAGAGCTCCCCCTAAATTTGTGCATTATTTAAAATTTGCTTTTGAATGCAAATGCACAATCGATTAGGATCATGGGTCACTCTTCCATGTCACATACATCTTGGTGGAGCGCTCAAAATGATAAGAGTTAACTAACATGCACTCATCACCAAGGATACAAGTGATTGATCATACAGAAACATTCATAGATATAATCATGCAAGCACACATTAAGCATAATAATGATCAGACACATGATCACATAAGTATCTCACGAGCATAACATAAATTGTAGCAACAACCAAACAACAAAAGTAGCAAGAGTGGCAACGCAAATGAAACGAACAAAAAGCAAGAGGCACTCTCGCTCTCTCTCTCTCTCGAAGCCTATGATCTATACACTTTCTCCCCCTTTGGAAACAAGTTACCAAAAAGTTTGAAAACATATAGTGCTATACGACACTCTAAGCACGATCTCCGGGAGCTCCTGAAGGGGTATTATGGCTTGTCGCTCCGGTGTGCGTAGATGGCGTGGAGGGGAGGGCATCTGCAAATGCCCCTGAGGAAGTCTGTGGAGCTGGAGGAGTTGGCACTAGAGGGACAACTATGGTAGTGGATGCGGGTGTAGAAATGGTAGTCCTAGAGTCTCTGGCAACTAGCACAGATGATGATCTTTGTGCCCTTGGCACTCCCTGAAATGTATCTATTGTGGGTCTATCATCACGATCCTCAACATCCTCCCTAAGCTTCTCCACAACTGTCTGAATCTTAGTGACCTTCACATCTAGGTCATGGAACTTTGTCTCAACAATCCTTTCAAGACTTACCTGATTTTGAGACAAGGTGGTCAGGCTCTTCTCAATTCTCACGGTAGCCTCAAGAAGATAACTGAGTTGGTCTTGCTTGGTCTTGAGATTCACAACTGAAGCATCTGGGGCACTTGTTGCCTTTGCTGCTTTTGCAGCCTTAGCTCTCTCAATCTTCTCCTGGGCTTCAACACAAGTAGTATGTGAAGCATCCATGAAAACCTCGTTGTCCTCAAAGTCTGGCCTCAGGGGTAGATGCTCCCAGTTCTCATCTTAGAGTTGATCAATGTCTGAATGTGTGGGGCATATCCACAATACCTCTTTTGGTCAGCTGTTGTCCTCTTCATTGTTCAACAATCAAGCTCATGACTTTGAATATCTGTGGGACATCAAACAAATGAAGCAAATTGATGGAATGATGACGTATCATCCTATGATCTCCTGACTTGGGCAATAGAGTGTGCCTCAAGATAGTGTTCATCATGGTCAAACCAGCAAGCAGATAATAAATAGATCCAAGCTTGTGAGTCTCCAAAGCTGCATCAGGTTTGGGCTCGTATATATTAGCCATGGAGTTATGATCCTTCCTAGGCTTTCCATACACATCAATATCATTTTCATCTTCCTTGGGGGCATTGATTAGCTTGGCCCATTTAGAGATTGTTGACTGATATCTGGTGCCTTCTATCATCCACACTATCTTACCATCAGGGTAGAAGTGGGCAGTGGAGTAGAACTGCATGATCATCTCATCGTTCCACTTTGTCAGTTCTTTTCCAACAAACTTTTCAACACCATTCATCCTAAAGCTTTCATGCACATGGGAAAGTAATCTTCATTCTCATCAATATATTACTAATCCACCCATTTCATGTCACAAACAATGGGTTTCTTGTCCAATAGGACAGTCTCATAGAAGTCTTGTTGTTCTCTTGTATTAAAACAATAGTCCACAGTAGTCCTTCTCCTTGTGGCATAAGGATCATTTTGCCTCCACAGTCTTAGACCATCATCCTTTCTCAATTTCATGTTTTCTGCCACAGGATGATCATCATTATGATCTGGGATCTTGGGCTTGAGTTTCCTGAGCACTAGTGGCTCATCATCTTCCTGAGCTTTAGGCACTGGGGCCTTGTTCTTCTCTGCAGCTGATATATTCCTTGTTGATCTCTTTGGAGTTGTTGACTTGGGGGCTTGAGCTAGAGCTGGGGGCTTGGGGCAGACTTGGGCTTAGAAGGAGCAGCCCTAGTCCTGATGGCATCCCCCATCAGCTTCTGTGTCTTGGCAGGAGGTGCAGCAAGCTCTTCCTCCTCCTCATCATCATCTTCCCTCATGGAAGGTCTTCCAAGAACCTTTGCAGTAGTGGTTCTAGCTCTCTTCTTCTCTCCCTCAGCAGCCTCATCATAAGATTGTTCCAAAGTGAACTTCATGGTTTATTGGGTTGAGGCTCTGACTTTGGACACTGGAGCTCTCCTAGGTGGAGCTTTCTTCTATAGTCCAGGTTTTGTGGCAGCAACAGCAGCATACTCTTTCTTGATCACCTTCTTCTTGGAGGTCACTTCCTCCTCAATCAGAAAATCTTCATCTTCACTCTCAGAAGTTCTTTTCTTCCTTTCCCTAGTAGCTGCCTTAGGCAAGTTGTTGGGAGTGCTTCTGCTTCCATCATCATAGCTGCTATTGGGACTAGTGCCCACACTAAGATTGAGCTTCTCTTCAGACTTATTCTGACTGTCACTTGCCTCTGACATAGTTGCAACTGACCCTGTGAATAGATGGGTGTGGATAGAGTAGATGAGCATCGCAAAGTACATCTTGTTTTTGCAAAAAATTGAAACAAAAACTTAACTTTAGTTTTCTGCAGAAAGCATTTTGGAGCTACCAATTTGACAAACTCGGTGACACCGAAGCACTAATAGAGTCTAAACATGCAGTTTCAGTCATACTGAAATGCAGTTAGATGACTCCGAGATGCTAAGCTTTCACAGAGAAAGTGATTTTGGTCTCACCGATTAGTACACTTCGGTCAGACCGGGTTGTACTTAGTGCAATGGCTAGGGCCAATCGGTGTGACTGAAATCCTCAGATCAGTCGGTCCGAGATGGGTTCGACGGAAACCTAACCCTAAGTTTTTGCATAAAACCTATTCTAAAGGATTTCTTTGCTGGACGAAATGATTTCATACATGTGAGGAATAAAGGCATTATACTTTGTGCAAGAATCGGAGTAAAGGATAGCACAAAGGGTCGAATCCGTACCATAACTCGATGACGGATTGCTACAGCGTCAACGGTGGCGGAGACCAACGGTGGAGACAACGATGATCCGGGGACCTAGGGGCAGCAATACTGGGGAGGCGCGGGCGAGTGTGTTTGAAGAAATTTCCAAACTTCAAGCCGCGGTATATATACCCAGACACTGTCGGTGGCGCCGAGTGGAACGTCTCGGTGGCACCGAGATGCAAAACTGCTAACAGTTGCTGCAACTCGGTGTGAACGAATCGTTCTAACCGGTTGGACCGAGATGAAAACCTATATCAACTTACTAATTTCGGTGAGACCGAGTTGAATAAGTTGGTCTGACCGAAAACCATTAAGAGGTTTTGGAAGTTAAGCCCTTGGCCAATCGGTGGCTCCGAGTGCTCCGCACCCGGAGGGTCCGAAAGTGACTTGTTCAAACTTTGTGATGTATCATGAATAGAGTTTGAGATGACAAAAAAGCATAGATAGCTAGAGGGAGTACTTAGGCATTCTTGTCCATCCATTTGGCAAGAGAAAAACCAAACAATCAAAACAACAAATGGATGTCCTCGAATGGATAAAATTATGCAACCAACATGCTCACACAATAAGATAGCAAATAAATCATGTGGCAAAGCATGCACAAACACTCTAGCATCTAGCAACAAATTGGCGATGGCTAGGTCATCTATATTGACTAAGGAGTTAAATGAGAACATTTGATCATAGGCCATACTCATTGTTTAAGCACAAGTGGGGTTACCACTTTTACATAAAGCATTGTTGTGTTCACATCATTAGAGTTGCTTTAGCTCAATTGTTTAGAGCAAAGATCCCCCTAGATGTGATATCCCCCCTAAGAGGGGTGGACTAACCTTGGGTTTTGTCAATGATGACTTCATGTAGATGTTGAAAATGTGGATGCTTAATGTTGATGTAGATCATTTGGAGCAATCCATTGGAGTGTTGCACTTTCAATACCTGCATGGGTTAGTCCCAAGGAACATACAAGGATGTCCATAGACATAGAGTGAAACACACTTATGATGATGTCCATGAAAGCATTAGGTTACCTTGTCCCTTGTCTTACCAACAAGAGGGTTTGTGACTCCATGAACTAGTGCAAGATATGAAAGTTGAATGCACTTGTCCTTGCCAAAATGAATATGAGTGAAGTATGTTGGCGGAGTCACCCTCAAGAACTCTCTAGTTCTTCTTCTTTGGGATCCACATCAACTTGATGGGAATCCATGGAGTTGTATTCGTACTTGATGAAGTAGAACTTGATGTATTCTTGGGAACCCACTTAACCATGGACTTAGGAGCTTCTTCAAATGAATCAATCTCTTCTCGAAGCTTGTTCGTGCCTTTTAGCTTGTGGTCTTATGGTGGAAGATCATCTTGAGCTTGTGTTCCCTTGAAATAAGTGGGGTCACACTTCTCTTATTAAGTAACAAACTTCGTCTTGGGGTATTGATCTTCTTCCCGCTCAACTCCATTGGCATTGAACTTCCGTCCAAAACCAACACCTTGATTATTCCGGTGCCTTCCTTGCTTGCGTAGAATTTCTCAAATTGCTTACTTCTGGCAAGGCTGTTGTAAACACCTTTCTCTATAATTCCCTTCAATAAGCTATTTTCTTGCTCAAGTGTAAATTGGCTAAGAGAATCATTAGTGGAATCAAAAGAACTACTAGAAGCAACAATATTGGATTTAACATGGTTATTGTTACTACTAGAGGAAGAATCTTTCTTGTTCTTATTGCTAGATTTTACTTGTGGCATATAAGTAGACAAGAGGAGATGTTTGGCAAGATAATAAGAACTCTTCTTTCGAAGATCATCATTGATAGCTTTTAGGAAATCATGATCTTGCTCTAAATTTAGCTTCTCGAAGCATAGCTTCTCATGAGTCCTTTTGAGCTCTCTATGATCCTCTAGAGTTGTTTCATGAGCTAACTTAAGAGTGTTCAATTCTTTAGTTAGACACTCAATCTCCTTCTTATCATTTTCATTCGTTTCATCTTGATTAGCATGATTAATAGCAATTTCATCATAGTTTTTATCACTAGTGTTGTCAAAAAGTAGATCATCATCACCTAGCAAATCATCTTCATCACTATTGAAATCAACATACTCGGGGTGTGATACCTTAGGTCCTTTAACCATGAAGCATCTTCCAATTCCTTCATTTGGTGACTCAAATATGCTGTAGGAGTTGGATGACACAAGTGCAAGTCTGGCAACACCTTCAGCTTGAGTATATTCGGAGTCGGAGTGATAGCATCTCTCAGAGTAGTTGTTGGAGTCGGAACCGGACACCCATTCACCAACGTGAGCTTGATGTCTTCGTCTTGTGTAGCCCTTCGATGACTTGTCCTTCCTTTCCGAATCCTTGCTTCTATGAGAGGGTCTTCGTTCATAATGACCATCTCTACTCCTTCTCTCTTTTGGTGGTGATTCATCTCTTTTTACTTCTCCTTCTTGGTGAATCTTCTCTTTTCTTGTAGGGAGCCATACACTCATTGGAGTAGTGTCCGGGTTTTCCACAATTATATCAATTACGATCACGACTAGAAGATCTTTTTCCATTGTAGGATCTTGACTTGGAGCTTCTCTATTTGCTTCTACTCTTATAGAAATTTTTTAAGTTTTTCACCATTAAGCTCAATTCTTCACAAGAAACTTGTTTCTCACTTGATGTTGTAGGAGCATCACTTGAAGCTTTGTAAGCACCACTTGACTTGTTATGGAGCTCTTCCTTATCCTTGAGTGACATCTCATGAGCAACAATTCTACCAATGACTTCCCTGGGCTTGAGATCTTTGTAATTGGGCATCATTTGGATCAAGGCGCACACAGTATCATATTTTCCATCCAAGGCTCTTAGGATCTTCTTGATGATGAATTTGTCGGTCATCTCTTCACTTCCTAAGCCAGAAATCTCATTTGTGATGAGAGCAAGCCTAGAGTACATCTCAACGACTCCTTCACCATCCTTCATCTTGAACTTGTCAAGTTGACTTTGGAGCACATCCAATTTGGATTCCGTGACTGACTCGGTACCTTCGTGCATATCAACCAAAGTATCCCAAATTTCCATTGCATTCTCAAGGCCGTTGATTTTGTTGAATTCTTTAAGGAACAATCTGTTGAAGAGAATGTCGCAAGCTTGAGCATTGTATTGAAACATGTTCATTTCTTCCGTTGTCGCTTCATGATCCGATTCTTCTCCATCCTCGAAGAAATCACCTTGCAAGCCAATACGCACAACAGCCCAAATAGCGGGGTTATGACCAAGAATATGCATTTTCATCTTGTGCTTCCGACTAACAAAATTAGTACCATCAAAGTAAGGACCTCTACGGTGGTAATTTCCCTCGCTAGACGCCATACTCTCCCAGGTTGTGAAAACAAGGCTATGATCACCAAAGCAATGGAAATCAAGGCAAATGGAGACCAAAGCTCTGATACCACTTGTAGGATCGAAAGTAGGTCTAGAGGGGGGTGATTAGACTACTTGACCAAATAAAAATCTAAAATTTTACCAATTTTAGTTGTGGGAAGATTTTAGCAATTAACACAAATCAAGCAATCAACCTACACATGCAATTCTAAGAGTGTAACAGCAGAAAGTAAAACATTGCATATGAAGGTAAAGGTAAGGGTTTGGAGAGTGCAAACACAAAGATGACACAGAGATTTTGGGCGTGGTTCTGATAGGTGGTGCTATCATACGTCCACGTTGATGGCGACCTCAACCCACAAAGGATAACGGTTGTGCGAGTCCACGGAGGGCTCCACCCACAAAGGGTCCATGAAGAAGCAACCTTGTCTATCCCACCATGGCCATCGCCCATGAAGGACTTGCCTCACTCGGGTATATCTTCACGAAGTAGGCGATCTCTTTGCCCTTACAAACTTCTTGGTTCAACTCCACAATCTTGTCGGAGGCTCGCAAGCAACACCTAGCCAATCTAGGAGACACCACTCTCCAAAATATAATAGATGTTGTGTTGATGATGAACTCCTTGCTCTTGTTCTTCAAATGATAGTCTCCACAACACTCAACCCTCTCTCACAGATTTTGGATATGGAGAAAAGATGATTTGAGTGGAAAGCAACTTGGGGAAGGCTAGAAATCAAGATTCTTGTGGCTGGATTGGAATATCTTGATCTCAACACATGAGTAAGTGGTTCTCTCTCAGAAAATGTAGGCTGGAAGTGTAGGCACATTCTGATGGCTCTCTCAGTAATGGAGAAGGGGGTGGAGGAGTATATATAGCCTCCACACAAAATCCAACTATTACACACATTTGACCTAACTCGGTTAGAGCGAATAGATGAACTCGGTGAGACCGATTTAGTTCAAAATGTGAATGTTAGGAATCTTGGTGGGACCGACTGGAATAACTCGGTGGGACCGATGTGCTAGGGATAGGGCAAAACCTCATATCGGTGGCACCTATTGCGTGAACTCAATGGGACCAGTTTCAGCAAAGAGCAAACAGAGAGTTGGTCAAGCAAACTCGGTGGGACCGATCGCTCATTTCGGTGAGACAGAAATGTTAGGAAAGGGAAATAGAGAGTTTGCAGGGCCATCTCGGTGAGAACGAGATCCGTATCGGTGTGACCGAGGTGTAAGGGTTTCTAGAAGTGGCTATGTCAAATGAACTCGGTGGCGCCGGATAGAAGATTTTGGTGGGCCGAGTTTGACTTTGGGTTTTGAACATATTTGGAATGATAAAATGGTTGAGGGCTTTGGAGCAATATGACCAAGCATTTTGAGCAAGTAGACCATTAAGCAACACCTCATCCTTTTTCAATAGTATTGGCTTTCCTATGTCCTCAATGTGATCTTGGATCACTAAAATATAAATGAAGAATCTTGAGATTTTGCCAACATGCGTCCTTAGCGTTTTGAGGGGTCCACATCTCTAGTCCATGCCATGCCATTCATTGAACTTTCTGAAATATTAAACTTGAATGGATATTAGTTCAATGAGCTATATGTTGTTATGAATTACCAAAACCACCCGGGGATTAGTTGCACTTCCACAATGGAAGTCAAAGGGCTCGCTTCCCAGTGAGCATGCGCAGCGTACAACTTGCACGCTTCTCGGTGAGTGGTAGAGGCAAGGGTGTCTATCGGATTTCGGGTTCTGGCAAAACCCTTGACGTTCGAACACTGGGGTGCGCACGAAGATCTCTCCCTTCCCAGCTCATGCCCTCGCAACGATCTCAGAACCTAACTCGCCGAACCCAAAGAACAAAGGACACAGGGTTTATACTGGTTTGGGCCACCGATGTGGTGTAATACCCTACTCCAGTGTGGTGTGGTGGATTGCCTCTTGGGCTAAGGATGAACAAGTACAAGGGAAGAACAGCCTCCTGAGGAGAGGTGTTCTTGGGCTCGATGAGCTTGTGTGGTTGAGGCTGGAATGGATCCGATCCAAGATGAGTTGCCTCCTACTGTGGTGTCTAGTCCTATTTATAGAGGCCCTGGTCCTCTCCCAAATGTAGGTGGGAAGGGATCCAACAACGGCCAAATTTGAAGGGAGACAACTAGTACAAGTTATCCTGATAAAAGGTGGTCTTCGCCTGCCAAAGACTCTGGTGGTGACGCCGTCCTGGGCTCCACGGTGACCTCCGTCCTGGCGTCCGGCCGGTCTTGGTGTTGTTGCTATTATGGAACGAGTAAATATACTTGCCGGTAACGAGATTGAACTAGGTATTGAGATACCGATGATCGAATCTTGGGCAAGTAACATACCGATGACAAAGGGAACAACGTATGTTGTTATGCGGTCTGACCGATAAAGATCTTCGTAGAATATGTAGGAGCCAATATGAGCATCCAGGTTCCTCTATTGGTTATTGACCGGATACGTGTCTCGGTCATGTCTACATAGTTCTCGAACCCGTAGGGTCCGCACGCTTAACGTTACGATGACAGTTTTATTATGAGTTTATGTGTTTTGATGTACCGAAGGTTGTTCGGAGTCCCGGATGTGATCATGGACATGACAAGGAGTCTCAAAAAGGTCGATACATGAAGATTGATATATTGGAAGCCTATGTTTGGATATCAGAAGTGTTCCGGGTGAAATAGTGATTTTACTGGAGTACTGGAGGGGTTACCGGAACCCCCCGGAGGCTATTGGGCCTTATGGGCCCAAGTGGAGGAAGAGGAGAGGCGGCCAAGGGGCAGCCGCGCGCCCCTCCCCCAAGTCTGAATTGGACAAGGAGGGGGGGCGGCGCCCCCCCCCCCTTTCCTTTCCCCTCTCTCCTCCTTCCCCCCAAGTCCTAATCCAACTAGGAAAAAGGAGGGGAGTCCTACTCCCGGTGGGAGTAGGACTCCTCCGGCGCGCCTCCTCCTATGGCCGGCCGCACCCCCCTTTCTCCTTTATATACAGGGGCAGGGGAGCACCCCAGAGACACAACAATTGATCATTGACCTCTTAGCCGTGTGCGGTGCCCCCCTCCACCATAGTCCACCTCGATAATACTATTGCGGTGCTTAGGCGAAGCCATGCGTCGGTAGAACATCAACATCGTCACCACGCCGTCGTGCTGACGAAACTCTCCCTCAACACTCGGCTGGATCGGAGTTCGAGGGACGTCATCGAGCTGAACGTGTGCTGAACTCGGAGGTGCCGTACGTTCGGTACTTAATCGGTCGGATCGTGAAGACGTACGACTACATCAACCGTGTTGTGCTAACGCTTCCGCTTTCGGTCTACGAGGGTACGTGGACAACACTCTCCCCTCTTGTTGCTATGCATCACCATGATCTTGCGTGTGCGTAGGAAATTTTTTGAAATTACTACGTTCCCCAATAGTGGTATCAGAGCTAGGTTTTATGCGTTAATGTTATATGCACGAGTAGAACACAAGTGAGTTGTGGGCGATATAAGTCATACTACTTACCAGCATGTCATACTTTGGTTCAGCGGTATTGTTGGATGAAGCGGCCCGGACCGACATTACGCGTACGCTTACACAAGACTGGTTCTACCGACGTGCTTTGCACACAGGTGGCTGGCGGGTGTCAGTTTCTCCAACTTTAGTTGAACCGAGTGTGGCTACTCCCGGTCCTTGCGAAGGTTAAAATAGTACCAACTTGACAAAATATCGTTGTGGTTTTTATGCGTAGGTAAGAACGGTTCTTGCTAAGCCCGTAGCAGTCACGTCAAACTTGCAACAACAAAGTAGAGGACGTCTAACTTGCTTTTGCAGGGCATGTTGTGATGTGATATGGTCAAGACATGATGCTATATTTTATTGTATGAGATGATCATGTTTTGTAACCAAGTTATCGGCAACTGGCAGGAGCCGTATGGTTGTCGCTTTATTGTATGCAATGCAATCGCCATGTAATGCTTTACTTTATCACTAAGCGGTAGCGATAGTCGTAGAAGCATAAGATTGGCGAGACGACAACGATGCTACGATGGAGATCAAGGTGTCGCGCCGGTGACGATGGTGATCATGACGGTGCTTCGGAGATGGAGATCACAAGCACAAGATGATGATGGCCATATCATATCACTTATATTGATTGCATGTGATGTTTATCTTTTATGAATCTTATCTTTCTTTGATTGATGGTAGCATTATAAGATGATCTCTCACTAAATTTCAAGATAAAAGTGTTCTCCCTGAGTATGCACCGTTGCCAAAGTTCATCGTGCCCAGACACCAAGTGATGATCGGGTGTGATAAGCTCTACGTCCATCTACAACGGGTGCAAGCCAGTTTTGCACACGCAGAATACTCAGGTTAAACTTGACGAGCCTAGCATATGCAGATATGGCCTCAGAACACTGAGACCAAAAGGTCGAGCGTGAATCATATAGTAGATATGATCAACATAGTGATGTTTACCATTGAAAGCTACTCCATTTCACGTGATGATCGGTTATGGTTTAGTTGATTTGGATCACGTGATCACTTAGAGGATTAGAGGGATGTCTTTCTAAGTGGGAGTTCTTAAGTAATATGATTAATTAAACTTAAATTTATCATGAACTTAGTACCTGATAGTATCTTGCTTGTCTATGTTCGATTGTAGATAGATGGCCTGTGCTATTGTTCCGTTGAATTTTAATGCGTTCCTTGAGAAAGCAAAGTTGAAAGATGATGGTAGAAATTACACGGACTGGGTCCGTAACTTGAGGATTATCCTCATTGCTGCACAGAAGAGTTACGTCCTGGAAGCACCGCTGGGTGCCAGGCTTGCTGCTGATGCAACTAACGACGTTAAGAATGTCTAGCAGAGCAAAGCTGATGACTACTTGATAGTTCAATGTGCCATGCTTTACGGCTTAGAACTGGGACTTCAACGACGTTTTGAATGTCATGGAGCATATGAGATGTTCGAGGAGTTGAAGCTAATATTTGAAGAAAATGCCCGGATTGAGAGATATGAAGTCTCCAATAAGTTCTATAGCTGCAAGATGGAGGAGAATAGTTCTGTCAGTGAGCATATACTCAAGATGTCTGGGTATAATAATCACTTGATTCAACTGGGAGTTAATCTTCCGGATGATAGCGTCATTGACAGAATTCTCCAATCACTGCCACCAAGCTACAAGAGCTTCGTGATGAACTATAACATGCAAGGGATGGATAAGACGATTCCGGAGCTCTTTGCAATGCTAAAAAGCTGCGGAGGTAGAAATCAAGAAGGAGCATCAAGTGTTGATGGTCAATAAGACCACCAGTTTCAAGAAGAAGGGTAAAGGGAAGAAGAAGGGGAACTTCAAGAAGAAGAACAAGCAAGTTGCTGCTCAGGAGAAGAAACCCAAGTCTGGACCTAAGCCAGAAACTGAGTGCTTCTACTACAGGCAGACTAGTCACTGGAAGCGGAACTGCCCCAAGTATTTGGCGGATAAGAAGGATGGCAAGGTGAACAAAGGTATATGTGATATACATGTTATTGATATGTACCTTACTAGAGCTCACAGTAGCACCTGGGTATTTGATACTGGTTCTGTTGCTAATATTTGCAACTCAAAACAGGGACTACGGATTAAGAGAACACTGGCAAAGGACGAGGTGACGATGCGCGTGGGAAATGGTTCCAAAGTCGATGTGATCGCGGTCGGCACGCTACCTCTACATCTACCTTCGTGATTAGTATTAGACCTAAATAATTGTTATTTGGTGCCAGCGTTGAGCATGAACATTATATCTGGATCTTGTTTGATGCGAGACGGTTAGTCATTTAAATCAGAGAATAATGGTTATTCTATTTATATGAGTAATATCTTTTATGGTCATGCACCCTTCAAGAGTGGTCTATTTTTGATGAATCTCGGTAGTAGTGATACACATATTCATAATGTTGAAGCCAAAAGATGCAGAGTTGATAATGATAGTGCAACTTATTTGTGGCACAGCCGTTTAGGTCATATCGGTGTAAAGCGCATGAAGAAACTCCATACTGATGGACTTTTGGAACCACTTGATTATGAATCACTTGGTACTTGCGAACCGTGCCTCATGGGCAAGATGACTAAAACACCGTTCTCTGGAACTATGGAGAGAGCAAAAGATTTGTTGGAAATCATACATACAGATGTATGTGGTCAGATGAATGTTGAGGCTCATGGTGGATATCGTTATTTTCTCACTTTCACAGATGATTTAAGCAGATATGGGTATATCTACTTAATGAAGCATAAGTCTGAAACATTTGAAAAGTTCAAAGAATTTCGGAGTGAATTTGAAAATCATCGTAACAAGAAAAGAAAGTTTCTACGATATGATCGTGGAGGAGAATATTTGAGTTACGAGTTTGGTCTACATTTGAAACAATGCGGAATAGTTTTGCAACTCACGCCACCCGGAACACCACAGCGTAATGGTGTGTCGGAACGTCGTAATCGCATTTTACTTGATATGGTGCGATCTATGATGTCTCTTATAGATTTACCGCTATCGTTTTGGGGTTATGCTTTAGAGACGGCCGCATTCACGTTAAATAGGGCACCACGAAAATCCATTGAGACGATTCCTTATGAATTGTGGTTTGGCAAGAAACCAAAGTTGTCGTTTCTTAAAGTTTGGGGCTGCGATGCTTATGTGAAAAAGCTTCAGCCTGATAAGCTCGAACCCAAATCGGAGAAATGTGTCTTCATAGGATACCCAAAGGAGACTGTTGGGTACACCTTCTATCACAAATCTGAAGGCAAGACATTCGTTGCTAAGAATGGATCCTTTCTAGAGAAGGTCTCGAAAGAAGTGAGTGGGAGGAAAGTAGAACTTGATGAGGTAACTGTACCTGCTCCCTTATTGGAAAGTAGTTCATCACAGAAACCGGTTTCTGTGACAGCTACACCAATTAGTGAGGAAGTTAATGATGATGATCATGAAACTTCAGATCAAGTTGCTACTGAACCTCGTAGATAAACCAGAGTAAGATCCGCACCAGAGTGGTACGGTAATCCTGTTCTGGAAGTCATGCTACTGGATCATGATGAACCTATGAATTATGAAGAAGCGATGATGAGCCCAGATTCCGCAAAATGGCTTGAGGCCATGAAATCTGAGATGGGATCCATGTATGAGAACAAAGTGTGGACTTTGGTTGACTTGCCCGATGATCGGCAAGCAATTGAGAATAAATGGATCTTCAAGAAGAAGACTAACGCTGACGGTAATGTTACTGTCTACAAAGCTCGACTTGTTGCGAAAGGTTTTCAACAAGTTCAAGGGATTGACTATGATGAGACCTTCTCACCCGTAGCGATGCTTAAGTCTGTCCGAATCATGTTAGCAATTGCCGCGTTTTATGATTATGAAATATGGCAGATGGATGTCAAAACTACATTCTTGAATGGATTTCTGGAAGAAGAGTTGTATATGATGCAACCGGAAGGTTTTGTCGATCCAAAGGGAGCTAACAAAGTGTGCAAGCTCCAGCGATCCATTTATGGACTGGTACAAGCCTCTCGGAGTTGGAATAAACGCTTTGATAGTATGATCAAAGCATTTGGTTTTATACAGACTTTTGGAGAAGCCTGTATTTACAAGAAAGTGAATGGGAGCTCTGTAGCATTTCTGATATTATATGTGGATGACATATTGCTGATTCGAAATGATATAGAATTTCTGGATAGCATAAAGGGATACTTGAATAAGAGTTTTTCAATGAAAGACCTTGGTGAAGCTGCTTACATATTGGGCATTAAGATCTATAGAGATAGATCAAGACACTTAATTGGACTTTCACAAAGCACATACCTTGACAAAGTTTTGAAGAAGTTCAAAATGGATCAAGCAAAGAAAGGGTTCTTGCCTGTGTTACAAGGTGTGAAGTTGAGTAAGACTCAATGCCCAACCACTACAGAAGATAGAGAGAAAATGAAAGATGTTCCCTATGCTTCAGCCATAGGCTCTATCATGTATGCAATGCTGTGTACCAGACCTGATGTGTGCCTTGATATAAGTCTAGCAGGGAGGTACCAAAGTAATCCAGGAGTGGATCACTGGACAGCGGTCAAGAACATCCTGAAGTACCTGAAAAGGACTAAGGATATGTTTCTCGTTTATGGAGGTGACAAAGAGCTCATCGTAAATGGTTACGTTGATGCAAGCTTTGACACTGATCCGGATGATTCTAAATCGCAAACCAGATACGTGTTTACATTGAACGGTGGATCTGTCAGTTGGTGCAGTTCTAAACAAAGCGTCGTGGTGGGATCTACGTGTGAAGCGGAGTACATAGCTGCTTCGGAAGCAGAAAATGAAGGAGACTAGATGAAGGAGTTCATATCCGATCTAGGTGTCATACCTAGTGCATCGGGTCCAATGAAAATCTTTTGTGACAATACTAGACCAATTGCCTTAGCGAAGGAATCCAGATTTCACAAGAGAACCAAGCACTTCAAGAGACGCTTCAATTCCATCCGGGATTTAGTCCAGGTGGGAGACATAGAAATTTAAAAGATACATACAGATCTGAATGTTGCAGACCCGTTGACTAAGCCTCTTCCACGAGAAAAACATGATCAGCACCAAAGCTCCATGGGTGTTAGAATCATTACTGTGTAATCTAGATTATTGACTCTAGTGCAAGTGGGAGACTGAAGGAAATATGCCCTAGAGGCAATAATAAATTTATTATTTATTTACTTATATCATGATAAATGTTTATTATCATGCTAGAATTGTATTAACCGGAAACATAATACACGTGTGAAAATATAGACAGACAGAGTGTCACTAGTATGCCTCTACTTGACTAGCTCGTTAATCGAAGATGGTTATGTTTCCTAACCATAGACATGAGTTGTCATTTGATTAACGGGATCACATCATTAGGAGAATGATGTGATTGACATGACCCATTCCGTTAGCTTAGCACACGATCGTTTAGTATGTTGCTATTGCTTTCTTCATGACTTATACATGTTCCTATGACTATGAGATTATGCAACTCCCGTTTACCGGAGGAACACTTTGTGTGCTACCAAACATCACAACGTAACTAGGTGATTATAAAGGTGCTCTACAGGTGTCTCCGAAGGTACTAGTTGGGTTGGCATATTTCGAGATTAGGATTTGTCACTCTGATTGTCGGAGAGGTATCTCTGGGCCCTCTCGGTAATGCACATAACTTAAGCCTTGCAAGCATTGCAACTAATGAGTTAGTTGCGGGATGATGTATTATGGAACGAGTAAAGAGACTTGCCAGTAATGAGATTGAACTAGGTATTGAGATACCGACGATCGAATCTCGGGCAAGTAATATATCGATGACAAAGGGAACAACGTATGTTGTTATGCGGTCTGACCAATAAAGATCTTCATAGAATATGTAGGAGACAATATGAGCATCCAGGTTCCGCTATTGGTTATTGACCGGAGACATGTCTCGGTCATGTCTACATAGTTCTCGAACCCATAGGGTCAGCATGCTTAACGTTATGATGACAGTTTTATTATGAGTTTATGTGTTTTGATGTACCGAAGGTTGTTCGGAGTCCCAGATGTGATCACGGACATGACGAGGAGTCTCGAAATGGTCGAGCATGAAGAATGATATATTGGAAGCCTATGTTTGGATATCGGAAGTGTTCCGGGTGAAATAGTGATTTTACCGGAGTATCGGAGGGGTTACCGGAACCCCCCGGAGGCTATTGGGCCTTATGGGCCCAAGTGGAGGAAGAGGAGAGGCGGCCAAGGGGCAGCCGCGCGCCCCTCCCACCCCAAGTGCGAATTGGACAAGGAGGAGGGCGGCGCCCCCCCTCCCCTTTCCTTTCCCCTCTCTCCTCCCCCCCCCCAAGTCCTAATCCAACTAGGAAAAAGGAGGGGAGTCCTACTCCCGGTGGGAGTAGGACTCCTCCGGCGCGCCTCCTCCTATGGCCGGCCACACCCCCCTTGCTCCTTTATATACGGGGGCAGGGGAGCATCCCAGAGACACAACAATTAATCATTGATCTCTTAGCCGTGTGCGGTGCCCCCCTCCATCATAGTCCACCTCGATAATACTGTAGCAGTGCTTAGGCGAAGCCCTGCGTCGGTAGAACATGAACATTGTCACCACACTGTCGTGCTGACGAAACTCTCCCTCAACACTCGGCTGGATCGGAGTTCGAGGGACGTCATCGAGCTGAACGTGTGCTGAACTCGGAGGTGCCGTACGTTCGGTACTTGATCGGTCGGATCGTGAAGACGTACGACTACATCAACCGTGTGTGCTAACGCTTCCGCTTTCGGTCTACGAGGGTATGTGGAAAACACTCTCCCCTCTCGTTGCTATGCATCACCATGATCTTGCATGTGCGTAGGAATTTTTTTGAAATTACTACGTTCCCCAATAGTTGCACCGTTATGGAAACCTTTGCCTGATGCCTCGGGACTCCTCGCCTGCGCCTGCCCCTTTAGCACCAAAGAGGAAATGAGGACACTGCGCGCTGGCGCCCTCCTGGTGCCCGCCTGCCTTGGTAGTCATGGCTTGCGTCACAGGAACCTCACGAGGTGCCCCTCGCCTTGATCTCTCCGCCCCTCGCGAGCCAGCCTAGTGAGGCCGCCCCGGAGGAGGTCTTATGTCGTCCGCCTCGCGAGGCTTGGCCCCTCGCGAGGGTCTTGAGTGTTTGCTGGTGAAGATGGGCCGTATAGGGCCACTGGTGGTGCCACGCTGCGGGCCACAGGCAGGCAAGTCTGGGGACCCTCGTTCCCAGAATGCCGACAGTAGCCCCCGGGCCCAAGGCGCACTCGAACTTGGCTTCGAGGCGAAGCCAAAGGGACAAGTGCGGAGTGCCACGGGCCCAAACAGCCTGTGGCCTTGGTTGACGCGTGGCGATTGATGGGACGTGGGTGTCTCCGCTTCCCCACGCTGCCTCGGCAACCGCCCGACTTGACGAGTCCTGATGCATGTAGAGAAAACCATCATTACCTGTGATCATAGGGGCACCAGTTGGCCTTCTCCTGCTATAAATGAGGAGGGGCGGAGCCCCCGTCGCCCCTCTCTTCCTGTTCCGCCCGCTTCTCCTTCCTTGCTTCATTGCTAGCAGCGACACCCATGGCGTCGGTGAAGAGGTTCTTGGTCGCAGAGAAGGGGAAGGCCCGCCAGGAGGGGCCCAGCTCGCCTCCCCCAAGAGGGTGCGCGGTCGCCCACGTAAGCACGCCGCGACCCCTACCGTGGCCCCTTGTGGCCGCGACGGTGCCTCCTCGCGCGGTGGGAGCCGCCCGGGTCGAGGCAGCCCCGTCGATGAAGTGAGGCGCGCCATGGTTGCGCGGCCTCCCCGGCCACGCTTCCACTCGGCGGAGGTGCTGCCGGAGTTTGTCGTGTGGTCGGAGAACCCGGCCGGCACCTGGCTTCAGCTCTCGTGCTTCTTCGCCAGCGAACTGCCGACCACGAGTCCAGGCGGTCTCTGGCTGCAGGTGGACAGCTGCTGCAGCAAGGCTTCGTGGGTCTCGGTGGAGGTCTCTGTCGTGGGCAACGCAGCCCTGGCCCTTGGTTGGCAGACGTTTGCCCGCACGCGCGACCTGGGCAGGCGGTGTACCCTCCACTTCAAGTACAACGGCAACGCGACCCTCCACATGCCGATATTCGAGGAAGATGGTCGCCGCGTCGGATGCTACCCCGAGGACAACGACAGCGGCGAGGTGCTCAGCCTTGGCGACGATCGTCCGAGGGTGAAGCTGGACTTTCCCTCGGTGCAGGCCGCGGCTCGTCCAGCTATGGCGGCTCTTCCTCCGGCGACAGCTCCAGCAGCGGCGGCTATGACCAGCCGTCATGCCCGCTTCAAAGGCGGTAGAGGGTCGTCTCATCGCCGCGCCCCAGTGAAGCGCGAGAAGGGGTTTGGCAGGGTCCAGGAGGGCGCCAAGGGCCTACCCTCACGAACCGTTGCGGGGAGGCGCGCCGCTTTTGTTTTGTTCTTTCCTTTCTTCCTGCATTCGTAAAAGAAACAAGTATGGGGCCCTACAAGGGCGTGCAACGATCCATGATTTCCAAGTTGCTATGTTATGTTTATTGTTCCTGTGTCGTGGTGCAGCATTAGTGTTTTATGTAGGCGTGTAGAGATAACTTAGCTCGACGTGTCTGAAGTAGTTTCCGCCTCATGAGGCGTGCATCTCCCAGCACCTGGTGAGACCTCCTTGCCGTAGGCTTGGGAGGCGTTGAGGAACTGCAAAAAGTTGTTAAGAAACTCCTATTCTTCCAAGCCCAGGGCCCGAGGCTCGGGCGGCCATGACCCAGTGCTCCGCATCACGGTACCCGAGGGGCACGGACTTAAGAGAGGTAGGTGCGCCAGCTTGTGAGCTCAAGCCAGGGTGCCTCAGAAAGACCAGGGAAAACGCTCACGAGTGCACCCGTCCAGCCCCCTCGCGAGGCATGCGAGGGAGAGTACGGGCCAAAACAAAGAACCGAGGGAAGAAACAGAGGAAAAGGGCCATCGAACCAAGACAACAAGAAACACCAAAATGCGAATTTCCATTAAAAAGGGGCAAGCAAACTTCGAAAAGCAAATGAAAAGTTGTGTCCGGCACCTAGTCAAGTATTCTCACCAGCGCGGAGCTAAGTGCTGCCACAAGGGCGTGGAAGGGAGCCCCCGAGGCCCGAGGGCGGCACTCCTGAGACTCCGGGGCGTGTAAAGCCCCACTCATTATTACGTGAGTGTCACTAGCGGAGACCTTCATAGGAATGAGGCCTTGCTTCACAGGTGCTGGGCCTTACTTCATGGGTAGAACTTCCGGAGGTGCTGGATGTTCCAGGCGTTCTGGATGGGGACCCCGTCCTACGTCTCCAGGCGCACGATGCCAGGCCTGGAGACGTGGGCGACCCTAAACGGGCCCTCCCACATGGGTGAGAGCTTATGCAGCCCTTCCCTAGAGAGCACCCGCCTTAGGACGATGTCGCCCACCTCGAGTGTCCTGGAGCGGACATTGTGGCAGTGATACCACCGCAGCGCCTGTTGGTATTTTGCCACTCGAAGCGTGGCTTCGCGGCGGCATTCCTCCCCCAGCACAAGGTCCATCCCCCGCATGGTGTATTTCTGCGTCTCATCAAATGCCAGGACCCGTGCGGAGCGATGCTTGGCCACGTGAAGGAGAACCACTTCTCCTCCGTAGATGAGGAAGAACGGGGTCTCGCCTGTTGGCTTGGTGGTGGTGGTGCGAATGGACCACAGCATAGATTGGAGCTTCTTCTTGAAGGTCCTGTTCTTGAGGCATCTCGGGACTTCCGCGTTGGCGCGTTCAGCTTGACCATTGCTCCTAGGGTGTGCCACCGAAGCGTAGCAGATCTGCGTTCCAAGGTTAGCACAATATGTCTTGACGAGATTGCTAGTGAACTATGAACCCTTGCCGGTGATGATGCGGTTAGGGACCCCGAACCGGCTCACGAGACCCTTGATGAACTTAACCGCCGATTCGGCCGGGATGGTGCAGACAACTTCTACCTCCGCCCATTCGGTGAACTTGTCGATGTCGACGTAGAGGTAGCGGTAGCCCCCAGGCGCTCGAGGGTACGGACCTAGGATATCCAGCTCCCAGACTGCGAATGGCCACGAGAGAGGGATGGTATGGAGGCCCTGAGCTGGCTGATGGATCTACTTGGCGTGGAATTGGCAAGCCTCACGGGACTTCAGCAGCTCGGTCGCGTCGTTGAGTGCCATAGGTCAGTAGAACCCGCTGCGGAACGCCTTGCCGACGAGGGTTCGTGATGACGAGTGGTGCCCGCAGTCTCCGCCGTGTATGTCAGCTCGCAACTCGTTCCCCTGTTCCCTGGAGATGCATCACAAGGAAACGTCATTTGGCCGCTTCCTGTATAGCTCACAGTCCTGGATGCAGTATGCCATAGCCTGTCGGGCCACGTGCTCCGCGTCCTCCTCTTTCTCCGGAAGCATCCCTTGCGTCAGGTATTCATTAAACTCCTTGGTCTAGCACCCCTCCTCAGGCTCGAGCGCCAGGAGTAGGCGCGCTCCCGAGGTCAGGCCGCAGGCCGGGGCTCCCAAGGTAGGTGGTTGGGGGAGTTCCTCCTGAGGCTGCGCTGGCCCTGAAAGCGGAGGTGCTGCCGAAGGCTTGAAGAGCCGCTCCTCGAAGACGCTAGGCTCTTGGGGTTGGCGCTTGGATGCCCTTTTGGAGATGTCATTGGCCTCCTGGTTGGTGCCACGGGGCACGTGCTGCAACTCTAGGCCCAGGAACTACTTTTCCATTTTGCGTACCTTCGCGAGGTATGCCTCCATGTGCTCGTCCCTCGGCTTGTATACCTTGTTGGAGAAGTTGACGAGGAGCTGCAAGTCGCCCCTGATGGTGAGGCGCTTCACCCCCAGGGTCACCGCAGCCTTAAGGCCAGCGATGAGGCCTTCATACTTCGGGATGTTGTTGGAGACCTTCTCGCCTTGCTGGAAGCAGAGCTGCACGGTGTAGTAGAGCTTGTCCTGAGTGGGTGAGATGAGCACTGCTCCATCTCCCGCACCCTGGCGTGCGAAAGCGCCATCTAAATACATGACCTAGCCATCTGGTGCTTCACTTCTTGGTGAGAGGGATCGGTCCTCATCTGCTTCAAGCCCTGGGATGTCAGTCCATTCTGCCACGACGTCGGTGAGCGCGTCTCCCTTGATGACACTGGTTGTGCTGAACTCCATCTGGAATGCTTGCAGCTCGATGTTCCATTCAACAACTCTTGTAGCAGCGTTGGGGCTCCTGAGTACCCTCTCCAGCGGGTAGGCTGATACAACCTTGATTGGGTGACCTTGGAAGTTGTGATGCAGCTTACGCGAGGCCACCAAGAGTGCGAGCAAGAGCTTTCGAGGCATGGGGTACCATGCCCTTGCATCCCGTAGCACCATGCTGACGAAGTACGTTGGGTGCTCGACGAGGGTGGGAGCATCGACGGAGCATGCGTCTGCCGGAGGTTGGGGCGTCTCTTGAGGTGACGGGACCCCAGGAGCCTGGTCGCCCACTGGGGCCTCTGCAGGCCTACGAACACTGCCTTGCTAGGCCTGATCACTTGTTGGTGTTGCTGCAGCTTTTTCAGTGCCCTCTAGGTCCCGTGTCGCCCCGGCTGGAGGTGCGGTGCGGCGCGGCGGACCCTTGGCCTGACGCTCTTCCCGAACCACCACTAGAGCTATGCTAACGGAGTAGAGAGTGGCGACAAGGTAAAGCACCAGGGGCTCGAGAGGGCGAGGCGCCACCATCACTGGAGGGCTGGTCAGGTATCTCTTGAGGTCTTGAAACGCTTGGTCGGCCTTAAGGGTCCACTCGAACAGGCCCTTCTTCTTCATCAGCTTGAAGAATGGCAGGGCGCGCTCTCCCAGCTTGGAGATGAAGTGCCCCAGCGAGGTCATGCAGCCCGCAAGCTTATGCATCTCATTGAGAGTTTGTGGTGGGCTCATGTCTTCTATCGCCTTGACCTTTTTGGGTTAGCCTCGATCTCCCTATGGGACACGAGGAAGCCCAGCAGCTTGCCGAAGGGGACACCGAACACATACTTCTCTAGGTTGAGCCGCAAGTTCACTTGGCGCAGGCTCGCGAAGGTCTCCTGCAGGTCCTGAATCAAATTTCTCGCCTCCCGAGATTTTACCACGATGTCGTCAACGTAGGCTTCAGCGTTCCTCCCGATCTGCTGACCCAGGGCGATGTGCATCAGCCATTGGAAGGTCACGCCTGCGTTGCGCAGCCCGAACGGCATGCAAGTGTAGTAGTACACCCCACATGGGGTCAGGAAGGCCGTATTCTCCACATCCTCTACTGCCATCTTGATCTGGTGATAGCCTGAGAACGCGTCCAGGAAGCACAACAGGTCGCACTCGGCGGTGGAGTCGACAATCTGGTCGATGCACGGAAGCGGGAACGGGTCTTGGGGACAAGCCTTGTTGAGGTTGGTGAAGTCGACACACATGCGCTCCTTCCCACCTTTCTTCGGTACGATGACGAGGTTCGCCAGACACTCAGGGTACCAAACCTCGCGAATGACACTTGATGCCTCCAGCTTGCGGGTTTCCTGGACGATGAAGGCTGCTTCTCCGTGGACTGTCGCCACGCCTTCTGCTTCATAGGGCGCACATTGGGGCACACCCTCAAATGATGCTCGATCACCCCCCTCGGAACCCCTACTAGCTGCTTGGGTTCCTAGGCGAATGCATCCTTGTTCACGCATACGAACCTCACCAATGCCTCCTCCTGGTCTGGGTCGAGGTTGGCGCCTATGGTGAAGGTGGCTCCTGAGGACCCATCTTCCATGACCGGCACCTACTCAGTTTCGGCCCGATCTTGAGTGAACAACTGCTTCTTCTTTGCCGGCGCGGCCTCCTTGGCTCCAGGGGTGGCCTCGTCGGTCGGTCGCGCCACCGCGGCGGTTTTGAGGGCAAGCTTGAGCGCCGCCAGAGCCTCCTTGGTGTCTCCAACTACGGTGAGGACGTCCTTGCTCCCGGGCATCTCATGAGGTTGTAGGCTGGATGGGTCGCCGCCATAAACTGAGCCAGAGCAGGGTACCCGAGGATGGCATTGTATGGGAGGCCAATGCGGGCAATGTCGAAGTCGATCAGCTCGGTGTGGTAGTTGTCGCAAGTGCCGAATTTCACAGGAAGGCGGATCTGCCCCAGGGGGCTGGCGGAGCCGCCGCCGACCCCGGAGAAGGGATTGCTGGGGAGGAGCCATTCGAGTGGTATGTGAAGAAGGCTAAAAGCCTCCACGGAGAGCACGTTGAGGCCGGCGCCACCATCGGTTTGGGTCTTGGTGACAGCTACGTTGTAGATGGTGGGCGTGCAAAGCATTGGGAGCACGCCCGAGCCGACGGTGGTGACGGGGTGATCCCCCGAGTCGAAGGTGAGGTCGGCTTTGGGCACCGCCCAACCTGGGGGAGCTCCTTGTTGCACGGAAGTGGCGCCAATCTGGCGAAAGAACTGCTTGGTGTGATGGTCCGAGGGTGGCGCCTACGAGCCGTCGAGGAGGGCTGCGACGGCGAGGGGCGCCGGTGCCGCGAAGAACGCGATGAAGAGGCCGCGCAAGTCCTCCCAAGATGCCACTGAGGATCTTGGGAGGGTGAGCAGCCAGGCGCGTGATGCACCAGCGAGGGCCATGGGAAGCCAGTTGGCCATGACCTTGTCGTCGCCCCCGGCCTTCAGGACGACCTCTTCATATGCCAGTAGGAAGGTTGTCGGGTCCTCCGCGCCGTCATAACGCGGCGGCATCTCCGGCTTGAACTTGGGCGGTCGTTGCACCTGTCACAAGGCGGGGGCAGAGTCTCTCAGCCCCCTGGCGGTGTCGTGGGCGTCCGTCATCCTAGCCGGAGGAGCAACACCGACCATGGGGACAGGTGCGGAGGTGGTGGAGCATGGGTCAATGAAACGAAAGCTTCAACGCATCCCTACCTGGCGCGCCAAATGTCGGATTTCGGGTTCCGGCAAAACCTTTGGGGTTCGAACACTGGGGTGCGCACGAAGATCTGTCCCTTCCTAGCTCATGCTCTCGCAATGATCTCAGAACCTAACTTGCCGAACCCGAAGAACAAAGGACACAGGGTTTATACTGGTTCGGGCCACCGATATGGTGTTTAGGGTGTAATACCCTACTCCCGTGTTGTGTGGTGGATTGCCTCTTGGGCTGAGGATGAACAAGTACAAGGGAAGAACAACCTCCTGGGGAGAGGTGTTCTTGGGCTCGATGATCTTGTGTGGTTGAGGATGGACTGGATCCGATCCAAGATGATTTGCCTCCTACTGTGGTGTCTAGTCCTATTTATAGAGGCCCTGGTCCTCTTACCGAATGTAGGCGGGAAGGGATCCAACAATGGCCAAATTCGAAGGGAGACAACTAGTACAAGTTATCCTGACAAAATGTGGAAGTCGCCTGCCAAAGACTCTGGTGGTGATGCCGTCCTGGCCTCCACGGTGACCTCCATCCTGCCGTCCTGCTGGTCTTGGTCTTGTTAGAGCATTATGGAAACATTTGCCTGATGCCTCGGGACTCCTCGCCCGTGCCTGCCCCTTTAGCACCAAAGAGGAAACGAGGACACTCCACGCGCTGGCGCCCGCCTGGCCTTGGTCGTCATGGCTTGCATCACAGGAACCTCGCGAGGTGCCCCTCACCTTGATCTCTCTGCCCCTCACGAGCCAGCCTAGTGAGGCCGCCCCCGAGGAGGTCTTGTTTCGTCCACCTCGCAAGGCTTGGCCCCTCGTGAGGGTCTTGAGTGTTTGCTGGTGAAGATGGGCCGTACAGGGCCGCTGGTGGTGCCACGCTACGGGCCACAGGCAGGCAAGTCTGGGGACCCCCATTCCCAGAACACCGACAGTGTCCCAATCTTTCGATGAGATGATAACTATCGATTTGCTGGAGTTGACTTTCATGATCCGACTACAAACGTGCATGACGTTACGCCTGAGCAATCGCTAAACAAATCTCCTGGGTTACTGACGATGCTGGGAGCACGATAAGCCAGACCACGAAGGTCTATTCCTGCATGCAATCGAAGAACAAGCAAGAATATGATAGTGCAATCTGAATATTGTGAATATAGATGAAGTATTGATAAAGGTGGGGATCCGAAAGCGGTCTTAGTCTAGTCGTTGGACACAAACAAAGTACACAAAGTTGCAATGGCTAACTTTTAACTAAACAAATCCCCAGGAAAAAGCTACTAGATGGATCTACTTATATAGGAGCAAGGGGTGGTGGCCAAGGAGGTGGGAGGACATCCCAACGCAGCCTAAAACTAACCCTAGGTCGTAAAAGGCTCATGGGCCCAAGTGGAGGTGATGCAACACCTTTGGACTTGTAGTTTGACTCGGATTCTGCCGCGGGGTTAGATTGTTTTGTCGATATGTCAACACTCCAGACGAATTTTAAGGTGAATCCAATTGGGTTGGAAATAGCATCTACTTTCCAACAAAAAAGAATCACCCAATTCGGAGTTTGTATGGAAGAGTTTTTTGTGTTTTGAGTCAGGTATGTCTGTGCAGTCCGAATCTGAATCCAGAACATGGGAGACTTGGACTCTATCTTCTCTTGGACCAAAAGTGACATGAGAGAACTTTTTGAACAACACCTAAACTTATCATTTTCCCTTATCTTCATATGTGGATTGTACAAATGTCCCATACACCTACAATTAGACATGGCACAAAAGTCTGTGAAGTATTTTTGTCCTGGGTGACATAATAAATTATTGCATAGTTTGCATTAGAAATCACCTCAAAAATATACATGTATGCAATATTTGTGGTCGTATCCAAGGTAGTCGTGTCCTCATCATCCTCCCCTTCTTGAAAACAAAGCCGTCCTCGGCGTTGCTTAATCTGAAATGTGGGTGGCAAAAGAGACAAGGTGTACATGTTGTATATGTATATGTCATCCATTTTTACTTCCCTTGGTTTTTGCACATATGACACATGTATACATGATTAACTTTTGTAGTTCATAAAATCTAAAGAAAAAATATTATCACAAGAAGTAGAAGGTATGAAAATATTGCAACTTAGTATGCACATATAATTGAAGCTCTTATTCATTTCAAAAGGTTGAAAATGTCCGTCATTAAACCATCCCAACATTGGTGAATAAACCTTACTTGCATCAAATTTAGATGCTACAACATGCTTAAATAAGAAAACATGCAGTAAGTCATTGGACACAGAATCATCACCAATATTAGAGGTCATATCAAAATGATTAGCCATTGGTTCTTTTGCATCAATAGATAATTCAATGGGTGCACTCAAAATTGTTGGTATTTCAGTTGCTTGTTCACATGATGCATTCATGACAGTAACACGATTATCTAAAATAGGTGGTGTGGTCAAATAATTAGGTAACTCAACACATGATGTATTCAAGTTAACTAGGCATGCATCATTCTCATGTGAAAGTGAAAAATCTATGCCTTGGTCATTACCTCTTATGATCAACTCAGATGATGTAGGCACTCTCGGTGGTGATGTGTCACATGGCGGAGATGATGTAGTCCTCGCAATAACGGTTGTGGTTGTCATAGTACGCCTAGTAGTTGAACAAACATATGTATCAACATTTGGAATGTGCACCTTGCGCTTGTTCTCCCCCTGGGAAACACATCATTTTATTTCCTGTTCAGCTTTGCAAGCAAGACTAAACAAACGGTCCATAGGATAACACTGTTCATGAATTAGTATCTCCTGAATATCATAGTTTAATCCTCCCCAAAATCTATCCATAAAATCTTCTTCACTTTCTTCTAAAAATGAGTGCAACAAGGTAGTTTGTAAATCATCATAATATTTTGTTATAGTGTCACTACCTTGTTTTAAATGTTGTAGTTTTTTAATCATGCCATGATATAATAAATATCTACTAATCTATCTCTCATGACATGTTTTAAACCATCCCAAGTAGTAGGTATATAATCAGGGTTTACCGACAGTATTCACTCCACCAAACTGAAGCATAACTAGTGAATGAACCAACCGTGACCTTAACTTTTTTACAATCGGCAAAATTATGGGAAGTGAATATATTATTTGTGTCAAACTCCCATGCAATATGTAAAGCAGGTCTAAAACGGCCATTAAATGGTGATATAGAAACATTAACATGATCATATGTGTTTGGATGTTTGTGTACCTCTCATGACGGTTGTAGTATTTGCTTAGGTAGTGGCACGTCTCCCATGATCAATGAAGCCCAAGAACTAACAACTCCGGAACCTGTCATAATTAGTAGAAAGCAAGAAACAATATCCGTGAATAATGTTCCTATGAACTACTAGGATGTGGTGGTAAAACGCTCATGGTATAGCAAATATCAATGTCTTACAAGTTCTTACCATGCAGCAGGTGGTGACAGGCAACCAACGGTGTCAAATAACTCCGAAGATTGAGTAAAGCGATTTCCAGGGGAACATATGTATACACGGTGTAGAAATATGTGGAGCTTGGAAGGCTTAAATATATGGTAGCAAAAGATTAGCAATAATTAATTCAGAGATGCAATGCTGAATAAACGCTCAACGATGGTATTGTGCTGGTTCTAGGCTAGACCGGACTAGAGACGCGAGCCTAGAACACTAATGAGGTCACGGCGTAGCACAACAAGCATCAAAGGATATGAAGTAGCTCTGGACAACAAGATAAAAGTGAAGATCACAATAGCAGTAAAGATAATGATGTGAAATAACTGCCAAGCAGGATATACCAACAACTTTCTCTTCAACTTTCCTCTGAAAAAGTTTGTGCCAATTTTCTGATAATTTTTCTCAAAAATGGCACTGACTCAAGATTTCAAACACAAAAGGAATCACTCAATTCCGAGCTAGTATGAGGAGTCAAAAAAATTCTAAAACTGGCCTAAAAACTGGAACAAGTTGTGTTCGCGAACTTCGGAGGGCAAAAAGACCTATTTAGAAACCGATTTTGAGGTGTCAAATATTGAACTAGCTTCTGCAACTATTTAGATGCGGCTCGTTGCCAGCTTTAGTTTGATTACCCACGGAGTCAAAATGGACTTCGTATGAGGAAGATATGCCTCTTTTAGTGAATAGATTCCAATCCGAATTCAGCTACGAGATTGACTCTAGATAGATCCGAATTTTGTTTTTTTTCTCACACTTTTTTCATTTTATTTCTCTGATTTTTTTGAAAAAATTTCTTCTCTTTTTTTTCTCTGACTTTTTTCTCTCTCCCTCTTTCCAAAACAAACTAGATAATATGAATATTGGATCAAGCGAAGATGTGAACGACCTCAACTATGATTATGACAATGAACGGTGGGTAGCACGAGGTGGAAATTGATGGATGAGATGGTGCACAGCAGAAGGAATAATGATGCAGCGGTGGCGTGAGTAATGTGAATAGAACTCAAAACTCTAAACAAACTAGACACTAAGACCAGCAACTCGGCACGACGATGCAACCGATAATTCAACAATGCAAGCACTGAAATAAAATTGCAAAGGCTCGGACTGGCTTGGATAAATGATGAATAGATCTAACTTTTTATGGATTTTTCTTGGATAGTAGGTAAGAAAATAAATCTAATCTAGAGATAACTGGAAATTCTCACTGAGCAACCTGAAAACTGATACCACTTGATAGAGGCAAAGGTGTCCCGTCTTTCGATGAGATGGTGATTATCGTTTTCGGAGGAGTATACTTTGACGATCCGACTATGAACGTGTGAGGACGTCACGACTTAGCAATCGCTAAACCAACTCCGAAAGTTTATTGACCACGTCGGAGCATAATCAACCCAACCACAAAGGTCTATTCCTGCGCGCAACCAAAGAACAAGCAGGAATATGATAATGCAATCTGAATATTGTGAAAATAGATAAAGTATTGATAAAGGCGGGGACCCGAATGCAATGGCTAACTTTTAACTAAACAAATCCCAAGTAAAAAGCTACTAGACGGGTCTACTTATATAGGAGCAAGCGGTGGCAGCCAAGGAGGTGGGAGGACGTACCAATGCAGCCTAAAACTAACCATAGGTCATACAAGGCTCATGGGCCCAAGTGGAGGTAATGCAACACCTTTGGACTTGTAGTTTGACTCGGATTCTGCTGCAGCGTCAAATTGTTTCTTCGATATCTCAACGCTCCTGACGAATTTGAAGGTGAATCAAATTGGGTTAGAAATAGTATCTACTTTCCAACAAAAAAAGAATCACCCAATTCGGAGTCCGTATGGAAGAGTTCTTGGCGTTTTGAGTCAGGTATGTCTGTGAAGTCCAAATCTGAATCCAGAACGTGGGAGACTTGGACTCTATCTTCTCTTGGCCCAAAAGTGATGTGAGAGGACTTTTTGAACAGCACCTAAACTTCTTGTTTTCCCTTATCTTCATGTGTGGATTGTACAAATGTCCCATGCACCTGCAATTAGACATGGCACAAAAGTTTGTGAAGTATTTTTGTCCTGGATGACATAATAAATTATTGCATAGTTTGCATTGGAAATCACCTCACAAATATACATGTATGCAATATTTTTGGTCATATCCAAGGTAGTCATGTCCTCATCAGTGAGCCTGCATGCCGGAGGACTGCTTGCACGCCTCCTGGTCAGCCTGCGA
This sequence comes from Triticum urartu, assembly GCF_003073215.2. NCBI lineage: Eukaryota > Viridiplantae > Streptophyta > Magnoliopsida > Poales > Poaceae > Triticum > Triticum urartu. The sequence goes on from NC_053024.1 coordinate 401,749,676, forward strand.
AGTGGACTACACTCGCACGCCTCCCGTCTACTCAAGTAGTTGTCTGCACGGCACCTCCTAGCCAGTAAAAGTGTGACGCGTGGCATCACATGAATGCTTAGAAGAATGCCCATGGTTTAAATTATACAAACGCTTGACATGATAACATGGCGGTTATTTGTTTCAAAATGCATTTGTTGGATGTTAATTTGTGCGCCTTCTCTCAAATTGGACACGAAAAATACAACAACATGTTGGCGCCATTCCATGATAGCATGTCAAGTTTCATGAATTTCAGACAAGTTTTGGATTTAATAGTATTTTAAAACCAAGAATCTCAATGTTTGTAGCCGAGCCAACATGCCGAGGTTTTCAAAGTTCATTTTCATTTCTTGCATGGGACCTAAGCATGCACCCAAGGACACATATATTATTTTTTAACCCATTTTGCTGCACTAGAGCATGTGCATGTAGTTCAAATTTGAATTATGCACACAAAATGCCAACAAAACACGTTTAATGTATAAAAATGTCCAAATGAACCCCGAATAATTCCAAAATTTAACACGACACTCATGTTGGTCTATGTTGTAACTAGAAAAATTCAAGGCGAGAAGAGGAAACGAATGTCGTTTCATCCAGAAAGGTGACACACGTTCCGTACCGGAACCACGAGGCTTCTTTTGAGAAGCTCTGGTTTGTGAGGAGCGTATACCAAAACCTGCCCCAAATGGGACAAAAAATTCCCACAGCATGTTGGTGCCATTCCATGATAGCATGCCAAAGTTTCATGAATTTCAGACAAGTTTTGGAATTACTATCATTTAGAAACCAAGCATCTCAATGTTTGTAACCGAGCGACGGTGCCGAGGTGTTTGAAATTAATTCCCATTTGTTGCATGGGACCTAAGCATGCACCCAAGGACACACATTTGATTCATTTTGGTCACTGGAGCATGTGCATGTAGTTCAAATTTGAATTATGCACATAAAATACCTAGAAAATTTAGTTGATGTATTAAAATGTCCAAACAATTCCCGAAAAATTCAAATTTTTAACACGACACTCCTGTTGGTCTATGTTGCCACTAGAAAATTTTGAAAGCAAGAAGAGGCAAGGAATATTGTTTCATCCACAAAGGTGGCACGTTCCTTACCGGAACCATGAGGCTTCTTGTGAGAAGCTCTGGTTTGTGAGAAACTTATACCAAAACCTACCCCGAACGGGTCAAATTTTTTACCACAACATGTTGGAGCCATTCCAATGATAGCATGCCAAGTTTCATGAATTTCAGACGAGTTTTGGATTTACTAGTATTTAAAAACCAAGTATCTCAATGTTTGTTGTCGATCAACGGTGCCATGGTGTTTGAAATTCATTCCCATTTGTTGCGTGGGACCTAAGCATGCACCCGAGGATAACATTTGATTTTTCAACCCATTTTGGTCACTAGATTAGGAGGACATCAATACCATTGTTACACCCACAGCCCCTGCTACTATACATATTGGACCAATTACTAGAGCTCGCGCACGCCAATTAAATTAACAAGTACTTTTGTTTCTTGGTAATGATTCTAATGTTCATGAGAATATGATGCTGCCTAAATTGGATACATTTGTCTTGCTTACAAATGAAGGGCCTAGCTTGGACAAGAAGGATGAACATTGGAGCAAGATCAAGCATGGAGACGATGGCATGCACAAAGGGAACAAGAACGGAGTTACAAGTGATGATTTCAGGACTTTGAAACCACCATAATGAGTACATGAAGCCTTGGATGAAATGTACAAGATGCCACTTCATAAAAAATTTCTAGAGGCTATTATAGGTGCTGCTTCACCTTATTATTGGGCCAGGCCCATGTAATTTCAAAATACTGAACTATAGGCTGTTTTTAGAGTCCGTATGTATGGGGAAAACAGAGTTAGGGTTGGTTTCGGACCCCTCCTCCAAGGGGCCATGAAATCCCCCCCCCTATTCATCCATATATACAGCCCTTAGGGCGTCGTTTAGACTTTGGGTTTTCCTTAAATTAAAGGTTCGCCATAGCTACAACTTCGCGCACTTTGTTTGTGTTCAATGACCACACCAAGGCGTCACAGAACCCCACCTTGATCTATAAAGCTTTCATCTTATATTCGCAATATCCAGATTGTAATCTGAGTATCTTGCTTGTTTTTGTTTGCTTGCAAGAAATAGACCCTCGTGGTCAGGTTGATTGTGCTCCGGTGTGGTCAATAGCCTCTCGGAGTTGGTTTAGCGATTGCTAAGGCGCGACATTGCTACTTCTTGAGCTTGCGTTGGTTTTTCCCTTGAAGAGGAAAGGGTGATGCAAAAGTAGAGATAAGTATTTCTCTCAGTTAGAGAACCAAGGTATCAATCCAGTAGGAGACAATGCACAATTCACCAATACCAGCACAAACAATCAAACAACTTGCACCCAACACGATAAATGGGTTGTCAATCCCTTCACGGTTACTTGCAAAAGTGAGATCTAATAGAGATAGATGAAACTAAACAAACGATAAAGTAAATATTTTTGGGTTTTTTGGTTTATAGATCGGAAAGTAAAAGATCGCAAAATAGTAGATCGGAAACTAATATGATGGAAAATAGACCCGGGGGCCATAGGTTTCACTAGAGGCTTCTCTCAAGATAGCAAATAATATGGTGGGTGAACAAATTACTGTCCAGCAATTGATAGAAAAGCGCAAAGTAATGACGATATCTAAGGCAATGATTATGAAATATAGGCATCACGTCTGTGTCAAGTAGACCAACTCCTGCCTGCATCTACTACTATTACTCCACACGTCGACCGACTCCTTCCTGCATCTAGAGTATTAAGTTCATGAAGAACAGAGTAACACATTACGTAAGATGACATGACGTAGAGGAATAAACTCAAGCAATATGATGTAAACCCCATCTTTTTATCCTCGATGGCAACAATACAATATGTGCATTGCTGCCCCTACTGTCACTAGGAAAGGACATAGCAAGATTGAACCCAAAGCTAAGCACTTCTCCCATTGCAAGAAAAACCAATCTAATTGGCCAAACTAAACCGATAGTTTGAAGAGAATTACAAAGATATCAAATCATGCATAAAAGAATTCAGAGAAGATTCAAATAATTCATAGATAAGCTGATCATAAACCCACAATTCATCGGATCTCGACAAACGCACAGCAAAAGAAGATTGCATCAGATAGATCTCCAAGAACATCGAGGAGAACATGGTATTGAGAATCAAAGAGAGAGAGAGAGAAGAAGCCACCTAGCTACTAGCTATGGACCCGTAGGTCTGAGGTAAACTACTCACGCTTCATTGGAAGGGCAATAGAGTTGATGTAGTAGTCGTCCGTGATCGAATCCCCCTACGGTGGGATGCCGGAAAAGGCCCCAATATGGGATCTCACGGGAACAGAAGGTTGCGGCAGGGGAAAAGTGTTTTCATGGATGCCTCTAGTGGTTTGGGAATATATGTGAATATATAGGACGAAGAATTAGGTCAGGGGGTGTTGGAGTAGGCCACAAGGTAGGGGGTGCCCCCCTAGGGCGCACCCCTGTGGCTTGTCATCTACTCCAAGGTCTCCTGACTTGGAGTCCAAATCCAACAGGTGTCTTCTGGTCCAAGAAAAAACATTGGGAATGTTTTATTCTGTTTGGACTTCGTTTGGTATTCCTTTTCTGCGAAACTCAAAAACAAGGAAAAACAGAAACTGGCACTAGGATCTAGGTTAATAAGTTAGTCCCAAAAATAATATAAAATAGCATATTAATGCATATAAAACATCCAAAACAGATAATATAATAGCATGGAACAATAAAAAATTATAGATACGTTGGAGACGTATCAAGCATCCCAACCTTAATTCATGCTCGTCCTCGTGTAGGTAAATAATAAAAACAGAATTTTTGATGTGGAATGCTACCTAACTTATTTATCCATGTAATTTTTCTTTATTGTGGCATGAACGTTCAGATCCATAAGATTCAAAGCAAAATTTTGATATTGACATAAAAACAATAATACTTCAAGCATGCTAACAAGGAAATTATGTCTTCTCAAAATAACATGGCCAAAGAAAGCTTATCCCTACAAAACAATATAGTCTGGCTATGATCCATCTTCATCACGCAAAATATTGAAATCATGCACAACCTCGATGACAATCCAAGCAATTGTTTCATACTTTTGATGTTCTCAAACTTTTTCAACTTTCACGCAATACATGAGCGTTGATGTCTACTACACAACTTATTCTTGTAGACTCATGTTGGGCCTCCATGCGCAAAGTTTTGTAGGATAGTAGCAAGTTTCCCTCAAGTGGACGACCTAAGGTTTATCAATCCATCGGAGGTGTAGGATGAAGATGGTATCTCTCAAACGACCCTGCTACCAAATAATAAAAAGTCTCTTGTGTCCCCAACACACCCAATACAATGGCAAATTGTATAGGTGCACTAGTTCGACGAAGAGATGGTGATACAAGTGTAATATGGAAAGTAGATGTTGGTTTTGTAATCTGAAATTATAAAAACAGCAAGGTAACCAATAGCAAACGGGCACAAAAACGGTACTGCAATGCTTACAAACAAGGCCTAGGGTCCGTACTATCGCTAGTGCAATCTCTCAACAATGCTAATATAATTGGATCATATAACCATCCCTCAACGTGCCATGAAGAATCACTCCAAAGTTCCTATCTAGTAGAGAACATAGGAAGAAATTGTTTGTAGGGTACAAAACCACCTCGAAACTATTCTTTCCGACCGATCTATCAAAGAGTTCGTACTAAAATAACACCAATTAATTTCAGATTCATAATACTCAATCCAACACAAAGAACCTCAAAGAGTGCCCTGAGATTTCTACCGGAGAAACAAAGACTAGAACGTGCATCAACCCCTATGCATAGATTAACCTAATGTCACCTCGGGAATCCACAAGTTGAGTGTCAAAACATATATCAAGTGAATCAATATGATACCCAATTGCCATCCCGAGTATTCATATGCAAGACATACATAAAGCGTTCTCAAGTCCATAAAAGTATTCAATCCGGTAAAACGAAATCTCAAAGGGAAAACTCAATTCATCACGACAAGATAGAGAGGGGAAAACACCATATGATCCAACTATATTAACAAAGCACGCGATACATCAAGATTGTGACATCTCAAGGACACGAGAGAGAGAGAGAGAAAGAGAGAGAGAGAGATTAAAAACATATCTACGGGTACAAAACCCTCAGACCCGAGGGTGGACTACTACGTCCTCATCATGGTGGCCGTCGGGATGATGAAGATGGCCACCGGTGATGATTTCCCCCTCCCGCAGGGTGCCGGAACGGGGTCTAGATTGGTTTCTTATGGATACAAAGGCTTGCGGCGGCGGAACTTCTAATCTATGGTAACCCTGAGGGTTTTTGGAATATTTGACGATTTATAGGGCGAAGAGGGGGTATGGGAGGCCACCGAGGTGGGCACAACCCACCTGGGTGCGCCTGGGCCCCCAGGCGTACCCTGGTGGATTGTGCCCCCCTTGGAGCACCCCCTAGGTGCTGCTCTGGCCCATTGGATGTCTTCTGGTCCATAAAAAATCCACAAAAAGTTTCACGGTGTTTGGACACCATTTGATATTGATTTCCTACGATGTAAAAACAAGCAAAAAATATCAACTGGCACTGGGCACTCGGTCAATAGGTTAGTCCCAAAAAATGATATAAAGTTGCTATAAAATGATTGTAAATCATCCAAGAATGATAATATAACAGCATGAATACTTCATAAATTATAGATACGTTGGAGACGTATCAAGCGTGAGCCATGGATATAGAACTATAGGTGGAATGGAATATGGTGGTTGTGGAGAAGACAAAAAGAAGGAGATAGTTGTGACGACCCGAGACCGATGCTCCAGAAGCCTTCCAGATATTTCGTTATCGTCGGTGTTTTATTTTTTTACTGCATTTATCATGTCATCTTTTGCATTGCATCGGCACTCCGTTGCCGTCATGTTTTGAAAATTTGCATTCGTTCGTCATTGCCGTTTCTCCCTTTGCCTTCATCACCTTCCCTCGGACTGCTTTGGCTTCGTTGACTGTTCTAGACCCATCGGGTTTTCACTTCCCTCTTGACCGTGACCGCCTAACCCCCTATGCGTGTGTGTCCGAAACTTCCCCGAACTTGATCAGGACGGTCGTGACCGTTGGATTCAGATCATCCCCAAACATCTCTGAAATATCTTTGTTTTATTTATTGGATTTCCTACCCTATTTATTCTCGATCGCCGATTACGATCGGAGGGACCAAATAGCCCCTACCCAAATTCAACTTGCTATATATATAGGTCCAACCCTAGGATCTAGGCAACTTGTCCCATCCTTCCCATTCCGCCGCCGCCACCGTCTTCCTCGGGATGCATTTCGAGCCAACCACCGATCTCCCTCGATCCCCTCGCCCAACCACAGCGAGCCACAACCTCCTCCTTGCCGATCCATCCAACTACCTCCTCTGCAGCCTCCATCGCACCATTGCCCATCGCTCGAACCAACCAGAGGCCTCCCTGAGCGCCTCCTTGCCTGCAGCCACCAGGCCATGCCCCTGCTTCCTTCTCTCTCCCTCGGGTGCTCATGTCTCTCAAACTCTCTCTTTTCTCGATGTCCCGTAGGACGCCATGGACGCACCATCTCGACTTGATCCTGCCAACCTCGACCCTGCGCTGCCTCGTCATCTCTCCTCCGGTCGTCATCGCCGGAATGCCATCAGGGAGCCCCATCCGAGACGCCTTACGCCCTGCCTAACGCCCGGGCGTCGCAAGGGAGCGCGGCCCCTGTGCCCTTCCACATCGTCCCAGCCTCGCGGGTGAGCAGTTGCCCGTCCGCGCCGTCTCGACTCGCACCCTCCTTCCTCCCGTTCTTCTTTGCTCTCTACTCCCTCACCCGTTACCTAATCAGCTGCACCGCTGCCGTTTTGCAGGAGCCACCGCTGTTGATGTCCAGTGAGACGCCCTATCACGGAACCTCGTCGTCCGCCACCTTTGCTTCATCTTCGCTGCTAGGGCCCCCCCATCTCCCAATCTGGACGGGATCCGGCAGCCACACCTCATCTCAACCACCGTGCCCTGCATCCCACAGCTGGCCGCCTCCAGCCCCCGTTCGCGACCGCGCCATGTCCAGCAAGGCATCGCCCGTACCCGTTGACCACATCAACCTCCCCTGCTCCATCACGTGGACCACGAGGCGTGCCCCCTTTGCAGTGCGCCTCTAGATCTGGCACAGCTAGCCCCGCCTCGGCCCAGTCGCCCTCCTGCCGCCTTCCTCTCCACCGCATGGGCTGAGCCCCTCTGGTGAGGCCCAGTCCGCCTCAGTTTTGGCCCACTTCTGTTTGCTTCAGTTCCGCGAATTTGTTAATTATCCAGGGATTTACAGTTTTGCAGATTAGTCCCTAGGATCATGCATCTAATAAATTTTCACCCATGCATCGGAACCTAATAAACTGTATATGCAAAATGCTTAGAATTTTGTATAGTTTCGCAATAACCAACTTTAATCTATGTTCAAAATGTTTAACTTGTTGTTTGCTATTATTTTGCATAAATATCATGTTAAAATGGTTTATTTCATAACTAATTAATCGTAGCTCCAAATTAAATAAACTATATATGTAACTTGTCTAGAAAAATGCATAGATTAACATGATGCACTTTATTTTACTATTCAACAATATCAAAATATAGTTTAGGGCAGAACAGTATCAAATCCAAAATATGGATATGAGGATTTCCCAGAATTGTTGTTTCTTGTCCCGGTCTCATTTAAACTTGCCCGGATAGGTAGTTTTATTATGCTTCACCTCTTGCCATGTTTAACAACATTTAATATTGTTGGGTACATAAACGAGAGTGAACTAAATACTTGAATGTGGAGTTTCTTCAATATGCAACTCATTGCATATTGAGCTCCACTTAATTTGTAGTATTGTTTGTTGCACTTTGCCATGCCATGACTTATTAAACCGGACATGCATCATACTTGATTGTGCATCATGCGATGTTTATGTGATGGTTGTTTACATGATGTTTGCTTCTTTCTGGTTGTGCTTCTTCTCGATAGTTCCGGTTATGTTGCGATTATGAGGATTCATTCGACTATGTTAGTTCGTCTACTTCATGGATTCGGTCTTCTTCCTAGCGGGATTTCAGGCAAGATGACCATTACTTGGATCTCACTACTATTTTTGCTTTGCTAGTTGTCTCGATGCTATCGCTATGTCACGCTACATATCACTTGTTTATCAAGCCTCCCAAATTGCCATGATAGCCTCTAACCTTTTCCACCATCCTAGAAAACCGTTGTTTGGCTACGTTACCGCTTTGCTCAACCCATCTTATAGCGTTGCTAGTTGCAGGTGCAGTTGCAGGTTGTTCCATGTTGGGACATGGATATCTTGGGATATCACAGTATCTCTTATTTAATTGATGCACATATATACTTGGTAATGGGTGGAAGGCTTGGCCTTTTGCCTGGTGTTTTGTTCCACTCATGCTGCCCTAGTTTCTGTCATACCGGTGTTATGTTCCTTGATTTTACGTCCCTAACACGGTGAGGGTTTATGGGCCCCTCTTGACAGTTCGCTTTGAATAAAACTCTTCCAGCAAGGCCCAACATTGGTTTTACCATTTGCCTAATAACAACTAAAACTTGCATCCGGGCTTTTCGGACCTCGTGGACTTAATCAACAACCCGGGCCAGTGTTCCTCATGAGTGTTTTGTCCAAGCCGGGCAGAATGCGGGGCCGCCTCGGGGAAACCCGAGGTATTTGGTATATACATGTAGGATGACCCATCCGGACGTGGCCTGAGACGAGATACACGCGGCTATTATCAGGGTGTCAGCACGCCGGGAGGTCTTGCTAGACTTGTTTTACCATTATCGAAATGTCTTGTGCACCGGGATTCCGAGTCTGATCATAGGGTCCCGCGATGGAGGATTGTCTCCACGGATCGTGAGCTTGTCATGGGCTAAGCTGGGACACCCATGCAGGGTTTAAACTTTGTAGAGCCGTGCCCGTGGTTATGTGGCAGATGGGAATTTGTTAATATCCGGTTGTAGTAGACTTGAACTAAACTCAATTAAAATACACCAACCGTGTGTGTAACTGTGACTGTCTCTTTTCGGGTGCGTTCGAGAAGAGAACACAGTTGGTTTATACTTGAACATAAGTAGTTCAGGATCACTTCTTGATCATTACTAGTTTGCGACCGTTTGCGTAGTTTCTCATCTTACTCTTGTACTCATAAGTTAGCCACCATATATTGCTTAGTCGCTTACTGCAACCTCATCACTTATCCTTTCCATACCCATTAAGCTTTGCTAGTCTTGATACCCATGGTAACGGGATTGCTGAGTCCTCATGGCTCACAGATTGCTACAACAATAGTTGCAGGTACAGGTGATGATCATGATGCGAGTGTGATGCTTGCTTGTTTTGGAGTTCTTCTTCTGCTTCTTCTTCGATCAAGGGATAGGTTCCAGGTCGGGGAGCCTGGGCTACCAGGGTGGATGTCGTTCTTCTTTTTCGTTTGATTTCATCCATAGTCGGATCTTGCTCTTCCATATGATGGTTCCTATGTATTGATGTATTGTTGTATGAATGTTGTAACTTATGGCGAGTGTAAGCTTTTATCTTGTATTCTCATCTATTTAGTACATGGTATGTTGTAATGATATCCACTTTGCTATATGCTCGAAATGCAGTTGTGCCCCAATCATGAATTCATCACATGATTGGGATAGAATCGCATCTTGGGCGCTACGAGTTGGTATCAGAGCCTTACCGACCTTAGGAGCCCCCTTGATTTATCGAACCGCTGCCGTTTTTGAGTCTAGAAAAAAACTATTTTGAGTCTAGTTATATATCGGAGAGTAGGAATTCTTTTTACTCCTTATCCCCTTCGTCGCTCTGGTGAGGACTCTTGGCGTAGATGTTTTGGCTTCACTCTCCTCTTTTTCACTCAAATTGTTTTTAGGATCACGCGGGTATTGTTGGATCATCGCGATATCATTGTGACGGAAATTCTGTCTTAGTGCCTCCTGACATTTAGGGGTTGTGGCAGTGTCCCGGGGAGTTGAGCTCCAAGGTGTTTTTGTCACAGTGCTTATCATTTCAGTTCCAGAATACCAGAGGTCGCCGACATCGAAAATGCTTCTATACTCTTTGTGGTGAGAGTAGTTTGACGACACCCAGTACTGGGGAGAGCAGTCAGATGTATTGCCACATCTAGTATATCGGATGTTTTCGAAGGTCTGAGGTACACGATTTCTGAGGTTTTCTTGGTTATGTGTTGACGGATGGATACAGTTGGAGTGTAGGATTTGTTATTTGTGTGAGATATTTGTGCCTCCCTGTATCCCCAACACCAGATTGCATAACCAGAAAGTTTTGGGAGTTAATAGGTGGGAATTCAAGTAGTTACCCAGGATATCTTTCCGACAAATGCATGATATGAGATTGGGGTTCGACGTCTAGTGGTCCACCTATCCACGGTTGGTTTTACAGTGGTCTCGTTGTGTCTTAAAGAGTCCTTGGCTATGCTGACTCGGGGACGCTTCGTATGTCATGTGCACTGCCTTGTACATGATGGTGCTATACGATCGAGCCCGTGTGGGCCCCACCATGAAAACTTCGGACAGAATCTCTATCATATGTTTGTTTCTGGCTTATTCTGCAAGCCAAATCCTTTGTTTTGATTTGAGTTGTGGTATTCAAGTTGCTTCAATGTCAAGTGTTGATTCCATACCTTCCCTAAGTAGTGTTCTCATATTTCTATGGGAGCGCTAATCCTTCTTGATCATCGAGATTGTCATGTCAATCCTTTTTAACCAGTGCGTTTCTCTTCAAGATGATCCTATATTTTTCCCATTGCAAGATCAATTCTCATTTTTCTCATCGATGTCATCTCATACAACCCAAGTTGCCTTTGCTTTTCCCACCATCCCACCCTTTACTTCAAGGACTTGGATTTCTTAATCAAGTATCCATCTTATTCATGTGAACTTTCTTCATTCTTTCCATCAATGTTCATATCCGGTGATTTTCTCATGAAGATGCTAAGGGAGCTTCAAGTTTGTCATTCTTCACTCATTTTCTTCTTCGGTGGATTAATTTCAAGCTTCGGTGTGCATCATATCTCTTCATTTTGTTTCACATATTTTCCCATGTGAATTTCTTATCCAAGGCTCTCTTATTTATTCACCTCTCCCAGTTCATATCCGGAGTGTTGAAGATATCTCAGAAGATTTGCGTTTCCATTCTCAACCCGTTCAAGCTATTTCGAGGTTGTTATCTCATTCAAGCCATTTAATTCAACCAGTGTAACCTCTCTTGTCAAGCAATCTTTTCCAACGGTGTTTCTTTTGAGTGGTCCCTAACCCACAGGTCTTTTCCCAGGATCTTACCTAACTCTTCTAATTTATCCGGAGCGATTCCCAAATTCTTTTCAAAGTTTGACGTAAGAATGAATTATCATCAGTCAATTGCCTTCTCTAAGATCGCTTTTAAATTCTTCTTGTCGTTGGTTCAACATTTCCTCTCTTCATTCTTCCGGAGTGTCTCAACAATTTTCTTGGTGGTTCTTATCGTCATTCTCAACATTTGAAGACCGAAGAAGAGTTTCTCTTAAATCTTGTTCGTTCTCACTGAGATTCATAGTTCAAGCTTCATGCCATCCTCATAATTGTTCCAATCGTGAGAAATTATTTTCATACCCATGCGGAGCATTTCATGAGTTGTTTTCCTTTCTTGATCATCCAAAGGCCATCATCTCAGAAGATTTATTAGTTCTCAACATTCAGCTCTCATTCCCTAATTCTACCGGTCGGTGCATCGTTCAAATATCCTCTAATCAGTTCATGATCTCTTCTTTCTCCCGTATCTGAATTCCCTCAAGTATCTTCATTCGTTTGCTAATTTTCTCGGTGTCTCGTTCTATTTTCTTTGTTCGTTTTGAAAGTCTTACGGTGGTCCATTCAAGATTCCTTTTCCTTTGTTATCGTATCAATTCTTTCGTTCTACCCAAAATCCTACCGGTGAGTCGTTCAAGATTTTCCCAAGTTGTGTTATATCTCTCCTCAATCCTTGCAAGAAGAATAAGTGTTATGCCAAATCCATTGTGTAACGCCCTCGATGCGGCTATATCTCCCACGTGTCGAAGCACGACTTAGAGGCATAACCGCATTGAAAGCAATGTCGCAAGTGAGGTAATCTTCGCAAATAACCCATGTAATACAATAGGGGAAAAGATACATAGTTGGCTTACAATCGCCACTTCACACAATTACATGAATAAAGCATCACATCAACCAGATACAATCAAGGTCCGACTACGGAACCAAAATAAAAGAAGAACCCCAAATGCGACAAGGTCCCCGATCGACCCCAACTGGGCTCCACTACTGATCAACTAGAACGAAACAACACAAAGGACAAGATCTTCATCGAGCTCCTCCTGAGCTTGGTTGCGTCATCTGCACGGTCTCATCGGCACCTGCAACTGGTTTTGGAAGTATCTGTGAGTCACGGGGACTCAGCAATCTCACACCCTCGCTATCAAGACTATTTAAGCTTATGGGTAAGGTAAAAGGTATGAGGTGGAGCTGCAGCAAGCGACTAGCATATATGGTGGCTAACATACGCAAATGAGAGCGAGAAGAGAAGGCAAAGCACGGTCGATAAAAGTATGATCAAGAAGTGATCCTAGAACAACCTACGTCAAGCATAACTCCAACACCGTGTTCACTTCCCGGACTCCGCCGGAAAGAGACCATCACGGTTACACACGCGGTTGATGTATTTTAATTAAGGTCAACTTTAGGTTTTCTACAACCGGACGTTAACAAATTCCCATCTGCCCATAACCGCGGGCACGGCTTTCGAAAGTTCAGATCCCTGCAGGGGTGTCCCAACTTAGCCCATCACAAGCTCTCACGGTCAATGAAGGATATTCCTTCTAGCAGGAAGACCCGATCAGACTCGGAATACCGATTACAAGACATTTCGACAACGGTAAAACAAGACCAGCAAAGCCACCCAGATGTGCCGACAAATCCCGATAGGAGCTGCACATATCTCGTTCTCAGGGCACACCGGATGAGCCAGACGTCGGGTAAGCCAGCCCAGAGTTGCCCCTGGTAGCCTCGGACATCACTCAGTTGGACCAACACTTAGAGAAGCACTGGCCTGGGGGGGTTAAAATAAAGATGACCCTTGAGTCCGCGAAACCCAAGGGAAAAAGGCTAGGTGGCAAATGGTAAAACCAATGTTGGGCATTGCTGGAAGAGTTTTATTCAAGGCGAACTGTCAAGGGGTTCCCATTATCACCCAACCGCGTAAGGAACGCAAAATCCGGGAACATAACACCGATATGACGGAAACTAGGGTGACAAGAGTGGAACAAAACACCAGGCATAAGGCCAATCCTTCCACCCTTTACCAAGTATATAGATGCATTAATTAAATAAGAGATATTATGATATCCCAACAAGTAAACATGTTCCAACAAGGAACAACATCTCCATGTTCCAACAAGGAACAAACTTCATCTTCACCTGCAACTAACAACGCTATAAGAGGGGCTGAGCAAAGCGGTAACATAGCCAAACAATGGTTTGCTAGGACAAGGTGGGTTAGAGGCTTGGCTTAACAATATGGGAGGCAATATAAGCAAGTGGTAGGTATCGCAGCATAGGCATAGCAAAAGAACGAGCAACTAGCAAGCAAAGATAGAAGTGATTTCGAGGGTATGGTCATCTTGCCTGAAATCCCGCAAGGAAGAAGAACGAGTCCATGAAGAAGACAAACGGACGTAGTCGAATGGGTCCTCACAAACGCGACGTTATCGGAACCAACCCGAAGAAGCAACACCGGAAAGAAGCACACAACATAGTAAACAACCAACACATGATCATGGCATGATACACAACCAAGTATGATGCATGTCCGGTTTAATGATACATGGCATGGCAAAGTGCACAAGCAATCCTACGAATTAAGTGGAGCTCAATATGCATCGGGATGCATATTGACAAAACACCACATTCCATTATTTAGTTCGATCTCGTTTATGTACCCAACAATATTAAATGTTGTTAGCATGGCAAGAGGTGAAGCATAAAGAAGCTATCTATCTAGGCAAGTTTAAATGAGGCCAGAAATAACAAACAACAATTCCAGTAACGCCCCATATGCATATTTTAAGGTTTGTTACTGTTCTGCCCTAAACCATATTTTATAGTTGTTAAACATGAAAAGTAAGGCCACCATGTTAAACTAGGCATTTTTCTACCCCATTTACATATAAAATTTGTTAAATTTGGAGCTACGGTTATTTAGTTATGAAATAAATCATTTTAGCAAGTTATTTAAGCAAATTTAAACAAACAACATCTTAAACATTTTAAACATAGATGAAAGTGGCAAATTATTAATCTACACAAAATTCTAAGCAAGTTTTATGTATAACTTATTTTAATCCGATGCAGGGTTTGTGAGATATTAAATGCATGAACTCTAGGGACTATTCTGCCAATCTGGCAAAATCTCGGAAAAAGGCTAAAACGCAGATCTGGCAAAAAAACAAAGCACGGGCCGAAACTGCTGGGCGCTGGGGCGCTCACCATGGGCCTGGCCCGGTTTAGATGGAGAGGGAGGCCTGCAGGGGGAAAATAGCAGTGGGCCGGTGGCTGGGCCTTGAGGCGCTGCAAGAGGAGGCCCGCGCACGTTGTGGCTGCGGTCAACGCTGGATGAGCGGGCGAGCGCGAGGTCCAGGGCGGTGGCGTTGACTGCATTCGCTCTTCTCCTGCTCGATGCAGGAAGCAGGGGAGGCCGGTGATGCAGACGACATGCAATGGCGGCGGCACGATGCAGAGGCAGGAGATCAGCGGGCGGCGGAGAAGGTCAGGAACAGCAGCATGGAGCGGATCTGGATGGTCTTGAAGGAGATCGAGGCGCGGGAGGCAGCTCGCAGCATAGGGGCGCTCGGGCCGCGTGCATTCCAGGAAGTCAAGGGCGGCGGCGCTGGTGCTTCCGGTGACAAAAGACGGCGGGACGACCATCGGATGCGGGGCGAGACCGACGGGAACCGATTCCCGGCAGTGGGCGGTGGATCCGGCGAGGCAAGGTTCTGGCGGCGGCGAACTTGTTCTTGCAGGCGCCATGGCTGACGCGAGAACCTCCTGCGAGAGAGAGAGAGAGAGAGAGAGAGAGAGAGAGAGAGAGAGCGATGTGAGAGAGAGAGAGAGCTGGAGAAGGAAAGACGGGCAGGAGGGACCGAGGGAGAGGGCGCTGGTTCGGCCTGCTGCTCCTGTTTGGGTGGACGGCTACCACCGGCGAGGCAGAGGCGCGGGACGAGGAGGCGCAGCCTCGTGCGTTTCCTCGGGCATGCGAGCGTTGGAGAAGGGCTTGCGCTCCTGGTTGCTGCTGGTCGAGGGGGCCGATGGATTGGGGAACGGGGAAGGTCGAGCAGAGGAGGGGGGCTTACTGGTTGGGTGAGAAAGGATCTAGGAGGATCCCGAGGTGGGTTTGGAAAGTGGCGGCGGGTGATGGGACAAGGGAGCTAGATTTTAGGGTTGGGCTAGGTGTGGACTGCTATATATACCAGAATGTAGATACGAAGGAGTATTTTGGATCATCTGATCAAAATCGGACGGTCGGAGATGAATAGGTTAGGGAGTCCAAATGAGAAAACGGTGATGTTTTGTAGATGTTTGGGGATGATCCGGACACAACGGTAGCGACAGTCCGGGTCGGGTCCGGGACAGCTTTCGGGCGCGCGCGAGGAGGGCCGCGGGCATAACCGAGAGAGGGGTAGGCATGGGCCTAGGAGGACGGTGGAGAGCGGTTTGGACTGAGAGAAGAGGGGGGAGAAAGACCCGACGACTGTTTCCGGAGACCGAAAACGTCCGACGTTAGACCGGCTATAATGCCGCTATAGTTTAACGGTTGGGCTATCAAACGAACTCCGAATGCGATGAAACTTGACAGGCAGTCTATCTACACTATAATAAGACCACACGTCGACTCTCATCCCATTCCGAGAACATTTTCCGGCCACTTATAAAATAATATTTCGGACGTGCCGCGGGCGCGTGCAAGTGTGTCTGGGCTCAGAACGGACAACGGACGGAACTGGGGGAACCCGGACGGATGCAAGTTTTGAAAACATGATGATGCAATGCACATGATGACATGGTAAGATGCAACACGCAAGCAAAAGACATAGCAACAACGGCGAATAACTGGAAGACACCTGGCACATCGGTCTCGGGGCGTTACAACACTCCACTATGAGAGGATCTCGTCCCGAGATCTAGAATGGCACCGAAGGGCAAACGTAAGAGAAAGAGAAGAGGTAAAATTAAGTTGCTTCTTGGACAAACGAGTGAAACCAAAGAACCTTGAAAAGTTGAACAACTTGAAAGGAATAATACCATGGAGGTTATCGAAGTTGTCAAACACTCCGCTAGGAACGAGGACCAAGGAAGAACAAATTCGGGCAGCACTCCGGTTGAAAGGAGATGCAAGACTTGATAAGATGAAAAGAACTTGAGCATAGGGCACAACACTCCGGTTAAACGGATAAGCATGTAAAGAACATGATCCTCACCATTCGAGATGATGATTGAAAAGACCAACATCACAATGCCTCCGGAAGAAAAATAGAAGATAGATCATTAGAATAAAAGAATGGAGAAGGAAATGCCAACTTCTGCCACAAATGAGCTTGAAAAGAACCCTTCCAAGAAGGTTAAGGCGGAGTTGTTGGAAAACCAACAACGAAAGAATATGATCCTCATGGACTTATGGAGACATCTCAAAACTTGAGGTGAAATTCTGCCACTAACGAAACAATAGATTGGATTGATAACAACAAGGAGACGAGAAGCTTATTTACCGGAAGGACAAATGAAGAACTTGGGTCAATTATAAGCACCATAATAGCAACAATCCTTAGGGAAAGCTTTAGGTGAAATATAACCCAAGATAACTCCAATGACGAGATTGATGGATTTAAAATACCTCATTCTTAACAACATGTGAAATATGACACATGAACTCAAATTATCAAGAATGACATAATACCACCTGAAATGATACGGTAGAAAGAATTGCACTCCGGATTGGAAGATGAAGAAAAACTTGAGCTCCTTAGAAGAAAAATGTTGATGAACACTTCGAGAAGGAATTAAATCCTTGATGAACCACCATGTTGAACCTTCGTGAGAACTCCGGTAACAAAAGGATAACGAGAAGAAAGGGAAGTTGAAAACACAAGGTGAAACCTTGTAATGCTTTAGATGGGTCTTTGCGACGATTTAATGCAGAAAAAAAACTTGGAACTCCGGAAAAGAAAGATGAAGCAAATGAAAACGAGAATTTGATGAGCCTCCGGAATAGGAAATTGAGTTCACTCGATGAAACAAAATAAGAATTACGTTATGCGTATCCTTCACCATTTTAAATTGATGACAAGCAGCGGATTTGGCATACCACTTATTCTAGAAGAAAGGATTAAGATAGATATCGCGCCAACTTGGGAAGGTCTTCAACGATCCACCGGTAGGATTGGAAAGATCAAAGAATTGATATGATAACGAAGAAAGAGAAATCTTAAACGAACCACCGTAAGAATAGGAAGTGAACGATGAAAAGATAAGGAAACATCGGGAAGAATTATAAAAAGAAACGATGATACTTGAGAGAATTTAGATACAAGAGAACGAAGAGTTGACGAGCTGATTAGAGAACACTTGAACGATGCACCGGTAAGATTTGGAGAGTGATAGCTGAAAGCCGAGAATGAATAAATCTGAGAAGATGGGATCCAGGTAATCACACTGAAAATACTCCTGAATTGCTCCGAATGGTTGAAAAGAATTCTCACAATCGAATACAATTATGATAGGATGGCAGCAAGCTAGAACCATGAATCTTGAAGAGAATGGAGCAAGATTAAAGAGAAACTCTTTTTCGGTCATCAAGTGTTGAGAATGACGACGAGAAACACCACCATGAATTGTTGAGACACTCCGGAATAAAGAAGAATAGAAAAGTTGAACCAATGATGAAAAGAATTTGGAAGATCTTGGAGAAAGACATTTGACTGATGATAAATCATACTTACGTCAAACTTCGAAAAGAATTTGAGGATAACTTCGGAAAATAAGAAGAGTCAGGTAAGATCCTGGGAAAAGACCTGTGGGTTAGGGCCCACTCAAAAGAAACACTGTTGAACGATTACTTGAAAAAGAGATAACACCGGTTGAAAAAAATGGCTTGAATGAGGTAACAACCTCGAAAGAGCTTGAATGAATGAGAATAAGCAGTAGCATCTTCCGAGATATGCTCAGCACTCCAGAACAAATGAATAGCGAGAGGTGAATGATTATGAGGTGCACCGGCATGGAAAAAAACATTGAAACGAGGAAAGGATATGATCAACAGAGTTTGAATTGAATCCACCGGAGAAGAAAAAGAACGAGCAACAATGAACTTGAAGCTCCCTTAGCATCTTCGTGAGAATCACCGGATAAGAACATTGACGGAAAAGAATGGAAAGACTTCACATCAATAAGATGGATACTTGATTAAGAAATCTGAATCCTTGAAGGAAAAGGGTGGGAGGGTGGGAAAAACAAAGGCATCTTGGGATGGATGAAATGAGCACCGTTGAGAAGAACTGATAATTGACCTTGCGGATGTAGAAAAAAATCGGATCCACTTGAAGAGAAACACGCCGGTTGATAAGAAATTTAGATGACAAGCTCGATGATCGAAAAAGATTAGTATTCACATAGGAATTTGAGAACACCGTTTGGGAAAGGTATGGAATAAACATTTGACTTCGAAGCAACTCGAATACCACAGCTCAAAAACAAAACAAAGGATTGGCTTGCAGAATAAGCCGGAACAAACATATGATAGAAATTTCGTCCGAAGTTTTCGTGGTGGGGCCTACACGGGCTCGATCGTACAGCACCATCATGTACAAGGCAGTGCACATGACATACGAAGCGCCCCCGAGTCGGCATAGCCAAGGACTCTTTAAGACACAACGAGACCACTGTAAAACCAACCGTGGATAGGCGGACCACTAGACGTCGAATCCCAATTTCATATCATACATCCGTCGGAAAGAAATCCTAAGAGCTACTTGAATTCCCACTTATAAACTCCCGAAATTTTCCGTTTATGCAATCAGGTGTTGGGGATACAGGGGAAGCATAATATCTCACCCAAACTAACAAATCCTACATCCAGCTGTATCCATCCTTCAACACATAACCAAGAAACCTTCGGAAATCATCTACCTCAACCTTCGAAAAGCATCCGTTATACGAGTTATGGCAATACTCCTGAACTCCCGCCCCAGTACTGGGTGGCGTCAAGGTTATCTCACCAACAACTGCATAAAAGAGATTTTCGATGTCGGCAAAACTAAACTCATGTATTCCAGAACTGCAACGATAAAATTGTGACGACAACACCTCGGAGCTCAACTCCCCGGGACACTGCCACAACCCCTAAATGACGGGAGGCACCAAGAACAATGTTCTCGTCACAAATCGATCGGAATGATTCCAAGATACCCGCGTGATCCTAAAAAAATTAGTGAAATTTCAGAAGAGAAGAGTCAAAACTCTACGTCAGGATGCCTCACCAGAGCGACGAAGGGATTGAGGAGTAAAAAGAATTCCTAAACTCTCCGATATATATAATCCTAAATGACTCAAAACATTTTTCTAGACTCAACAACGGCAGCTATTCGATCAAGCAGGGGGGCTCCTAAGGTCGGGGATGGCTCTGATTACCAACTTGTAACACCCTCGATGCGGCTATATCTCCCACCTGTCGAAGCACGACTTAGAGGCATAACCGCATTGAAAGCAATGTCGCAAGTGAGGTAATCTTCGCAAGCAACCCATATAATACAATAGGGGAAAAGATACATAGTTGGCTTACAATCGCCACTTCACATAATTACATGAATAAAGCATTACATCAACCAGATACAATCAAGGTCCGACTACGGAACCAAAATAAAAGAAGAACCCCAAATGCGACAAGGTCCCCGATCGACCCCAACTGGGCTCCACTACTGATCAACTAGAATGAAACAACACAAAGGACAAGATCTTCATCGAGCTCCTCCTGAGCTTGGTTGCGTCATCTGCACGGTCTCATCGGCACCTGCAACTGGTTTTGGAAGTATCTGTGAGTCACGGGGACTCGGCAATCTCACACCCTCACTATCAAGACTATTTAAGCTTATGGGTAAGGTAAAAGGTATGAGGTGGAGCTGCAGCAAGCGACTAGCATATATGGTGGCTAACATACGCAAATGAGAGCGAGAAGAGAAGGCAAAGCACGGTCGATAAAAGTATGATCAAGAAGTGATCCTAGAACAACCTACGTCAAGCATAACTCCAACACCGTGTTCACTTCCCGGACTCCGCCGGAAAGAGACCATCACGGTTACACACGCGGTTGATGTATTTTAATTAAGGTCAACTTTAGGTTTTCTACAACCGGACGTTAACAAATTCCCATCTGCCCATAACCGCGGGCACGGCTTTTGAAAGTTCAGATCCCTGCAGGGGTGTCCCAACTTAGCCCATCACAAGCTCTCACGGTCAATGAAGGATATTCCTTCTAGCGGGAAGACCCGATCAGACTCCGAATCCCGATTACAAGACATTTCGACAATGGTAAAACAAGACCAGCAAAGCCACCCAGATGTGCCGACAAATCCCGATAGGAGCTGCACATATCTCGTTCTCAGGGCACACCGGATGAGCCAGACGTCGGGTAAGCCAGCCCAGAGTTGCCCCTGGTAGCCTCGGACATCGCTCAGTTGGACCAACACTTAGAGAAGCACTGGCCCGGGGGGTTAAAATAAACATGACCCTTGAGTCCGCGAAACCCAAGGGAAAAAGGCTAGGTGGAAAATGGTAAAACCAATGCTGGGCATTGCTGGAAGAGTTTTATTCAAGGCGAACTGTCAAGGGGTTCCCATTATCACCCAACCGCATAAGGAACGCAAAATCCGGGAACATAACACCGATATGACGGAAACTAGGGCGGCAAGAGTGGAACAAAACACCAGGCATAAGGCCGAGCCTTCCACCCTTTACCAAGTATATAGATGCATTAATTAAATAAGAGATATTATGATATCCCAACAAGTAAACATGTTCCAACAAGGAACAACATCTCCATATTCCAACAAGGAACAAACTTCATCTTCACCTGCAACTAACAACGCTATAAGAGGGGCTGAGCAAAGCGGTAACATAGCCAAACAATGGTTTGCTAGGACAAGGTGGGTTAGAGGCTTGGCTTAACAATATGGGAGGCAATATAAGCAAGTGGTAGGTATCGCAGCATAGGCATAGCAAAAGAGCGAGCAACTAGCAAGCAAAGATAGAAGTGATTTCGAGGGTATGGTCATCTTGCCTAAAATCCCGCAAGGAAGAACAACGAGTCCATGAAGAAGACAAATGGACGTAGTCGAACGGGTCCTCACAAACGCGACGTTATCGGAACCAACCCGAAGAAGCAACACCGGAAAGAAGCACACAACATAGTAAACAACCAACACATGATCATGGCATGATGCACAACCAAGTATGATGCATGTCCGGTTTAATGATACATGGCATGGCAAAGTGCACAAGCAATCCTACGAATTAAGTGGAGCTTAATATGCATCGGGATGCATATTGACAAAACACCACATTCAATTATTTAGTTCGATATCATTTATGTACCCAACAATATTAAATGTTGTTAGCACAGCAAGAGGTGAAGCATAAAGAAACTATCTATCTAGGCAAGTTTAAATGAGGCCGGAAATAACAAACAACAATTCCGGTAACGCCCCATATGCATATTTTAAGGTTTGTTACTGTTCTGCCCTAAACCATATTTTAGAGTTGTTAAACATGAAAAGTAAGGCCACCATGTTAAACTAGGCATTTTTCTACCCCATTTACATATAAAATTTGTTAAATTTGGAGCTACGGTTATTTAGTTATGAAATAAATCATTTTAGCAAGTTATTTAAGAAAATTTAAACAAAAAACATCTTAAACATTTTAAACATAGATGAAAGTGGCAAATTATTAATCTACACAAAATTCTAAGCAAGTTTTATGTATAACTTATTTTAATCCGATGCAGGGTTTGTGAGATATTAAATGCATGAACTCTAGGGACTATTCTGTAAATCTGGCAAAATCTGGGAAACAGGCTAAAACGCAGATCTGGCAAAAAAACAAAGCACGGGCCGAAACTGCTGGGCGCTGGGGCGCTGACCATGGGCTTGGCCCGGTTTAGATGGAGAGGGAGGCTTGCAGGGGAAAAATAGCAGCGGGCCGGTGGCTGGGCCTTGAGGCGCTGCAAGAGGAGGCCCGCGCACGTTGTGGCTGTGGTCAAAGCTGGATGAGCGGGCGAGCGCGAGGTCCAGAGCGGTGGCGCTGACTGCATTCGCTCTTCTCCTGCTCGATGCAGGAAGCAGGGGAGGCCGGCGATGCAGACGACATGCAGTGGCGGTGGTGCGATGCAGAGGCAGGACATCAGCAGGCGGCGGAGAAGGTCAGGAACAGCGGCATGGAGCGGATCTGGACGGTCTTGAAGGAGATCGAGGCGCGGGAGGCGGCTCACAGCATAGGGGCGCTCGGGCCGCGTGCATTCCAGGAAGTCAAGGGCGGCGACGCTGGTGCTTCCGGTGACAAAAGACGGCGGGACGACCATCGGATGCGGGGCGAGACCGACGGGAACCGATTCCCGGCAGTGGGCGGTGGATCCGGCGAGGCAAGGTTCTGGCGGCGGCGAACTTGTTCTTGCAGGCGCCATGGCTGACGTGAGAAGCTCCTGCGAGAGAGAGAGAGAGAGAGAGAGAGAGAGAGCGCGATGTGAGAGAGAGAGAGCTGGAGAAGGAAAGACGGGCAGGAGGGACCGAGGGAGAGGGCGCTGGTTCGGCCTGCTGCTCCTGTTTGGGTGGACGGCGACCACCGGCGAGGCAGAGGCGCGGGACGAGGAGGCGCAGCCTCGTGCGTTTCCTCGGGCATGCGGGCGTGGGAGAAGGGCTTGCGCTCCTGGTTGCTGCTGGTCGAGGGGGGCGATGGATTGGGGAACGGGGAAGGTCGAGCAGAGGAGGGGGGCTTGCTGGTTGGGTGAGAAAGGATCTGGGAGGATCCCGAGGTGGGTTTGGAAAGTGGCGGTGGGTGATGGGACAAGGGAGCTAGATTTTAGGGTTGGGCTAGGTGTGGACTGCTATATATACCAGAATGTAGATAGGAAGGAGTATTTTGGATCATTTGATCAAAATCGGACGGTCGGAGATGAATAGGTTAGGGAGTCCAAATGAGAAAACGGTGATGTTTTGTAGATGTTTGGGAATGATCCGGACACAACGGTAGCGACAATTCGGGTCGGGTCGGGGACAGCTTTCGGGCGCGCGCGTAAGGAGGGCCGCAGGCATAACCGAGAAAGGGGTAGGCATGGGCCTAGGAGGACGGTGGAGAGCGGTTTGGACTGAGAGAAGAGGGGGGAGAGAGACCCGGCGACTGTTTTCGGAGACCGAAAACGTCCGACGTTAGACCGGCTATAATGCCGCTACTAGATCATTGATGGCCCGTCCATTTTTATAATGGTAAAGGTCAGTATTGGTGACATGTTTTAAAGTAGAGTATACTACCAGAAAAAATAATCATGCTTAACATAGATTGCTTCCAAACTCAGTCCAAAAAGCTATCTTTTACTCATAACTAACAAATAAGAAATATATAGCCTTGCTAATTGTAAACTTCTATGTTTTGTTAATAATTAGAAGATCATTGTCAAACAAATAACTATAGCAAAGTCAGCACAGTATGATGAAAAAAATAGGTGACATGACTTACAGAGTCTTATTTCTTGTTAGGCATAAATCATGAAAGCCATAAACTGTAAATTTGTAATACAAGAATTCTCCTAAGCTTCTTATTTAGAACAAACATTCAAGTTAAGAACATGTTTTGGGGATATATATATGAACAAAGCCACAAGAATACATGAGCACGCATGATTGACTTGCGAATTTGTAAGAATTTTGCTGAGTTGCCACAAGAATGTTTTTCTTGATAATGTTGTATCTTGTATGTATGTAAAACTGCTCAACTTGGGATGGCTGTGAGGAAAGTCCTTGATACAGAAGCATACATGACCCTGGTCTTCTCACCGACAACTTTGTTTCACAAGAACAGCAAAAAGAACCAACAAATGTTTAAAACAATAACACTCAGGAGCTCAACCCTCACATATTTCATTCATTCTAATTATATTATTTTTTGAAAAAAAAACTACAAAGCAGACACTTCTTGTTTCCGAATAGGCACAATACGTCAAAAAAAATAACTATGCGTCTTTTCTGCTCTAGAAAGCCGACCCATTCTAATGCTAAGTTGCATGAAACAACTTTGGACTTTGGCCTTACCTAAACTTTGACCTGCTAAGTAGAGAGAATTAACAAACCAAATATCACTAACTGGATAGCAGATGGGACAAAGTTATAAGAAAAAGAATAAAGTCGCTTGGAAGAAAATGCGGAAGGTAAAACTAATATTTATTGAAGAATAGTGTAGCAAAAACAGAAGTCCATTGAGTACACCTCCATAGGACAAACAGATTGTCTCTCGAACTGCAGTTTGAAAGCCCCTCATGTTTTCCCTGCAGTATGAGGCAATCTATGATGCAATCAGTACAATAATTGTAACACAAGGATTATCCTACTATAGTGTAACAAAACTACCGACATGCAAAGCACGACAAAGTGCGTAGTGGAATCAGAGTTAAAAATGTATCTTTACTCTGTAGCACAAAATAAAAAATGCTTATATAGGGCAGGTAGAGGAAGAGAAAAACTATTATACTGTTGTCTATAAAAGATCTAGTTGAACGAAATGGGGAGCCTTAGCTCAAATCAAAACTGAGAATCAACAAAGAAAATGTGCAGTGGCTAGCTCCTAGAATGAGTTAATTTAAAAACACACGATTTTTCTTACCAAATTAACATGTATGACAAAAAACCGAAGCATACCATAAATTAAACTGTCTATTTTATGCAAGCAAGTAACGGCTACTCAATTCTTGTAAATTTTAAGCAAATTGACCAACAACCTTTTTCCCAAATTACAAGGAATACAGTTGTCAATTCTCAGTTCTCACCACGATGACTATATAACTTGGATTGGAGCTTGTGAACTTATATTATATGCATAAGTAGGATCCGTATTTAAATAATCCAAACTATGGAGTTTAATGTAGTGAGGCGAAATAAGCAAAACTAACCGCTAATACAAATGTTGAATTAAACAATAACATTAGAACTGTGATTGTGACAAGTTATGGTAAGAAAATATGACCCTACAAAAATGGACCACACAACCTTACTTTTAGAAGTGTGCATATAAAAAATCCAATGTAAATTGGGGTAGTGCTAATACATAATTAAACCAAATCGTATTTCTGGAAAAGCTAAGAAAATTTTCTGACGTAGATACATGCTTTGTCATGTCTGGAGATTGCCTGTACCAGGAAAATAAAGGGTATGTGCAATTGTTGTTCCGTTCGCCTTTGGTAGTTCAACCAACCCAGCAGAAGGTTCACTACCTTGAGGTGGCCTCTAATTGCCGCAAATCAGAGGAGTCACATTTTGATTCAGCAAACATTTTCCCAAGGGATGGATCATGGTCCAGGAGTACCTTCACTACATCTACAAGCAGTGTCAGATGTCCATCTTTCTGTATTACAACAAAATTATACGTAAAGATGAAAAAACATGAATGGTAGACTAATTCTTGCTCATTAGCTTGTGTAGGCAACGACACACTTGGGTTATCATACAGAGCAGGTAAATTTGAGCACTGGAAAACTAATAACAATAGGATCCATGGAGATTGATGAAAGAGTAGATTAAGAACACATAAAACCTTGGCTAGACCCATAAAAGCATGGCGATCAGTTTAGGAATCCATATCAGTCATATATACATGCATGATCCCCAAGAAACAATGACCCATGAGGCAATGACTAAGCATCCCTCCTCGTCTCCCTTTCTTCTTTTGTGAAGCATACATAGCTTTAGAGCATCTACACACTTTTGATTTGCTGAACTGTTTGTGCACAAAATCGGAAACTACAGACAAAGGGGTCAGCAAACATGGCATAGACCATACAGTAGCAATCGGTTGTTTGCTACACACTTCGATTCAGCGATTTTGTTCTAGTCACGTGGTTCAGTAAGATGACATCCACGAGAAACTTAAAGCATCTAAAAACAATGCAAATCCAAGAAGGTGAAGGAGGGAAGGAGATAGCTTACGTGTTACGCGGATGAAGCTGCTGGCTATTGATGGTTAGATTGTAGTCTAGACACAAGGTCCAAAGCTCCCCTGTTCCCATGTAAAAATATGGAAAATCAGAAGTCGTGATGATGCGCCGGCCATTACCGCCCGCGTCTCACCCTTTCCACGCAGGCGGTTCGACCGCGTCGAGTGGATCGGCAGGCCCCCGATTCATCCGCATCGCCCGCGACTGATGGATCCCCTCGTCGGCTGGATCGGCTTCCTGCTCGCTGGATCTGCTCCCGGCCTCCCCTCGCGCAGGATCTGCTCCCCGCTCGCTGGATCGACGGCTGGCTTCGCTGGCGTTCGGTCCCCTCGCTAGCCCGCGCTGAACTTCAGAGTTGTTTGCCGCCACACCCAAATCCCGCCGCGCCGCTCGCGTCCGTGCAATTGAATGGAAAGAGGTGGCGCTGTCCGTCGCGTCCGTGCAAACCCAGCGCACCATGGTGAGGCGCCCCCACGCGAGGCTGCGAGCGAAAGAGACCAGGGTCGCGAGCGTACAATGTTTTAGGGTTCTTCACTTTTGCGTTGGACGGGATCCTAGTCAGGCCCAGTAGGCCCAATTGAACGTCGCATGCCCAAAAAAACCACCAGAGCAGCGTCCCGAAAAGATTAGCGCTCGTCACGAAGCCTGTACGCGCGATTTGAAATAAATAAGACAGTCAAGGAAGTCTAAAAGTGACAATCTAATGGCTAAAAATGCTAATGGCATGAGAGGACAGGAAAAGTGCTCAGTTATAATGTATTTAAATAGTTTAACGGTTGGGCTATCAAACGAACTTCGAATGCGATGAAATTTGACAGGCGGTCTATCTACACTATAATAAGACCACACGTCAACTCTCATCCCATTCCCAGAACATTTTCCGGCACTTATAAAATAATATTTCGGACATGCCGCGGGCGCGTGCAAGTGTGTCTGGGCTCAGAACGGACAACGGACAGAACTGGGGGAACCCGGACGGATGCAAGTTTTGAAAACATGATGATGCAATGCACATGATGACATGGTAAGATACAACACGCAAGCAAAAGACATGGCAACGACGGCGAATAACTGGAAGATACCTGGCACATCGGTCTCGGGGCATTACACATTGCTTGTCTTCAATTTAATTTGATGAAGGATAAACATACAACAAATCTTATTCTTGTTTCCCTCGAGGCGATTTCAATTTCTTCTTTCCGGAGTTGTTCATCATGTCACATTCTCGGTTCGATATGTTTCATCTTTTCTTTTCCGGAGTTCTAAGTTTTCCGCATTATCTCGTCACAAAGCTCCAACTAAATCATGGCAAGGCTTCACCTTGTTCTTTCAACTTCTCTTTCTTTCCAACATTCTTTTATTACCGGAGTTCTCACGAAGCCTCGACATGGTGGTTCATCAAGGATTTCTTACATTCTTCAATTGTTCTTCAAGATTTCTCTCAAAGTTATGATCCGCCAAGCTATACTCTAAAATAAACATGGTGTTCAACACATGTTTTGTTTTGAGGAGTTCAAGCATTCTTCATCGTGCATCCCGAAGTGCAGTTCTTTCTATCTCATCTTTTGAGGTGGTGGTATGTCATACTTGATAATTTCCCGTCGTGTTTCATGATTCACAAGTTTTCAAGAGTGACATATTTTAAACCCATCATTTTTCAATTTGTTCACGAGTTCTTTTCAACCCAACAATTTCTTCGTTGGTGTTTTCTTGGTATAGATTTCACTTAAAGCATTCCCTAAGGAATGTTGCTAATTGTCGTGTCTACCGATAATCCAAGTTTCCTCCTATTCTCGCGGTGAAAGAAGTTTTTTTTATCTCTTTGGTGCTCTTCCCCAAATCAATGGTTTCAGTTAGTGGCCGTTTGTCACATCATAATGTTGAGATGTTTTCATAAGTCCACCACAAGCTTATTCTTTTCGATGTTGGTTTTCCAACAACTCCATTCTAACCTCCTTGGAAGGATGCTTTCCAAATTCAATTGTGGTAGAATTTATCATTTCCTTCTCCATTCTCTTATTCCGGCGATTTATCTTCTATTCTTTCGTTCCGGAGGCATGGTGATGTTGCTCCCTTTGGCCCAGCATCTCGTTTTGTCAAGATCGTGTACTTTTCCATGCTTATCATTTAACCGGAGTGTTGTGTCATCTCTTCAAGTTCTTTCCATCTTATCAATTTTTGCTTCTCTTTTCAACTAGAGTGTTGCCCGAATTCTTCCTTTCTCATCTTGTTTTAACCGGAGTGGTTTCATAGTCTATCTTGTACCTTAAGCTCTTGGTTCTCATTGTATTCCTTGCTACTCTTCCTGACGGGATGTTTGCAATCTTGTTCATCTCTGTTGTATTTTGTCTTTCAAGTTGTTCAACCTCTCAAGGTTCATGGTTGCATTCGTTTGTCAAAGAAGCAACTTAGTTTTACCTCCTCTCTTCCTCTTTCGTTTGCCATCCCTAGTTCTCGGGGCGAGATCTCCTGTAAGTGGAGGAGAGTTGTGACAACCCGAGATTGACGCTCCATAAGCCTTCCAGTCATTTCGTTGTCGTCGGTGTTTTATTTGTTTGTTGCATTCATCATGTCATCTTTTGCATTGCATCGGCACTCCGTTGCCGTCGTGATTTGAAAACTTGCATTCGTTCGTCGTTGCCGTTTCTCCCTTTGCCTTCATCACCTTCCCTCAGACCACTTTGCCTTCGTTGACCGTTCCAGACCCATCGACTTTTTGCTTCCCTCTTGACCGTGACTGCCTAACCCCCTTTGTGTGCGTGTCCGAAACTTCCCCAAACTTGATCCGGGCGGTCGTGGCCGTTGGATTCAGATCATGCCGCCCTAGTTTCCGTCATACCGGTGTTATGTTCCTTGATTTTGCGTCCCTAACACGGTGAGGGTTTATGGGCCCCTCTTGACAGTTCGCTTTGAATAAAACTCTTCCAGCAAGGCCCAACATTGGTTTTACCATATGCCTAATAACAACTAAAACTTGCATCGGGACTTTCCGGACCTCGTGGACTTAATCAACAACCCAGGCCAGTGCTCCTCATGAGTGTTGGTCCAAGCCGGGCAGACTGCGGGGCCGCCTCGGGGAAACCCGAGGTATTTGGTATATACATGTAGGCTGACCCATTCGGACGTGGCCTGAGACGGGATACACGCGGCTATTATCAGGGTGTCGCCACGCCGGGAGGTCTTGCTAGACTTGTTTTACCATTATCGAAATGTCTTGTGCATCGGGATTCTGAGTCTGATCGGAGGGTCCCGCGATGGAGGATTTTCTCCATGGATCGTGAGCTTGTCATGGGCTAAGTTGGGACACCCATGCAGGGTTTAAACTTTGTAGAGCCGTGCCCGCGGTTATGTGGCAGATGGGAATTTGTTAATATCCGATTGTAGTGGACTTGAACTAAACTCAACTAAAATACACCAACCGCGTGTGTAACCGTGATTGTCTCTTTTCGGGTGCGTTCGAGGAGAGAACACGGTTGGTTTATACTTGAACGTAAGTAGTTCAGGATCACTTCTTGATCATTACTAGTTTGTGACCGTTTGCGTAGTTTCTCATCTTACTCTTGTACTCATAAGTTAGCCACCATATATTGCTTAGTCGCTTGCTGCAACCTCATCACTTATCCTTTCCATACCCATTAAGCTTTGCTAGTCTTGATACCCATGGTAATGGGATTGCTGAGTCCTCATGGCTCACAGATTACTACAACAACAGTTGCAGGTACAGGTGATGATCATGATGCGAGTGCGGTGCTTGCTTGTTTTGGAGTTCTTCTTCTGCTTCTTCTTAGATCAAGGGATTAGTTCCAGGTCGGGGAGCCCGGGCTAGCAGGGTGGATGCCATTCTTCCTTTTCGTTTGATTTCATCCTTAGTCGGATCTTGCTCTTCTGTATGATGGTTGCTATGTATTGATGTATTGTTGTATGAATGTTGTAACTTGTGGCGAGTGTAAGCTTTTATCTTGTATTCTCATCTATTTAGTACATGGTATGTTGTAATGACATCCACTTTGCTATACGCTCGAAATGCGGTTGTGCCCCAATCATGAATTCATCACATGATTGGGATAGAATCGCATCTTGGGCGCTATGAGTTGGTATCAGAGCCTTACTGACCTTAGGAGCCCCCTTGATTTATCGAACCGCTGCCGTGTTGAGTCTAGAAAAAACTATTTTGAGTCTAGTTATATATCGGAGAGTATGAATTCTTTTTACTCCTTATCCCCTTCGTCGCTCTGGTGAGGACTCTTGGCGTAGATGTTTTGACTTCACTCTCCTCTTTTTCACTCAAATTGTTTTTAGGATCACGCGGTTATTGTTGGATCATGGCAATATCATTGTGACGGGAATTCTGTCTTAGTGCCTCCTGACATTTAGGGGTTGTGGCAGTGTCCCGGAGAGTTGAGCTCCAAGGTGTTTTTGTCACAGTGCTTATCGTTTCAGTTCAGGAATACCAGAGGTCACCGACATCAAAAATGCTTCTATACTCTTTGTGGTGAGAGTAGTTTGACGACACCAAGTACTGGGGAGAGCGATCAGATGTATTGCCACATCTAGTATATCGAATGTTTTCGAAGGTCTGAGGTACACGATTTCCGAGGTTTTCTTGGTTATGTGTTGATGGATGGATACAGTTGGAGTGTAGGATTTGTTATTTGTGTGAGATATTTGTGCCTCCCTGTATCTCCAACACCAGATTGCATAACCAAAAAGTTCCGGGAGTTAATAGGTGGGAATTCAAGTAGTTACCCAGGATATCTTTCCGACAAATGCATGATATGAGATTGGGGTTCGACGTCTAGTGGTCCGCCTATCCACGGTTGGTTTTACAGTGGTCTCGTTGTGTCTTAAAGAGTCCTTGGCTATGCTGACTCGGGAATGCTTCGTATGTCATGTGCACTGCCTTGTACATGATGGTGCTATGCGATCGAGCCCATGTGGGCCCCACCATGAAAACTTCGGACGGAATCTCTATCATATGTTTGTTTCCGGCTTATTCTACAAGCCAAATCCTTTGTTTTGTTTTGAGTTGTGGTATTCAAGTTGCTTCAATGTTAATTGTTGATTCCATACCTTCCCTAAGCGGTGTTCTCATATTTCTATGGGACTGCTAATCCTTCTTGATCATCGAGATTGTCATGTCAATCCTTTTTAACCAATGCATTTCTCTTCAAGATGATCCTATATTTTTTCCCATTGCAAGATCAATTCTCATTTTTCTCAACGGTGTCGTCTCATACATCCCAAGTTGCCTTTGCTTTTCCCACCATCCCACCCTTTACTTCAAGGACTCGGATTTCTTAATCAAGTATCCATCTTATTCATGTGAACTTTCTTCATTCTTTCCATCAATGTTCATATCCGGTGATTTTCTCGTGAAGATGCTAAGGGAGCTTCAAGTTTGTCATTCTTCACTCGTTTTCTTCTTCGATGGATTAATTTCAAGCTTCGGTGTGGATCATATCTCTTCATTTTGTTTCACATATTTTGCCATGTGAATTTCTTATCCAAGGCTCTCTTATTTATTCACCTCTCCCAGTTCATATCCGGAGTGTTGAAGATATCTCGGAAGATTCGCGTTTCCATTCTCAACCTGTTCAAGCTATTTCGATGTTGTTATCTCATTCAAGCCATTTAATTCAACCTGTGCAATCTCTCTTATCAAGCAATCTTTTCCAACGGTGTTTCTTTTGAGTGGGCCCTAACCCACAGGTCTTTTCCCAGGATCTTACCTGACTCTTCTAATTTATCCAGAGCGATTCCCAAATTCTTTTCAAAGTTTGACGTAAGAATGAATTATCATCAGTCAATTGCCTTCTCTAAGATCGCTTTCAAATTCTTCTTGTCGTTGGTTCAACATTTCCTCTCTTCATTCTTCCGGAGTGTCTCAACAATTTTCTTGGTGGTTCTTATCGTCATTCTCAACATTTGAAGACCGAAGAAGAGTTTCTCTTAAATCTTGTTCGTTCTCACTGACATTCATAGTTCAAGCTTCATGCCATCCTCATAATTGTTCCAATCGTGAGAAATTATTTTCATACCCATGCGGAGCATTTCATGAGTTGTTTCCGTTTCTTGATCATCCAAAGGCCATTATCTCAGAAGGTTTATTAGTTCTCAACATTCAGCTCTCATTCCCTAATTCTACTGGCCGGTGCACTGTTCAAATATCCTCTAATCAATTCATGATCTCTTCTTTCTCCGGTATCTGAATTCCCTCAAGTATCTTCATTCGTTTGCTAATTTTCCCGGTGTCTTGTTCTATTTTCTTGGTTCGTTTTCAAAGTCTTACGGTGGTCCATTAAAGATTCCTTTTCCATTGTTATCGTATCAATTTTTTTGTTCTACCCAAAATCCTACCGGTGAGTCATTCAAGATTTTCCCATGTTGTGTTATATCTCTCCTCAATCCTTGCAAGAAGAATAAGTGGTATGCCAAATCCATTGCTTGTCATCAATTTAATTTGATGAAGGATAAACATACAATAAATCTTATTCTTGTTTCCCTCGAGGCGATTTCAATTTCTTCCGGAGTTGTTCATCATGTCACATTCTCGGTTCGATATGCTTCATCTTTTCTTTTCCGGACTTCTAAGTTTTCCGCATTATCTCGTCACAAGGCTCCAGCTAAATCATGGAAAGGCTTACCTTGCTATTTCAACTTCTCTTTCTTTCCAACATTCTTTTATTACCGGAGTTCTCACGAAGCCTCGACATGGTGGTTCATCAAGGATTTCTTACATTCTTCAATTGTTCTTCAAGATTTCTCTCAAAGTTATGATCCGCCAAGCTATACTCTAAAATAAACATGGTGTTCAACACATGTTTTGTTTTGAGGAGTTCAAGCATTCTTCATCGTGCATCCCGAAGTGCAGTTTTTTCTATCTCATCTTTTGAGGGGGTGTTATGTCATACTTGATAATTTCCCGTCGTGTTTCATGATTCACAAGTTTTCAAGAGTGACATATTTGAAACCCATCATTTTTCAATTTGTTCACGAGATCTTTTCAACACAAAAATTTCTTCGTTGGTGTTATCTTGGTATAGATTTCACTTAAAGCATTTCCTAAGGAATGTTGCTAATTGTGGTGTCTACCAATAATCCAAGTTTCCTCCTATTCTCGCGGTGAAAGAAGTTTTTTATCTCTTTGGTGCTCTCACCCAAATCAATGGTTTCAGTTAGTGGCCATTTGTCACCTCATAATGTTGAGATGTTTTCATAAGTCCACCACAAGATTATTCTTTTCGATGTTGGTTTTCCAACAACTCCATTCTAACCTCCTTGGAAGGATGCTTTCCAAATTCAATTGTGGTAGAATTTATCATTTCCTTCTCCATTCTCTTATTCCGGCGACCTATCTTCTATTCTTTCGTTCCGGAGGCATGGTGATGTTGCTCCCTTTGACCCAACATCTCGTTTTGTCAAGATTGTGTTCTTTTCCATGCTTATCATTTAACCGAAGTGTTGTGTCATATCTTCAAGTTCTTTCCATCTTATCAATTTTTGCTTCTCTTTTCAACTGGAGTGTTGCTCGAATTCTTCCGTTCTCATCTCATTTTAACCGGAGTGGTTTCATCGTCTATCTTGTACCTTAAGCTCTTGGTTCTCATTGTATTCCTTGCTACTCTTCCTGACGGGATGTTTGCAATCTTGTTCATCCCCGTTGTATTCTGTCTTTCAAGTTGTTCAACCTCTCAAGGTTCGTGGTTTCATTCGTTTGTCAAAGAAGCAACTTAGTTTTACTTCTTCTCTTCCTCTTTTGTTTGCCATCCCTAGATCTCAGGGCGAGATCTCTTGTAAGTGGAGGAGAGTTGTGATGACCCGAGACCAACGCTCCATAAGCCTTTCAGTTATTTAGTTGCCGTCGGTGTTTTATTTGTTTGTTGCATTCATCATGTCATCTTTTGCATTGCATCGGCATTCCGTTGCCGTCATGATTTGAAAACTTGCATTCGTTCGTCGTTGCCGTTTCTCCCTTTGCCTTCATCACCTTCCCTTGGACCACTTTGCCTTCGTTGACAGTTCCAAACCCATCAGGTTTTTGCTTCCCTCTTGAACGTGACCGCCTAACCCCCTTTGCGTGTGTGTCCGAAACTTCCCCGAACTCGATCCGGGCAGTCATGGCCATTGGATTCAGATCATCCCCAAACATCTCTAAAATATATTCATTTTATTTATTGGACTTCCTACCCTATTTATTCTCGATCGCCCGATTACGATCGGAGGGACCAAATAGCCCATACCTGAATTCCACTTGCTATATATATAGGTCCAACCCTAGGATCTAGGCAACTTGTCCCATCCTTCCCATTCTGCCGCCGCCACCGTCTTCATCCGGATCCATTTCGAGCCAACTACAGATCTCCCTCGACCCCCTCGCCCAACCACAGCGAGCCACAACCTCCTCCTTGCCTATCCATCCAACTACCTCCTCTGCAGCCTCCATTGCGCCACTGCCCATCGCCCGAGCCAACCAGAGGCCTCCCCGAGCGCCTCCTTGCCTGCAGCCACCAGGCCATGCCCCTGCTTCCTTCTCTCTCCCTCGGATGCTCACTCTCTGTCTCTCAAACTCTCTCTTTTCTCCGTGTCCCGCAGGACGCCATGGACGCACCAGCTCGACTCGATCCCGCCAACCTCGACCCTACGCTACCTCGTCATCTCTGCTCCAGTCGTCATCGCCAGAATGCCATCGGGGAGCCCCAGCCGAGATGCCATACGCCCTGCCTCACGCCCGAGCGTCGCAAGGGAGCATGGGCCCCTGTGCCCTTCCACGTCGTCCCAGCCTCGCGGGTGAGCAGCTGCCCGTCCACGCTGACCCAACTCGCACCCTCCTTCCTCCCGTTCTTCTTTGCTCTCTGCTCCCTCACCCGTTACCTAATCAGCCGCGCCGCTGCCATTTTGCAGGAGCCACCGCTGCAGACGTCTAGTGAGACACCCTGTAGCAGAACCTCGTCATCTGTCGCCTTTGCTTCGTCGTCGCCGCTAGGGCCACCCCATCTCCCGATCTGGACAGGATCCTGCATCCACACCTCATCCCAACCACAGTGCCCTGCATCCCGCAGCTGGCCGCCTCCATCCCCCGTTCGCGGCCGCGCCAAGTCCAGCAAGGTGTCGCCCGTACCCGTTGACCGCATCGACCTCCCCTGCTCCATCGCGTGGACCGTGAGGCGTGCCCCCTTTGCAGCGCGCCTCTAGATCTGGTCCAGCTAGCCCTGCCTCGGCCCAGTCGCCCTCCTGCCGCCTTCTTCTCCACCGCATGGGATGAGCCCCTCTGGTGAGGCCCAGTCCGCCACAGTTTTGGCCCACTTCTCTTTTTTCTAGTTCAGTGAATTTGCTAATTATCCAGGGAGTTACAGTTTTGCAGATTAGTCCCTCAGATCATGCATCTAATAAATTTTCACCCGTGCTTCGGAACCTAATAAACTGTATATGCAAACTGCTTAGAATTTTGTATAGTTTCGCAATAACCAACTTTAATCTACGTTCAAAATGTTTAACTTGTTGTTTGCTATTATTTTGCATAAATAGCATGTTAAAATGGTTTATTTCATAACTAATTAACCATAGCTCCGAATTAAATAAACTATATATGTAACTTGTCTTGAAAAATGCATATATTAACATGATGCACTTTATTTTATTGTTTAACAATATCAGAATATGGTTTAGGGCAGAACAGTATCAAATCCAAAATATGGATATGAGGATTTTCCGGAATTGTTGTTTGTTGTTCCGGTCTCATTTAAACTTGCCCGGATAGGTAGTTTTATTATGCTTCACCTCTTGCCATGTTTCACAACATTTAATATTGTTGGGTACATAAACGAGAGTGAACTAAATACTTGAATGTGGAGTTTCTTCAATATGCAACTCGTTGCATATTGAGCTCCACTTAATTTGTAGTATTGTTTGTTGCACTTTGCCATGCCATGACTCATTAAACCGGACATGCATCATACTTGATTGTGCATCATGCGATGTTTATGTGATGGTTGTTTACATGATGTTTGCTTCTTTCTGGTTGTGCTTCTTCTCGATAGTTCCGGTTATGTTGCGATTATGAGGATTCGTTCGACTACGTTGGTTCGTCTACTTCATGGATTCGGTCTTCTTCCTAGCGGGATTTCAGGCAAGATGACCATTACTTGGATCTCACTACTATCTTTGTTTTGCTAGTTGTCTCGATGCTATCGCTATGTCGCGCTACCTATCACTTGTTTATCAAGCCTCCCAAATTGCCATGATAGCCTCTAACCTTTTCCACCATCCTAGCAAACCTTTGTTTGGCTACGTTACCGCTTTGCTCAACCCATCTTATAGCGTTGCTAGTTGCAGTTGTAGGTTGTTCCATGTTGGGACATGGATATCTTGGGATATCACAATATCTGTTATTTAATTAATGCACATATATACTTGGTAATGGGTGGAAGGCTCGGCATTTTGCCTGGTGTTTTGTTCCA
Source organism: Triticum urartu (assembly GCF_003073215.2). Classification (NCBI taxonomy): domain Eukaryota; kingdom Viridiplantae; phylum Streptophyta; class Magnoliopsida; order Poales; family Poaceae; genus Triticum; species Triticum urartu. The sequence goes on from NC_053024.1 coordinate 401,786,555, forward strand.
CTCATGCCGCCCTAGTTTCCGTCATACCGGTGTTATGTTCCTTGATTTTGCGTCCCTAACACGGTGAGGGTTTATGGGCCCCTCTTGACAGTTCGCTTTGAATAAAACTCTTCCAAGAAGGCCCAACATTGGTTTTACCATTTTCCTAATAACAACTAAAACTTGCATCGGGACTTTTCGGACCTCGTGGACTTAATCAACAACCCGGGCCAGTGCTCCTCATGAGTGTTGGTCCAAGCCGAGCAGACTGCGGGGCCGCCTCGGGGAAACCCGAGGTATTTGGTATATACATGTAGGCTGACCCATTCGGACGTGGCCTGAGACGGGATACACACGGCTATTATCAGGGTGTCGGCACGCCGGGAGGTCTTGCTAGACTTGTTTTACCATTATCGAAATGTCTTGTGCACCGGGATTCCGAGTCTGATCGGAGGGTCCCGCGATGGAGGATTGTATCCACGGATCGTGAGCTTGTCATGGGCTAAGTTGGGACACCCATGCAGGGTTTAAACTTTGTAGAGTCGTGCCCACGGTTATCTGGCAGATGGGAATTTGTTAATATCTAGTTGTAGTGGACTTGAACTAAACTCAATGAAAATACACCAACCACCTGCATAACTGTGACCGTCTCTTTTCGGGTGCGTTCGAGAAGAGAACACGGTTGGTTTATACTTGAACGTAAGTAGTTCAGGATCACTTCTTGATCATTACTATTTTGCGACCGTTTGCGTAGTTTCTCATCTTACTCTTGTACTCGTAAGTTAGCCACCATATATTGCTTAGTCGCTTGTTGCAACCTCATCACTTATCCTTTCCATACCCATTAAGCTTTGCTAGTTTTGATTCCCATGGCAATGGGATTGCTGAGTCCTCGTGGCTCACAGATTACTACAACAACAGTTGCAGGTACAGGTAATAAGATTATCATGACGCGAGTGCGATGCTTGCTTGTTTTGGAGTTCTTCTTCTGCTTCTTCTTCGATCAAGGGATAGGTTCCAGGTCAGGGAGCCTGGGCTAGCAGGGTGGATGTCGTTCTTCTTTTTCGTTTGATTTCATCTATAGTCGGATCTTGCTCTTCTGTATGATGGTTGCTATGTATTGATATATGGTTGTATGAATAACTTGTGGCGAGTGTAAGCCTTTATCTTGTATTCTCATCTATTCAGTACATGGTATGTTGTAATGATATCCACCTTGTTATGCGCTCGAAATGCGGTTGTGCCCCTATCATGAATTCATCATGTGATTGGGATAGAATCGCATCTTGGGCGCTAGAATAGTCTCACATCCACTAGGCATATCAACGAGCTATGGAGATTCCCATCAATAGAGATCAATGTGAGTGAGTAGGGATTGCCATGCAATGGATGCACTAGAGCTATAAGTTTATGAAAGCTCAAAAAGAAACTAAGTGGGTGTGCATCCAATTCGCTTGCTCACGAAGACCTAGGGAAATTTGAGGAAGCCCATCATTGGAATATACAAGCCAAGTTCTATAATGAAAAATTCCAACTAGTATATGAAAGTGACATTATAGGAGACTCTCTATCATGAAGATCATGGTGCTACTTTGAAGCACAAGTGTGGTAAAAGGATAGTAACATTGCCCCTTCTCTCTTTTCTCTCATTTTTTTGAATGGGCTTCTTTGGCCTCTTTTATTTTTTGTGAACTCCGGAGACTCATCCCGACTTGTGGGGAGATCATAGCTTCCATCATCCTTTCCTCACATGGTACAATGCTCTAATTATGAAGATCATCACACTTTCATTTAGTTACAACTCAAGAATTACAACTCGATATTTAGAACAAAATATGACTCTATATGAATGCCTCTGGCGATGTACCATGATGTGCAATGAATCAAGAGTGACATGTATGAAAGAATTATGAAAGGTGGCTTTGCCACAAATACGATGTCAACTACATGATCATGCAAAGCAATATGACAATGATGGAACGTGTCATAATAAATGGAACAGTGGAATGTTGCATGGCAATATATCTCGGAATGGCTATGGAAATGCAATAATAGGTAGGTATGGTGGCTGTTTTGAGGAAGGTATATGATGGGTATATGGTACCGACGAAAGTTGCGCAGCACTAGAGAGGCTGGCAATGGTGGCGTGGAGTGCGTATGATCCATGGACTCAACATTAGTCATAAAGAACTCACATACTTATTGCAAAAATCTATTAGTTATCGAAACAAAGTACTACGCGCATGCTCCTAGGGGGATAGATTGGTAGGAAAACACCATCGCTCGTCCCCGACCACCACTCATAATGAAGATTGCCACTGGTGATGATTTTCCCCTCCGGCAGGGTGCCGGAACAGGGTTTAGATTGATTTCTCATGGATACAGAGGCTTGCGGCGGCGGAACTTCTGATCTAGAGTAACCCCGAGGGTTTTTGGAATATTTTATGATTTATAGGGCGAAGAGGGGGTACGGGAGGCCACCGAGGTGGGCACAACCCACCTGGGCGCGCCTGGGCCCCCAGGCGCACCCTGGTGGGTTGTGCCCCCTTCGGGGCACCCCTAGGTGCTGCTCTGGACCATTGGATGTCTTCTAGTCCATAAAAAATCCACAAAAAGTTTCGCGGTGTTTGGACTCCGTTTGATATTGATTTCCTGCGATGTAAAAACAAGCAAAAAATAGCAACTGGCACTGGGCACTGGGTCAATAGGTTAGCCAAAAAATGATATAAAGTTGCTATAAAATGATTGTAAAACATCCACGAATGATAATATAACAGCATGAATACTTCATAAATTATAGATACATTAGAGATGTATCAGCATCCCCAAGCTTAATTCCTACTCGTCCTCGAGTACGTAAATGATAAAAGAAATAATTTATGAAGTGTGAATGCTAGCAAAGTGCACAATTTTGATCAATAATAATTCAAACACTTTCCCTAGCATCATAACATCAACTCTTTCTCATAAAACTCCTCATGACAAAGTAGCAACCAATTCACATGTTAGGGTTCAAACAATGAATTCTCTTGAAACTCAACAACCTATATTCTTAGTCACCAAACAATTGCAATTCAACTTATTCAACAGAGTCTAAGTAAGAGCTCCACATACTCAACCATCATATAGTCTTCTATGATTGCTAACACTCACCACATACACATGAGTAAAACGTTTCAACCGGACACATAGAAAGATAGGGGCTTATAATTTCGCCTCCCAACGTATTCACCTCAAGGGTGATGTCAACAATAATAACTCATGCTACCCATATCCAACTGGATATATGTGCCTAGATCTTTCCTCACCACATGATGCTTGCCGAAAGAGAAAAATAAAAAGGAATAGAGAGAAAAACTTTGACTCTTGCATGAAAGTAAATACGTAAAAGTAAAAGGTAGGGCCTTCGCAGAGGGAAGCAGAGGTTGCCATGCACTTTTTGTTTGTATGCTCAATCCCTTAGTGCAAAATAACATCACATTATATTGCCCCTTATGATAGAAACCTTTATTATGTAGTCTGTCGCTTTTATTCTTTGCCATCACAAGTACGTACAACGCTCAATTTTCTCTTACACTAAATGATCTAACACTTTTAGAAGCAATTTTTATTGCCTTATTGCACCAATGACAACTTACTTGAATGATCTTACTCAATCCTTAGGTAGGTATGGTGTACTCTTCAAAATATGATTTGGGTTTAAGGGTTTTTGGATGCACAAGTAGTATCTCTACTTGGTGCGGCATTTTTGGCTAGCAAAGATGGGGGCAAGCACCACATGTTGAAGGATCTATGACAATATAACTTCTATGTGAATATGAACAAACATAAATCATTACGTTGTCTTCCTTGTCCAACGTCAACAATTTTGGCATATAATATTTTGATGGGGGCTCACAATCACAAAATATTTCCAAGATAGTGTATTTGCATGTGAAAGTTATCTTCCTTCTACTAATCCTTCATGAATTGCTTGTATGACCAATATTGTGATTGTCAAGATTCAAAAGATTTCACTTTCTAAACCCAATGTGAAGCTACCACTAGGCATGATATGAACAATTAATTTCAGCTTCACTATATTCAATTTATTCAACAATTTACTCATAGGATATAAGTGAAGCACAAGAGTAAATGACAAGCTACTCCAAAAATATATAAGTGAAGATGAAACGAGTAGTTAAGTAAATGGGTAGCTATTTGAGGAGTCTCTCTTATTTAAAAACTTTCGGATCTAAGTATTTTATGGAAACAGCAAGCAAAACAAAACAAAATACATTCCAAGAATAGCACAACTCAAGTGAAGAAGCAAAAACTTAGGCTCAACCGATACTAACCGATAATTGTTGAAGAAGAATGGTGGGATGCCTACCGGGGCATCCCCAAGCTTAGATGCTTGAGAGTTCTTGAAATATTATCTTGGGGTGCCTTGGGCATCCCCAAGCTTGAGATTTTTTTCTCCTTAATTCCTCACATATCACGGTTTTCCTAAATCTCAAAAACTTCATCCACACAAAACTCCACAAGAACTCGTGAGATAAGTTAGTATAAATCAGTGCAAAACCTTATCATTCTCTACTGTAGCAAATCGCCAAAATTATTATTAAACATTGCATATTTAATGCCTCTGCATATTTAATACTCCTATCCTCAAATAGAATCATTAAACAAGCAAACATACGCAAACAATGCAAACATAACAGCAATCTGCCAAAACAGTACAGTCTATAAAGAATGCAAGAGTATCTATACTTCTTTAACTCCAAAAATTATGAAAATTTACCACACTGTAGAAAATTTATCATATCTTATTGTGCAAAAAGTTTCAACATTTTATCACATTCTTACTTTTCTCGGTAATTTTTGCAACATCGATAAACTTTCTGTTTTGAAACAGCAACTCATATACTTGTAAGATAAGCATGGTAAAGGCTATCATTGCCACTTTTATTGAAATAAAAGATGCAAAACCTTATTCTAATAACAGCAAGAAATTACTAACAAAATAAAATGATGGTCGAAGCAAAACACATATCATGTGACGAATAAAAATGTAGCTCCAAGTGAGGTTACCGATAATGTTGAAGACGAAAGAGGGGATGCCTTCTGGGGCATCCCCAAGCTTAGTTACTTGGATCCTCCTTGGATATTAACTTGGGGTGCCTTGGTCATCACCAAGCTTATGGTCTTCTCACTCCTTATTCTCCTCATATTGATATCTCACCCAAAACTTGAAAACTTCAATCACACAAAACTTAACGGAACTTCGTGAGATAGGTTAGTATGATAAAGAGCAAACCATTTCATTTTGGTACTGTCAAATACAAGATTCATAATTGTTTCCACATAATTCCTACTGTATCATATCATTTCCACAATTTATATTGAGCAATATAAGCCATAGAAACTAGAAAACAAGCAAACTATGCATTGAAAACAGAATCTGTCAAAAACAAAACAGTCTCTAGTAATCTATACTCCAACCATACTTCATCTACTCCAAAAAATCTGAAAAATAGGACAACCTGGGCAATTTTTCTATTAATTTTCTCCAAAAAGAATCAATATTTTATCGCGCTTATGTTAAAAATGAGAATTATTTTCTTGAGTGCAAAAGTTTCTGTTTGTCAGCAAGATCAAATCAACTATCACCATAGACCATCCCAAAGGTCTCACTTGGCACTTTATTGAAACGAAAGCAATAAAACGTGATTACTACAGTAGCCTAATTATGTGAACAAACAAAAACAGTAGGTAAAAGTGTTGGGTTGTCTCCCAACAAGTGCTTTTCTTTAATGCTTTTTAAGCTAGGCATGATGAGTTCAATGATGCTCGCATAAAAGATAAGGATTGAAACATAACAAGAGCATCATGAATCATAAGTTCCTCTCTCATAATAATTTTCAGTAGCATCATGAATAGATTCATCAATATAACCATCACATAAAACATTGCTTTCATGATCCGCAAACATAGAAATTTTATTACTCTCCACATAAGAAAATTTCTTCTCATTCACAATGGTGGGAGTATCATATGAAACTCGAATGCTATAATTTGTTTCCACATTAAAAGGGTAATTTTTAGAAAAAGGGTATTCATAACTATGACACGTTTTGTAAATATATTCATCACTACTTTTTATAACATAAATATCATCACAATAATCATCATAAGTAGCAACTTTGTTCTCATCATAGATAGAAGGCATGCAATCATCATAGCAAATTTGATCGTTCAAAGTAGGGGGACTAAAAAGATCATCTTCATTAAATATGGCATCCCCAAGCTTGGGACAAACATTAATTGCAGCAAATAAATTCTCAAACATGTCATTCTCATCAAACATAGCATCCCCAAGCTTGTGGCTTGGCATAACATAAGCATAATCACTCTCATCATTAATAGTATGAATAGCACCAATGGTATAGCAATTGATATCATCATAATTTCCCAAGTTTATGCCAAAAAGATTTCCAAGATTATAAGAAGTATCATTATCTTCCCAATCATAATTATCAGAACAAGCAATAGGCATAACGAAATCATCATCAAGTGCATCATCTTCCACAATCATTTTTGATTCATTTTCATAAGGCACAACAATAATAGGAGCAACATTATTTGTGAGAGATACCTTTTTACCTCTATTCTTTCTTCTTTTCTTCTTCCTCACCACCCCACGTATGGGTTTAATCAATTTTTCCGAGATTCTTGTTGAAGAGATTGATTGGATAGGAAGCTCCTCCTTGTTACCTGATTTATCATAATAAACACTAGGAGGGTATTGGGAAATATTTTCCCTTTCATTAGTACTCTCTTCATATTCTATTTGTTTTCTTGTCTTTAGATAGTTGGCAATATAAGGATTCTTAATGCAATTTACCACACAAAATATATAAATTTCTTCTAAATCAAAATCAAGAAATCTCTTGAGATTAAATTTTAGAATACCTTAGTTATACGTTTCATTTATTCATACCCCAAAATAAGACTAAGCTCTTTATGATGCTCAAGGGTAATCAAGTTATCACAATTTTTGGACACGATTTGATCATGAAACAATTTGCATTGGAGATTTAAATGACCACGTTCATTGCAAAGTTCACAAGGATGACAAGAAAAATTAAATCTTTCAGCACAATCATCTAGCCTCTCTTGCAACTTTTTCGTTTCTAAATATTCATGCTTCTTACAAAATCTATCTTCCCTTTTTGGTGTGCATTTGCACTCCCAATTCACCCCGCAAAAATTGAAATTCTTATAGGAGACATCATTATCATGACTAATGCAATCATCATTAACATCATGGATATTCAAAGAATTCAAACTAGCAATATTGCAATCATGCCCATCATCCAATGTTTTTATGCCATAAATTTTTTTGAATTCTTTTCTAGCCATTGAGCACAATTATCGGAATCCTTATTCTCAAGATAAACATTATAAAGATAAAGAACAACTTGAGGTAACCCAATCTCCATTTTTTGTGGTTTTCTTTTATAAAACAAACTAGTGATAAAACAAGAAACTAAAAGATTCAATTGCAAGACTAAAGATATACCTTCAAGCACTCACCTCCCTGGCAACGGCGCCTGAAAAGAGCTTGATGTCTACTACACAACTTATTCTAGTAGACTCGTGTTGGGCCTCCAAGCGCGGAGTTTTGTAGGACAGTAGCAATTTTCCCTCAAGTGGATGACCTAAGATTTATCAATCCGTGGGAGGTGTAGGATGAAGATGGTCTCTCTCAAACGACCCTGCTACCAAATAATAATAAGTCTCTTGTGTCCCCAACACACCCAATATAATGGCAAATTGTATAGGTGCACTAGTTCGGCGAAGAGATGGTGATACAAGTGTAATATGGATAGTAGATGTTGGTTTTTGTAATCTGAAACTATAAAAACAGCAAGGTAGCCAATAGCAAACGGGCACAAAAATGGTACTGCGATGCTTACAAACAAGGCCGAGGGTCCGTACTATCGCTAGTGCAATCTCTCAACAATGCTAATATAATTGGATCATATAACCATCCCTCAACGTGCGATGAGGAATCACTCCAAAGTTCCTATCTAGCAGAGAACATAAGAAATTGTTTGTAGGGTACGAAACCACCTCGAAGCTATTCTTTCCGATCGATCTATCAAAGAGTTCGTACTAAAATAACACCAAATAATTTCAGATTCATAATACTCAATCCAACACAAAGAACATCAAAGAGTGCCCCAAGATTTCTACCGGAGAAACAAAGACTAGAACGTGCATCAACCCTATGCATAGATTACCCCAATGTCACCTCGGGAATCCGCAAGTTGAGTGCCAAAACATACATGAAGTGAATCAATATGATACCCCATTGTAAACATGAGTATTCATATGCAATACATACATAAAGTGTTCTCATATACATAAAAGTATTCAATCCGATAAAATGAAATCTCAAAGGGAAAACTCAATTCATCACAACAAGATAGAGAGGGGAAAACACCATATGATCCAACTATATTAACAAAGCTCGCGATACATCAAGATCGTGACATCTCAAGAACACGAGAGAGAGAGAGATAGATAGAGAGAAATTAAAAACATAGCTACGGGTACAAAACGTCAGCCCCGAGGGTGGACTACTCCCTCCTCATCATGGTGGCCATCGGGATGATGAAGATGGCCACCAGTGATGATTTCCCCCTCCAACAGGTTGCCAGAACGGGGTCTAGATTGGTTTCTCGTGGATACAGAGGCTTGCGGTGGCGGAACTTATGATCTACATTAACCCCGGGGTTTTTTAGAATATTTGACCATTTATAGGGTGAAGAGGGGCTATGGGAGGCCACAACCCACCTGGGCGTGCCTGGGCCCCAGGCGCACCCTGGTGGGCTGTGCCCCCCTCGGGGCACCCCCCGGGTGCTTCTCTGGTCCATAGAAAATCCACAAAAAGTTTCACGGTGTTTGGACTTTGTTTGATATTGATTTCGTGCGATGTAAAAACAAGCAAAAAAATAGGAACTGGCACTAGGCCCCGGGTCAATAGGTTAGTCCCAAAAAATGATATAAAGTTGCTATAAAATGATTGTAAAACATCCAAGAATGATAATATAACAGTATGAATACTTCATAAATTATAGATACGTTGGAGACGTATCAAGTGTGAGCCATGGATATAGCACTATAGGTGGAATAGAATATGGTGGTTGTGGAGAAGACAAAAAAAGGAGAAGACAATCTCACATCCACTAGGCATATCAACGGGCTATGGAGATGCTTATGTAGGGTAGGAACCCTAGGGGCCGATCTTTCATGAAAGGAGCGGATCCCGCGAAGAACACGAAGAACACGAGGGAAATAACGAGGGGAAACACGAGAGGAAACACTAAACCAACAAGAAATAGTCACACATATGCTAGATCCATGAACACAAAGGAAGATACAAGATCCACAGACAACTAAGGATGATACAAGTAGCACGATCTTCTCCGTGAGGGGGTCTTGATGTCTTCTCCGTGAGGAGGTCCTGAATCTAAAGGGATCTTCTCCGAAGAGGGGTCGCAGTCTCTCTCGTGGAGTAGATCCAATGTGGATGAGCAAAGCTCTATATCAAGTATGAGCTAAACCAATGCTAACCCTAAAACATAGGTAGGAGAGGAGTATATATAGTCTAGGTGGGCGAAGGGGTACACGGGCCTCGGCCCTTACACTGTGTGCAGACAGGGGAGGCCAGACGTCCGGGCGTCGGGTGGGATGTTCGGGCGTTCGCGGAGGGCCGAATGTCCGGGCTATGGAGGCTGGATGTCCGGGCTGGTGAGGCTAGCCATGTCGCTCTCAGGTTCGGGGGTGTCTGGATTTCCGGGCTGGAGGCCGGATATCCGGGAGCTCGGGAAGGGCCGGATGTCCGGGCTGGCGGGGCCGGATGTCTGGGGCCTGTAGGTGCTTGGTGGTTGAGCAGCTATCGTGGACGATGCTCCAGGGGCCGGATGTCCGAGGTCACGGCCGGATGTCCGGGGCCTGGGAGGTGTTCTTGTATCCTTCCATTGGTTCTCTTCATCCGTGGACTTGGGGACTTGTCCGTCCTCACGTGCATCTTCGGGAGGGTCCTCTTGGTACCTAATCATGCACAACACCTCTGACTTAGGTAGTAGCCATGTCTCGAGAGGATCATATGTAATGACACTAAGGATAGAAGTCACCTCGGTCTCGAGAGCTCTAGCACTAACTCGAGTCATAGGTCCTCTTGGCACTTCGTGAGACAATGGTAGGTCCATGGGGATGACCGTAGGATGCTCCGCATCATCTCCCCTCCCTTGGGGAAGATCCGACCTCGGATCGAAATCCTCATCACCATGGTAGGGCGAGAGATCCTTGACGTTGAAGATGTCACTCGCGGAGTACTTGTCGCGTGGGAGGTCGATCTTGTAGGTGTTGTTGTTATAGCGTTCAAGCACCTTGAAGGGTCCATCCGCTCGTGGTCGAAGTTTGGACTTGCGTTCGTGTGGGAAGCGGTCCTTGCGAAGGTGTAGCCACACAAGATCTCCAATGTGGAATACCATGGGGTGCTTGTTGATGTTGCGCTTGGTCGCAAGTTGTTGTACTTGGCGCTTGATGGTTTGCCTTGTATCTTCATGCACCTTCTTGAGATGGTTCATGCATTCACTTGCGTCCATATTGATGCGCTCTTGTAGTGGTAGAGGGAGAATGTCCAATGGGGACAAAGTGTTGAATCCATAGACGACCTCGAAGGGGGACTTGCCGGTTGTTGAGTGTCTTGTGCGGTTGTAGGCGAACTCGGCGATAGGTAGACACTCCTCCCACTCCTTGATGTTCCTCTTGATGAGCACTCAAAGTAGAGCGGAGAGTGTGCGGTTGGTCACCTCCGTTTGGCTGTCGGTTTGAGGATGGTAAGCCGTGGAGAAGAGTAGCTTGAATCCGAGCTTGGCGAATAGGGTCTTCCAAAAGTAGCTTAGGAACTTGACGTCACGGTCCGAGACAATCGTCTTTGTTACTCCATGTAGACGCAATATTTCCCTACAAAAGAGGTTGGCAACATGTGAAGCATCGTCTATATTGTTGCAAGGAATGAAATGTGCCATCTTGGAGAAATGGTCCACAACAACAAATACCGAATCCTTTCCATTTCTAGTCCTAGGCAATCCAAGAACAAAATCCATGCTAATATCTTCCCATGGTTGATATGGAATTCGGAGAGGCATGTAAAGGCCATGGGATTGAGCTTGTGACTTAGCTTTGCGACATGTAGAGCATCGGTTGGTGAAGCGGTTGACGTCACGAAAGATCTTAGGACAATAATAGTTCTTGGAGAGCGTAGCAAAAGTCTTGTCGCGTCCAAAATGTCCCATTAGTCCTCCTCCATGGGATTCCTGCAAAAGAAACAAACGAAAAGAAGACTCGTGGATGCAAAGTTTGTTAGCTCTCATAGGATATCCATCTTTGATGTAATAGCGTTCCCAAAAGGTATGCTTCAAACATTTGGCATAAGGAATAGCAAAAGTAGGATCATGCTCATACAAGTCTTATATGTGCTCAAAGCCAATGACATCCAATTCAAGTTGAGTAACAAGCATGCATATGCGGAAAAGAGCGTCCACCACAACGTTTTCCTTACCTTTGATGTACTTGATGACATAAGGAAAAGACTCAATGAATTCACTCCATTTAGCATGACACTTGTTCAACTTGGTTTGACCCTTAAGATATTTGAGTGTTTCATGATCGGTATGAATGATAAATTCATGAGGGCGAAGATAGTGTTCCCATTTAACGCATATAACTCTTTGTCATAGATGGGGTAATTGAGTTGTGCTCCGGGAAGTTTCTCACTAAAGTAAGCTATGGGGCGCTTCTCTTGCGTTAACAAACCTCCTATGCCATTACCACTAGCATCACAATGGATCTCAAAGGGTTTGTCAAAGTTGGGTAATGCAAGCACGGGAGCATGAGTAAGCAAAGTCTTAAGCTCATCGAAAGCGGTATCTTGGGATGGTCCCCAAACAAAAGGCGCATTATTCTTGCTCAAAGCATGCAAAGGGGAGGCAATGGTGCTAAAGTCTTTCACAAATCTACGGTAGAAACCGGCTAGACCAAGGAAGCTACGCACTTGTTGCAAGTTGGTTGGTTGTGGCCAAGTCTTAATAGCATTGATCTTGGAGTCATCAACATGAACACCCTTAGAAGAAACAACAAAACCCAAGAAAACGAGCTTATCAACACCGAATAGGCACTTTTCCATGTTAGCAAAGAGATGCTCGTTTCGAAGAGTTTGCAAAACGGTTCGAACATGGGTGACATGATCTTTAAGAGATTTGCTATAAACAAGGATATCATCGAAGTAGACCACAACAAACACACCAATGTAAGGGCGAAAGACATGATTCATAAGACGCATAAAAGTACCTGGTGCTTCCGATAGACCCATAAGCATGACTAGCCACTCATACAACCCAAACTTGGTTTTGAAAGCGGTTTTTCATTCATCGCCCTCTTGTATGCGGATTTCATAGTAACTACTTTTATGATCAATTTTGGAAAATATAGTGGTACCATTAAGTTCATCAAGCATATCATCAAGGCATGGAATGGGATACCTATAGCGAACGGTGATAGCATTGATGGGTATACAATCGGAGCACATGCGAAAGCTACCGTCGCTTTTTGGCACAAGAATGACCGGGACGGCACAAGGGCTCAAACTTTCACGCACATGTCCATGGTCTATGAGATGCTTTACTTGCCTTTGTATTTCTTTGGTTTCTTCGGGGTTGACGCGGTAGGGAGCTTTGTTTGGAAGAGGTTCTCCGGGTATGAGGTCGATGCGGTGCTCAATGCCTCATAGTGGTGGTAGTCCCGGAGATAACTCGTCGGGGAAAACATCTTGAAATTCCTGCAAAATAGAAGACAACACTGAAGGTAGAGCGTGAGAGGTGTTAGCTTGTGTTGCATTGTCCTTGCACAAAAGGACATAGTGTAGGACACTAGATGGGTTCTCACACACTCCTCTTATCTTGCTTTTGGTGGCCAAAAGAACTAAGTTTTTCTTGTCGCTCATCATGGAGGCGCTCGATTTGGGCTTGTGGCGCTCACTCTCTTTTTGGTGGCTCGCTCTCTCACTATTATCTCCACGATGGGTAGCTTGCTTGTCGATGATCACTTGGCTTGGAGACATAGGGCAAAGTACGTACTCCTTTCCTTTCATCTTGAAGATGTAGTGGTTCGTTCGGCCATTGTGGATGACACCTCTACCAAATTGCCATGGGCGTCCAAGAAGAAGGTGGCAAACGGTCATTAGAACAACGTCACACTCCAAAGTGTCTTCGTAGGTGCCAATTTTGAAGGAGACTTGTACTCGATGCTTGACTTGGATAGTGCTGGAGTCGCTAAGCCATTGAACTTTGTAGGGATGAGGATGCTTCGTCTTGGGCAATTGGAGCTTGGAGCAAAGTTCTTCACTTGCGAGGTTATGACAACTCCCTCCATTGATGATGACCTTGACGGACCTTCCATTGATGCCGGCCTTGGTATGAAAGATATGTCATCTTTGGTCTTCTTCTTGGTATATTGAAGAGTCAAGACCTTGGAGACAACAAGAGTAGGACTTGAATCTTCATCACAAAATGATAGAGGCGGGGGTGTCCCGATCTTTCGATGAGATAGATATCGTTTTCTATGGGAGTCGACTTTGACGACCCGACTACGAACGTGCGAAGACGCCGCACCTTAGCAATTGCTAAACCAACTTCCGAGGGTTATTGACCACGCTGGAGCACGATCAACCTGACCACGAGGGTCTATTTCCTGCGAGCAAACGAATAACAAGCAAGAAACTGAGATTGCAATCTGGATATTGCGAATAAAAGAGGAAAGCTTTATTAATGAAGGTGGGGTTCTGTGATGTAACGCCCCGAGACCGATGTGCCAGGTGTCCTCTAGTTATTTGCTGTTGTTGCCTTGTCATTGCTTGCGTGTCATGCATTGCATATCATGTCATCATGTGCATTTCATTTGCATACATGTTCGTCTCATGCATCCGAGCATTTTCCCCGTTGTCCGTTTTGCATTCCGGCGCTCCGTTTTCCTCCGGTGGTCATTTCTACCTTCTTCTCGTGTGTGGGGATTAAACATTTCCGGACTGGACCGAGACTTGCCAAGCGGCCTTGGTTTACTACCGGTAGACCGCCTGTCAAGTTTCGTACCATTTGGACTTCGTTTGATACTCCAACGGTTAACCGAGGGACCGAAAAGGCCTCGTGTGTGTTGCATCCCAACACCCCTCCAAAGTGGCCCAAACCCCACCTAAACCTCCTCCATCATCTCGGTCGTTTGATCACGATCGCGTGGCCGAGAACCGCACCTCATTTGGACTCTCCTAGCTTCCTCTACCTATATATATGTGCTCCCCTCCCGAAATTCGCGGTGCAGACCCTACCCTAACTCTCCCCACCGTCGCCGGACATTTCATCCCACCGCGCCCGGACATGTCCGCTCGGTCGCCACCTCATCCCGGCCAATCACCGGTCGACACATCAGCTGCGCCGCCCCTCTCCTCCACTCAGGCGCCGCCACTTGTCACCGCCGCCTCCCACCACCGCGCGGCCCGCGGAGCCCAGATCCGGCCCGCGCGGGCCCGGTCGCCACCGCCGTCGCCCGCAGGCGCGTGCCCGCACTCGTCGCCGCGCCTCTTGCCGGAAACGCCGCGCTCCGCCGCCCCGTTCGCCGGACAGCGCCGCCGCGGTCCGCCTCGCCGCCACCGCCACCTCGTCGCCACGGCCGCCGTCCGGCGCCACCGTCCTTCACGCCGGCGCGGCTCCGCCGCCTCGCCGCGGTTAGCTCGCCTCGCCGCCGTCCATTCCGGCTCCCGGACGCCGCCGAGCCGCCGGATCTCCACCGCGCCTCGCCGAAGTCGCCGCCCGCCTCGCCGGAGAACCCCTCCTCACCGGATCCGGAGGGGATGGACAAGATCCACCACTCCCCGATCCAAACGCCCCGTCCAGATCCGGATCCCTCCGTCCCGCACATCTCCGTCCCGGGTTGACTTTCTCGCGGGGTAAAAATTCCACTAAGTCCCCGAGATTGCCATGTTTCATATACCCCTGTTCATCATGCCGTAACTTTGCATCCGTAGCTCCGATTCATGCATATAGCATATCAAAATGTTCGTCTCAGAGAGTGCATCATTTCATTCCATTGCATCAATTTCATTTGAGTTCATCTTGATGCCCGAAATGCTGTTAGAAGAGTGCTACTTGAGATAATTGTCAGATCTGCTGCTCCATTTAGATATTTGTCATTTTTGCCATGATTATTGTGTGCATGATATGCCCATGAGCTCTTCATGTGTCTTGTTATATTTTTTTGCCATCTTTACAGAGGTGCAACCCATGTATTTTTGTGATGTGTGTGGTGACTAGCACAAGCTTGCAAAGTGGTGCATTCGTTAATGCTGTTTTCAGGGACTTAGCATTTCCACTAAGTCCTTGATCTGTTCATTTCATGATGCCATATGTTCATGTCGTTTTCTAGTGATTCGTGCCTCTTTTGAGGATGATCAGTAAGGATGTTTTGTTAATCTTGTAGTGCTCTATCCATCCATGTATTTGTTTGCAATTATGGAGCACCCTAGCTTGAGTCAATCGAGTTCTACTTTTGCTATTTTGTGAATCTGGGCAGATTGTCTACTTGTTAGCAATTTTGCCGAGGATGTTGTAGTCGATCCGTGCATGCTATGCTATTGTTCTTGCCATGTCTAGCTTGTATTTTGTGTATTCTTGATGGGTGTAAGCTTAGCTTGTCATGCCTTGCTCTGTAGTGAGTGCATCGAGCTCGTAAACATGCCTACTTGATATCTGTTTCAGCATGCTCCAGTTTTCACTAAGTCTGAGAACTGATTATGTTTTTGCCATGTTCACATGCTTGCAATTGTATTTTCTGATCATTTTTGGCTCAAGGTCACTAAGGTACTTTTGTTAAGCTCTTTGAGTATCTCCATTCCATGCTTTACTTTGCCATGTTTAGGTCCTGTAGCATGTAGTTTTCATGCTCCAAAGAGTGCTACCTGATCTGAAATTCCACTAAGTCTGAAATCTGTTTACCATATGCATTTTTTCCATGCTTGTTTGAACCTGTTAATGGATGATTTGGCCGTAGCTCAGTGCTAGACTTTTGTTAAGAATCTTGAATGGATCCCTGCCATGTATTTTGTTGTCATGTTTGAGTGCTGTAGCATGTTCATCTTGTTGCATTTAGATGGCTACTTGCTGTAAATCGCAGATCGTGGTCATATTTGAATCGCTTGCCTTTTCCAAACCGTAACTCCGATTCCGGTGATCTTTATATCGTTTTCAAGCGATTTCATCTCATCTTTCTAGTGGCACACTTGGTTTTCCAAGTTGAGGCCAGGTTCTTTCATTACCTTGCAAATCATGCATATGCATCGCATACCGCATCCCGCATATCATACCATGTTCATGTGTTGGTTGTTTACTATGTTGTGTGCTTCTTTTCCGGTGTTTGCTTCTTCAGGTTGGTTCCGATAACGTCGCATTGTGAGGACCCGTTCGTCTATGTTCCGTTTGTCTTCTTCATGGACTCGTTCTTCTTCCTTGCGGGATTTCAGGCAAGATGACCATACCCTCGAAATCACTTCTATCTTTGCTTGCTTAATTGCTCGCTCTTTTGCTATGCCTATGCTGCGATACCTACCACTTGCTTATCATGCCTCCGATATTGTTTAACCAAGCCTGTAACCCACCTTGTCCTAGCAAACCATTGATTGGCTATGTTACCGCTTTGCTCAGCCCCTCTTATAGCGTTGTTAGTTGCAGGTGAAGATTGAAGTTTGTTCCTTGTTGGAACATGGAGATGTTGTTCCTTGTTGGAATATGTTTACTTGTTGGGATATCACAATATATCGTATTTAATTAATGTATCTATATACTTGGTAAAGGGTGGAGGGCTCGGCCTTATGCCTGGTGTTTTGTTCCACTCTTGCCGCCCTAGTTTCCGTCATATCAGTGTTATGTTCCCGGATTTTGCGTTCCTTACGCGGTTGGGTTATAATGGGAACCCCTTGACAGTTCGCTTTGAATAAAACTCCCCCAGCAAGGCCCAACCTTGGTTTTACCATTTGCCACCTAGCCTTTTTTCCCCTTGGGAGTCGCGCATCCCGAGGGTCATCTTTATTTTAACCCCCCCGGGCCAGTGCTTGTCTAAGTGTTGGTCCAAACTAGAGCCACTTGCGGTGCCACCTCGGGGAAACTTGAGGGCTGGTTTTAGCTGTACGTAGTGTTCATCTGGTGTTGCCCTGAGAACGAGATATGTGCAGCTCCAATCAGGATGTCGGCGCATCGGGCGGTCTTGCTGGACTTGTTTTACCATTGTCGAGGATGTCTTGTAGAACCGGGATACCGAGTCTGATCGGAATGTCTCGGGAGGAGGTCTATTCCTTCGTTGACCGTGAGAGCTTGTCATGGGCTAAGTTGGGACACCCCTGCAGGGATTTGAACTTTCGAAAGCCGTGCCCGCGGTTATGGGCAGATGGGAATTTGTTAATGTCCGGTTGTAGAAAACCTGAACGTGACCCTAATTAAAATACATCAACCGCGTGTGTAACCGTGATGGTCTCTTTCCGGCGGAGTCCGGGAAGTGAATACGGTGTTGGAGTTATGCTTGACGTAGGTTGTTTTAGGATCACTTCTTGATCATATTTTATCGACCATGCTTTACCTTCTCTTCTCGCTCTCTTTTGCGTATGTTAGCCACCATATATGCTAGTCGCTTGCTGCAGCTCCACCTCATACCTTTTTCCTTACCCATAAGCTTAAATAGTCTTGATCGCGAGGGTGCGAGATTGTTGAGTCCCCGTGACTCACAGATACTTCCAAAATCAGTTTGCAGCTGTCGATGAGTCCGTGCAGATGACGCAACCAAGCTTAGGAGGAGCTTGATGAAGATCTTGCCCTTTGTGTTGTTTCGTTCTAGTTGATCAGTAGTGGAGCCCAGTTGGGGTCGATCGGGGACCTTTGTCGCTTTTGGGGTTCTTCTTTTATTTTGATTCCGTAGTCGGGCCTTGATTGTATTTGGATGTTGTAATGCTTTATCCTTCTAATTGTGTGAAGTGGCGATTGTAAGCCAACCATGTATCTTTTCCCTTATGTATTACATGGGTTGTGTGAAGATTACCTCACTTGCGACATTGCTTTCAATGCGGTTATGCCTCTAAGTCGTGCTTCGACACGTGGGAGATATAGCCGCATCGAGGGCGTTACATGTGACGTCTTGGTCTAGTCGTTGGACACAAACGAAGTATGCGAAGTTGCAGCTATGGCGAACTTTTAATCTAAACAAAACCCAAGGAAAAAGCTACTAGATGGATCTAATTATATATGAGCAAGGGTTGGCGGCCAAGGAGGTGGAAAGATGTCCCAAGGCAGCCTAAAACTAATCCTAGGTCGTACAAGGCTCATGGGCCCAAGTGGAGGTGGTGCAACACCTTTGGACTTGTTGTTTGACTCGGATTCTGCTACAGCGTCAAATTGTTTCATCGATATCTCAATGCTCCGGACGAATTTGAAGGTGATTCCAATTGGGTTGGAAAGAGCACGAAATCTACTTCCAACAAAAAAAGAATCACCCAATGCGGACTCCGTATGAAAAAGTTGTTGACGTTTTGAGTCAGGTATGTCTGTGAAGTCCGAATCTGAATGCAGAACATGAGAGACTTGTACTCTATCTTCTCTTGGCCCAAAAGTGATGTGAGAGGACTTTTTGAACATAACCTAAACTTCTCCTTTTCCCTTATCTTCATAAGTGGATTGTACAAATGTCCCATACACCTGTAATTAGACAAAACACAAAAGTGTGTGAAGTTTTTTTTGTTCTGGATAACATAAATAGATTATTGAATAGTTTGCACTAGAAATCACCTGACAAATATGCATGTATGCAATATTTTGGTCGTATCCAAGGTAGTCATGTCCTCATAATCCTCCCCTTCTTGAAAACAAAGCCGTCCTCGGCGTTGCTTAATCTGAAATGTGGCTAACAAAAGAGACAAGGTGTACATGTTGTATATGTATATGTCATCCATTTTTACTTCCCTTGATTTTTGCACATATGATACATGTATACATGAGTAACTTTCATAGTTCATAAAATCTAAAGCCAAAAAATTATCACAAGTAGAAGGCATGAAAATATTGCAACTCAGTTTGCACATATAAGTGAAGCTCTTATTCATATCAAAATATTGACAATATTCATGATTAAACCATCCCAACATTGGTGAATAAATCTTACTTGCATCAAATTTACATGCGACAACATGCTTAAATAAGCAAACATGCAATAAGTCACTGGACACAGAATCTTCACCAAGATTAGAGGTCATATCAAAATGATTAAACATTGATTCTTTTGCATTAATAATTAATTCAATGGGTGCACTCAAAATTGTTGGTATTTCAGTTGTTTGATCACATGGCAAAGTCAAATTATCAGCATAGTCCTCTAAAATAGGTGGTACGATCAAAGTAGGGGTAGCTCATCAGATGGTGCATTCAAATTGACAAGGCATTCATCATTCTCATGTAGAGATGGAAGATCAGTACGTTTGTCATTACCTCTTATGATCAACTCAGATGATGTAGCGACTCTCGGGGGCGATGTGTCACATGGTGGAGGTGATGTCGTCCTCACAACAACGGATGTGGTTGTCATAGTATGCCTAGTAGTCGAGGGAACAATCATATCAACTCTTGGAATGTGCACGGTGCGCTTGTTCTCCTCATGGGCAACATGTCGTTTTATTTCCTGTTTAGCTTTGCAAGCAAGACGAAAAAAATGGTCCATAGGATAACACTCTTCATGAATTAATATCTCTTGAATATCACGGTTTAATCCTCCCCAAAATCTATCCATAAAATCATCTTCACTTTCTTCTAAAGAGGAATGCAACAAGGTAGTTTGTAAATCATCATAATATTTTCTTACAGTGTCACTACCTTGTTTTAAATGTTGCAACTTCTTAATCATGTCGCGAGTATAATAAGCGGGAATGAAAGTATGACGCATGGCAAGTTTCAAATCATCCCAGGTAGTAGGTATATAACCAGGATGTAACCGACAATATTCACTCCACCAAACCAAAGCATAACCAGTGAAAGAACCAACCGCAACTTAACCTTTTTATGTTCATCAAAATTATGGGAAGCAAATATATTTTTTATGTTGAACTCCCATTCAATATATAAAGCAGGTCTAAAACAGCCATTAAAGCAGGTCATGTGCATTTGGATGTTTGTGCACCTCTTGTGACGGTTGTGGTATTTGCAAAGGTGGTGGCACATCTCCCACGATCGACAAAGCCCATGAATTGACTCTGGATCCTGTCATGATTAGTAGAAACAAGAAGCAGAATCCAAAAAATGTTCCTATGAACTACTTGGAAGTAGTGGTAAAACGCTCACAGTATAGCAAATCTCAATATCTTATAAGTTCTTACCATGCAGCAGGTGGTGATCGGCAACCAGCGGTGTCAAATAACTCTGAAGATTGAGTAAAGCGATTGCCAGGGGAACGTAGGTATACACGGTGTAGAAAATATGTGGATCTGGGTTGGCTATATATGTTAGCAAAAGATTAGCAATAATCAATTCAAAGATGCAATGTTGAATAAACGTTCAACGACGGTACTGTGCTGGTCCTAGGCTAGACCGAACTAGAGACGCGAGCCTAGAACACTATTGAGGTCACGACATAGCACAACTAGCATCAACGAAGGATACTAAGTAGCTCTGGACAGCAAGATATGGGTGAAGATCATAACGGCGGTAAAGATAATGATGTGAAACAACAGCCAAACAGGATATATCAACAACTTTGTCTCCAACTTTCCTCCGGAAAAGTTTGTGCCAATTTTTTGATAATTTTTTTCAAAATGGTATTGACTCAAGCTTTCAAACTCAAAAGGAATCACTCAATTCCGAGTTGATATGAGGAGTCAAAAAATTTGAAAACTGGCGTGAAAAACTGGAATAAGCTGTGTTCATGCACTTCGAATAGCAAAAATACCTATTTAGAAGCCGATTTTGAGGTGCCAAATGTTGAACTAGCTTTTGCAACTATTTAGATGCGGATCGTCGCTAGCTTTCATTTGAGTACTTGTGGAGCCAAAACGGACTTTGTATGAGGAAGTTATGCCTGTTTTACTGAACAGTGCACAAAACAGATTCTAATCCGAATTCAACTACGTGATTGAGTCTAGATAGATCCGAATTTTATTTTTTTTCTTCTCTTTTTTTTCTCAAACTTTTTTTCTTTTTCTTTCTATTTTTTATGACTTTTTTTTACTTTTTTTCTCCCATTTTTTCTCTTTTTTTCTCTCCCTCTTTCCAAAACAAACTAGATAAGATGTAGATTGGATCAAGCGAAGATGGGAACGATCTCAACTATGATTATGACAATGAACGGTGGGTAGCACGTGGAGGAAATTGATGGGTGGGTGATGGACAGCGGAAGGGATAACGATGCAGCGGCGGCGTGACTAATGTGAACAGAACTTGAAACTGTAAAGGAAACTAGATGCTAAGACCAACAACTAGACACGACGATGCAACCACAAATTCAACAATGCAAAACCCTAAAAAGATTATGCAAAGGCTCAGATTGGTTCGGATATGATGACCTACCCCTAATAAAAAATTGGCTTTTTCGTGGACTGTAGGTATGAAGAACAGACTTGATCTAAACTATGAAAAACTATAAAATCTCACCGAGAAACCTGGAAATCTGATACCACTTAATAGAGGCAGGGCTGTCCCGATCTTTCGATGAGATGGATATCGTTTTCTGTGGGAGTCGACTTTGACGATCCGACTACGAACGTGCGAAGATGTCGCGCCTTAGCAATCGCTAAACCAACTTCCGAGGGTTATTGACCACGCCGGAGCACGATCAACCTGACCACGAGGGTCTATTTCCTACGAGCAAATGAAGAACAAGCAAGAAACTGAGATTGCAATCTGGATATTGCGAATAAAAGAGGAAAGCTTTATTAATGAAGGCGGGGTTCTGTGACATCTTGGTCTGGTCGTTGGACACAAACGAAGTACGCGAAGTTGCAGCTATGGCAAACTTTTAATCTAAACAAAACCCAAGGAAAAAGCTACTAGATGGATCTAATTATATAGGAGCAAGGGGTGGCGGCCAAGGAGGTGGAAGGACTTCCCAAGGTAGCCTAAAACTAACCCTAGGTCGTACAAGGCTCATGGGCCCAAGTGGAGGTGGTGCAACACCTTTGGACTTGTTGTTTGACTCGGATTCTGCTGCAGCATCAGATTGTTTCCTCGATATCTCAATGCTTCGGACTAATTTGAAGGTGATTCCAATTGGGTTGGAAAGAGCATGAAATCTACTTTCCAACAGAAAAAGAATCACCCAATTCAGAGTCCGTATGAAAAAGTTGTTGACGTTTTGAGTCAGGTATGTCTGTGCAGTCCGAATTTGAATGCAGAATGTGAGAGACTTGGACTCTATCTTCTCTTGGCCCAAAAGTGACGTGAGAGAACTTTTTGAACATAACCTAAACTTCTTCTTTTCCCTTATCTTCATATGTGGATTGTACAAATGTCCCATACACCTGTAATTAGACAAAACACAAAAGTGTGTGAAGTATTTTTGTTCTGGATAACATAAATAGATTATTGAATAGTTTGCACTAGAAATCACCTGACAAATATGCATGTATGCAATATTTTTGGTCGTATACAAGGTAGTCATGTCCTCATCACAAAAGACTTGTTCTTCTTCATCGTTCACTTGCCGGTGCATGGCGACTTGATCAAGTGCGTCCATTTCTCCTTCACTCATTGAGTCGTAAGTACCTTCATCGTTGAGGATCATGGTCTGCTTGTTGGTGCACTCATAGGACTTGTGGTCTCGGCCTCCGCATGTGAAGCGTTTTAAGCAACTTGTCTTGACGATCTCATCGGTTGGGGTGGATGATGATGAAGCTCTCGACTTGAAGTTGCTCATAGTAGGAGGATGACTTGGGGTTGACAAAGTTTTCTTGGAACTCGACTTGTCGACGTTGGTTATAGATGGCTTGGTAGACGGTGTTGTAGTCATTGAAGCTTGGGTGTTGGAGAAGCCATATGACTTGAATGAGAACTTGCATACTTGTAATCATCTTGTACTTGGCGTTCCGCTTTGGTAGCTTGATGCACTAGCTCGATGAGGTTCGAGTATGGTTTGAAGTCGGCAATCTTCTTGATAGGATGGTTGAGTCCATGCAAGAAACGTGCCATAGTTTTCTCATCATCTTCCGTGACATTGGCTCGTATCATGGCAATCTCCATCTCCTCGTAGTACTCTTCAACGCTCTTGGTTCCTTGCTTGAGTAGTTGGAGTTTCTTGAAGAGGTTGCGGTTGTAGTAGGTAGGCACGAAGCATGCTCTCATGACATCCTTCATTTGTGCCCAAGTAGTGATTGGTGGTTTACCTCTTGCCTCACGGCGCTTGATAACTTGTTCCCACCAAATGAGGACATAGTCTTGGAACTCAAGGGATGCCATCGCGATCTTCTTCTCTTCTTCATAGTTGTGCAAGTGGAAGATTTTGTCGACCTTCAATGCCCATGAAAGGTACTCTTCCGGATCGTTGCTTCCATTGAACTTGGGCATGGTGAATTTTAGCTTGCCGTAATGTTGCTCTTCATTGTGTTGGGGTCGGGGATGATGACGCCCATGTTGTTGATGATTGTCAAGCTCATGTTGCTCTTGGTGAGGAGGGTTGTCAACCTCATGTTGCTCTTGCCGTGGAGGATTTTCATTGTCTTAATGCTCTTTGTTGAGCTTGATGTCCTTGAGGAGCTTGTGGAGGGGCTTGTCGAACTCGAGGAGGAACTTGAGGAACTTGACGATGCACGCGAGCTCGAAATATTCGTTCGTGAGCTTCTTCACGAAGTGCTTCTTCATGTTCACGAGCTTGTCGACCTCGGTTGGCTACGACTCGACTTGAATCTCGGAGGGCACGTTGCGCCTCAAGTGCTTGAGCTTCGCGGAGTTGTTGATCTTGGTGTTGTGCCTCGGCATCTTGGTGTATACACGCGCGCTCTTCCTCTTCATGTTGGTGTTGTCGTTGCCGTTCTCTTGCTAGCGCAAAGGCCGCTTGGGTTTGACATTGTCGGTGCTCTTGAGAGTCGGTGCCGCGTAGAGGATTGAGGCTTGCTTGACGATCGTTGCACGCGACACGTCGAAGAGTGTTCGATGTCGGTGTACTTGAGCCGGAGAGGGTGAAGTCGGAGTGTCTACTTGAGCGGCTCTGTCTTGATGAGGACGAAGTGGAAGAAGTGCGGTTGAGCAACAAAGCACGAGTCTCGTCCATTCTTGCGTCGTTCTCTTTCTTGTGATCGTCGAGCTTGTGGTCGAAGTAGTCCCTTGTACATTGCTCGAAGAGTCGCAAGTCGGCAGCGAGGTTGTCGATGCATTCACTCATTGCTTGTTGCTCTTGATGCAAAGCATGTTGTGCACCAAAGAGGTGGCTCTTGGTGACTTAGGAATTCATGTCGTCGTCGTGCTCAATGAAGAGTGGGTTGGTAGAAGTACTTGGCCTATCCATCATTCCAAGATAAATATGTGAGTGGGAGAAAGATAAGAACGTATACCAAATGTACCTTGACAGAAGTTGAAGGTGGATCAATGATCACTCCAATGTGGAACAAGGAGATAGCACAATTGGTACCAATTCTTGTCGGTTTCTCACACCTACACAAGTAAAAGCTTATGGTGGATCTTGGTTAGGATGGTGGCACAAAATTTAATGCAATTGTAAGTGAGCTTCAATAATGTTGGAAAAGATTCACAGGTTTGCAATGCAACAAGTAGACCAAGCAATATAAGGTACACGGAAACACACACGCAAAGAGATAAGTGGGCTTGGGAAACCAAGGATGAGCCAAAATGTGGAATCCACAAAAATGCTCTTGTTGCACAACACTAGAGAGACGCTAGCACGATTGCACAATAGGCGGATACGAAGACTTGTGCACAACCTACTAAGAAAAAATGCAACGACTTCTATCCCAAGTATGCTCTATGTGTGGTGTTTCGATGATATGATCCAAGATGATCTAGTATGACAATCTTAATGTTGTATGATGCTATGGTTCTTGCTTAAAAGCTCTTTGCTTATCTTTCCCTTTTTCTTAAAAGCTTGTTAGGCTCTTTGTTGTTTGAGCTCTTTTCTCATGCAATGCTTCACGAACCAAGATAGCAATTGTGTATGCGATGACAACCTTCTGACACAAGAGATGATACCAAGATATGCACCAATGATGTATGTATGCTATGGGAAGTATGATCACTAATGTGAACAAGTCATGTTGCCAGCAGTACTCAAAGGCTAGTCTCGATGAGTAAGCGATGCAAAGGAGTAAGGCTATGATGGCTATCAAAGTAATGGCAAGAATGGTGTAGCACTATACCAAGATGAGTTTACCGCTTCTTGCTTACAGTATGGTGTCAAGATGGTGTAGTGGTTGTTGTCGATGACGCGTCTGTGGCGAAGATGAGCGGCGGTGATGTTGATGTCGAACCGTACCTAAATAGCCGAAACACAATAGGACACGAAACCGCAACTCAAATTCTCAAAGCAAAATTGGACCAAAATTGTCGAAGTTGGGAGTGGTAAGCGATGGTAGTGTATGTGGTATATGGCAGTGCTATGTGGAAGTAGTGGTGGTATGCGGATGTATATGTGGGCACCGGAACAAAATTTGGCAAAATATGGATGGAAAATGGGGCGGTGGATGGAGATGTTGCTGCCAGGGGCCGGATGTCCGGGCTTGATGCCGGATGTCCGGGCTGTCGAGCCGGATGTCCGGGCTCTAGATCCGGACGAACTCCGCGTGGAAGGTGGAAAATCTGGGCAAAATTCAGACGAAATTGTGGATGGAAATTGGGGAAAAGTAGATGGAAAGCTAGATCTACCTGCAACACACGAAATCCGCGGATTAAATCCAACAAAACTTCATCACATCAACAAATCACAAAAAAAATTGGGGCTATTTTTGTGGGGAATTTTCTAATTATGGACAAAATCAACAAAAACAAGGCTAGAAACACAACGGGGAGGCTCTGAAATCATGATCAACGTGGCTCTAGATACCAAGATGATGTAGGGTAGGAACCCTAGGGGCTGATCTTTCACGAAAGGAGCGGATCCCGTGAAAAACACGAAGAACATGAGGGGAAAACGAGGGAAATCACGAGGGGAAACACGAGAGGAAACACTAAACCAGCAAGAAATAGTCACACATATGCTAGATCCATGAACACAAAGGAAGATACAAGATCCACGAACAACTAAGGACGATACAAGTAGCACGATCTTCTCTGTGAGGAGGTCTTGATGTCTTCTACGTGAGGAGGTATTGAATCCAAAGGGATCTTCTCCGAAGAGGGGTCGCGGTCTCTCTCGTGGAGTAGATCCAATGTGGATGAGCAAAGCTCTATCTCAAGTATGAGCTAAATCAATGTTAACCCTAAAACGTAGGTACGAGAGGAGTATATATAGTCTAGGTAGGCAAAGGGGTACACGGGCCTCGGCCCTTACACTATGCGCATACAGGGGAGGCCGGACGTCCGGGCGTCGGGCCAAATGTCCGGGCTGTGGAGGCCGGATGTCCAGGCTGGTGAGGCTGGCCATGTCGCTCTCAGGTTCAGGGGTGTCTGGATTTCTAGGCTGGAGGCCGGATATCCAGGAGCTCGGGAAGGGCCGGATGTCCGGGCTGGCGGGGCCGGATGTCCGGGGCCTGTAGGTGCTTGGCAATTGAGCAGCCATTGTGGACAAGCTCCAGGGGCCGAATGTCCGGGGTCACAGCCGGATGTCCGGGGCCTGGGAGGTGTTCTTGTCTCCTTCCGTTGGTTCTCTTCATCCATGGACGTGGGGACTTGTCCGTCTTCACATGCATCTTCGGGAGGGTCCTCTTGGTACCTAATCATGCACAACACCTCTGACTTAGGTAGTAGCCATGTCTCGAGAGGATCATATGTAATGTCACTAGGAGAGAAGTCACCTCGGTCTCGAGAGCTCTAGCTCTTGCTCGAGTCATAGGTCCTCTTGGCACTTTGTGAGACGATGGTAGGTCCATGGGGATGACCGTAGGATGCTCCGCATCAGGTGCCCATCAATATATATCAATGTGAGTGAGTAGGGATTGCCATGCAACGGATGCACTAGAGCTATAAGTTTATGAAAGCTCAAGAAGAAACTAAGTGGGTGTGCATGCAACTCGCTTGCTCACGAAGACCTAGGGCAATTTGAGGAAGCCCATCATTGGAATATACAAGCCAAGTTCTATAATGAAAAGTTCCCACTAGTTTATGAATGTGACAATATCGGAGACTCTGTATCATGAAGATCATGGTGCTACTTTGAAGCACAAGTGTGGTAAAAGGATAGTAACATTGCCCCTTCTCTCTTTTCTCTCATTTCTTGATTGGGCTTCTGGAAGGATCGAGAAGAGGTGTCTAGAGGGGGGTGAATAGACTCCTAACAACTAAAATTAGCAAAAAAATCTTCAAGTTAAGGTAGAGTTTTAGCAAAAGTTTAAACATTCACAATACATTTCAAGCAAGCATGACAAGAGTATATGAGCAGCGAAAAGTAAAGCATGCAAGTTGCGAGAATGTAAAGGGATGGGATTGGAGGGTGCAAACGCAATTGGAGACACGGAGATTTTTGGCATGGTTCTGATAGGTGGTGCTATCGTACATCCACGTTGATGGAGACTTCAACCCACGAAGGGTAACGGTTGCGCAAGTCCACAGAGTGCTCCACCCATGAAGGGTCCACAAAGAAGCAACCTTGTATATCCCACCATGGTCATCGCCCATGAAGGACTTGCCTCACTAGGGTAGATCTTCACGAAGTAGCCGATCTCCTTGCCCTTACAAACTCCTTGGTTCAACTCCACAATCTTGTCGAAGGCTCCCAAGTGACACCTAACCAATCTAGGAGACACCACTCTCCAAAAGGTAATAGATGGTGTGTTGATGATGAACTCCTTGCTCTTGTGCTTCAAATGATAGTCTCCGCAACACTCAACTCTCTCACAGATTTCGATTTGGTGGAAAGATGATTTGAGTGGAAAGCAACTTGGGGAAGGCTAGAGATCAAGATTCTTGTGGTTGGAATGGAATATCTTGGTCTCAACACATGAGAAGGTGGTTCTCTCTAAGAAAATGTATGCTAGAAGTGTAGGCATGTTCTGATGGCTCTCCTTACTAATGAAGGAAGGGTGGAGGGGTATATATAGCCTCCACACAAAATATAACCGTTACACACAAATCACCAAGCTCGGTGGGACCGAATCATGAAACTCGGTCAGACCGATTTAGTTCAAAATGTGAATGTTAGGATTTTCGGTGGGACCGATATGATCAACTCGGTGGGACCGATGTGCTAGGGTTAGGGTAAAACCTCTACTCAGTTTGACCGATTACACAAACTCGGTGGGACCGATTTTGGTAATAAGCGAAACAGAGAGTTGGTCAGGCAAACTCGGTGGGACCGATTTCTTATCTCGGTGGGACCGAAATAATTTCAACAGGAACCAGAGAGTTTGCAAGCCCATCTCGGTGATACCGGGATCCCTTCGGTGAGACCGAACTGATTTAGGGTTTCTGGCAGTGGCTATGTCAAGTGAACTCGGTGGCGCCAGATAGATCAAATCAGTAGGGCCGAGTTTGACTTTTTGGTTTGGGACATATGTGGATATGAGAAAGTGGTTGAGGGCTTTGGAGCATATCACTAAGCACTTTGAGCAAGAAAGCCATAAGAAACACTGAGGGAGTCCTGGATTAGGGGGTCTCCAGACAGCCGGACTATATCCTTTGGCCGGACTGTTAGACTATGAAGATACAAGATTGAAGACTTCGTCTCGTGTCCGGATGGGACTCTACTTGGCGTGGAAGGCAAGCTAGGCAATATGGATATGCATATCTCCTCCTTTGTAACCAACCTTGTGTAACCCTAGCCCTTTCCGGTGTCTATGTAAACCGGAGGGTTTTAGTCCATAGGACAACATACAATCATACCATAGGCTAGCTTCTAGGGTTTAGCCTCTCTGATCTCGTGGTAGATGAACTCTTGTAATACCCATATCATCAAGAATAAATCAAGCAGGACGTAGGGTTTTACCTCCATCAAGAGGGCCTGAACCTGGGTAAAACATTGTGTCCCCTGCCTCCTGTTACCATCCGCCTAGACTCACAGTTCGGGACCCCCTACCCGAGATCCGCCGGTTTTGACACCGACATTGGTGCTTTCATTGAGAGTTCCTCTATGTCGTCACCATCAGGCTTGATGGCTCCTTCGATCATCGTTAGCGATGCAGTCCAGGGTGAGACTTTTCTCCCCGGACAGATTTTTATATTCGGCGGCTTTGCACTACGGGCCAATTCGCTTGGCCATCTGGAGCAGATTGAAAGCTACGCCCCTGTCCATCAGGTCAGGTTTGGAAGCTTAAACTACACGGCCGATATCCGCAGAGACTTGATCTTTGACGGATTCAAGCCTCTGCCTTGTGCGTCACGCGGTCACGATGAGTACGATTTAGCTCTACCATCAGACAGTGTTCAGGAGATCGCACCGGCAGCCGCTCCGACCCTCAATTTGGAGCCAGTTGCGTCGTCCATGGACGGGTGGATGGACCCCACCACGGAGGCCTTACCCTCAGCGGCGATCGAGCCGAACATCGACCTTACCCTGCACGAGAGCCGTGTTGTCAGACTGCCGGATCCTTCTCCGGCCATGGACTCCGAACCGCCTGCGCCCATTTCTAGCGAATCTGATTGGGTGCCGATCATGGAGTTTACCTCCGCAGATATTTTTCAACACTCGCCCTTTGGCGACATATTGAACTCATTAAGGTCCCTCTCCTTGTCAGGAGGATCCTGGCCAAACTATGTCCGGCAGGATTGGGATGCGGATGATGAAGAAATTCGCTGCCCACCCACCACCCACTTAGTAGCCACATTTGATGACTTAACCGACATGCTCGACTTCGACTCCGAAGACATCGACGGTATGGACGATGATGCGGGAGACGAAGAGGAACCACTGCCCACAGGGCACTGGACAGTCACCTCATCATATGATATATACATGGTGGACACACCCAAAGAAGGCAATGGCGACGAGACAACGGAGGATGACCTCTCCAAGAAGCAACCCAAGCGCCGACATCAGCGGCGCCGCTCTAAGTCCTGCCAAAGCAAAAGTGGTGATACCGACACAGGAGATAATAATACTCCGGATAGTGCCGAAGATGGCAACAATCCCCTCCAGCACGATCTAGGACAGGAGGATGGAGAGGCCAGCCCTCCAAAGAGAGCGGCAGATGGAGAGGCGGAGGATGATAATTACATGCCCCCTCCGAAGACGAGGCAAGCCTCGACGATGACGAATTCGTCGTGCCAGAGGATCCCGTCGAACAAGAGCGCTTCAAGCGCCGGCTTATAGCCATGGCAAATAGCCTTAAGAAAAAGCAGCAACAGCTTCAAGCTGATCAAGATCTGCTAGCTGACAGATGGACCGAAGTCCTTGCGGCCGAGGAATATAAACTCGAACGCCCCTCCAAGAGTTACCCAAAATGCAGGTTGCTACCCCGACTGGAGGAAGAAGCGTATGACGTGGCTGATCGGCCACCTCGTGGCCGCGATAGAGAGGCATTCCAGCCAAAAGCTCAGCCTGCACCCCGACGCCATTCAAATAAAAAGGCATGGGAAATACGCCAGACCTGAGAGACATATTGGAGGACAAAGCAAAACATGCAAGATCGATCTACGGATCACGAGGGCGCGCCACTATGCGAGACGATAAATGTCACGCCGGATACAGTAAAAGTAAATCCGGCCGGGCCGAACACAGCGGGCAAGACTCATTGGAGCTGCGTCGCGATATAGCCCAGTACAAAGGTGCTGCACACCCCTTATGCTTCACAGACGAAGTAATGGATCATCAAATCCCAGAGGGTTTCAAACCCGTAAATATAGAATCATACGACGGCACAACAGATCCTGCGGTATGGATCGAGGATTTCCTCCTGCATATCCACATGGCACGCGGTGATGATCTACACGCCATTAAATACCTCCCACTCAAACTCAAAGGACCAGCTCGACATTGGCTCAATAGCTTGCCAGCAGAGTCCATTGGCTGTTGGGAGGATCTGGAAGCCGCATTCCTCGACAACTTTCAGGGCACTTATGTGCGACCACCAGATGTCGATGACTTGAGCCACATAATTCAGCAGCCAGAGGAATCGGCCAGGCAATTCTGGACACGGTTCCTAACAAAGAAAAATCAAATCGTCGACTGTCCAGATGCAGAGGCTCTAGCAACTTTCAAGCACAACATCCGCGATGAGTGGCTAGCCCGGCACCTTGGTCAGGAAAAGCTAAAATCTATGGCAGCCCTCACGACACTCATGACTCGCTTTTTTGTGGGAGAAGATAGCTGGCTGGCTCGCAGTAACAACATATCAAAGAACCATGGTACTTCGGATACCAAGGACGGCGGTAGCAGGTCACGTCGCAACAAACATAAGCGCCGCATTAACAGCGACAATACCGAGGATACGGCAGTCAATGCCGGATTCAAAGGCTCTAAACCCGGTCAGCAGAAAAAGCCATTCAAAAGAAGCACTCCGAGCCCATCCAGTTTGGACCGTATACTCGATCGCTTGTGTCAAATACACGGCACCCCTGACAAGCCAGCCAACCACACCAATAGGGGTTGTTGGGTATTCAAGCAGGCCGGCAAGTTAATTGCTGAAAACAAAGATAAGGGGCCAGATAGCGATGACGAGGAGGAGCCCCGGCAGCCGAACACCGGAGGACAGAAGAGGTTCCCCCCACAAGTGCGGACGGTGAACATGATATACGCAACCCACATCCCCAAGAGGGAGCGGAAGCGTGCGCTCAGGGACGTATATGCGTTGGAGCCAGTCGCCCCAAAGTTCAACCCATGGTCCTCTTGTCCAATCACCTTCGATCGAAGGGACCACCCCACTAGTATCCGTCATGGCGGATTCGCCGCAATGGTCCTAGACCCAATCATTGACGGATTTCACCTCACTCGAGTCCTTATGGATGGCGGCAGCAGCCTGAACCTACTTTACCAGGACACAGTGCTCAAAATGGGTATAGACCCCTCAAGGATCAAACCCACAAAAACGACCTTTAAAGGCGTCATACCAGGTGTAGAGGCCCATTGCACAGGCTCAGTCCACTGGAAGTGGTCTTCAGATCCCCGGATAACTTCCGAAGAGAAGAGTTAATCTTCGATATAGTCCCGTTTCGCAGTGGTTATCATGCACTGGTCGGGCGAACCGCATTCGCAAGATTCAATGTGGTACCGCATTATGCATACCTCAAGCTCAAGATGCCAGGACCTCGGGGGGTCATCACAGTCAATGGAAACACAGAGCGCTCTCTCTGCACGGAGGAGCACACTGCGGCCCTCGCAGCAGAAGCACAAAGCAACCTCTTAAGGCAATCCACTAGTTCGGTGATTAAGGACCCGGACAACTTCAAGCGCGCCCGGAGTAATCGGCAACTCGACTGCCTGGCACATCCCGAGATCACATAGCAATGCGGACCCCACCCCGTCCCTAGCCAAACGGTGAAATTCGTGCCACGCGTACATAATTACGCATTAAAAATACCATGGGCACAGTAGGGAGGGGGGCACAACTACGGCACGCCCCAATACGCGGCTTAAACCGCACTAGGGGCTTCCCCCTTTGTTATTTTTCTCTTTCAGGACATTAATCTCTGGAAACCCTGTCCGGCAGCATGATTGCCGAACACATGATGCAGCAACCAAGGAGGCAGAAAGCTACATCACACCACGGAACTCCCAGGTGGATTACGATAACGAGTGAAATACTCGCTTTAATATTATTCCTCGGCTTGCCCTTGGAGGGGACATAGTCCTACTTTTTGCTTATCGCACTACCTGTATCATTCTGCTCTAACGCATGTTTTTTAATAAACAATGCATTGCATTAAGGCTTTTATTGCATTCTTCTTTTATATATATATATGTTCTTTCGTGACACCCAGCACCCGTACACTTTGGTACGGCCAATACACCGAGGGCTTAAGTACCCCACAATATGGTGTGAGAAGTCCGAACACTTTCACAAGTGCGGCACCCCGAACTTATAGCATTATATGCATCAGCTCCGAATCATGTCTTTGGTCAATAGTTGGGTTTGCCCGGCTACCATGTTTTGGTACCTTACGTTCCGCTATATCGGCTAAGGTAGCACTGGGAGAACTACTGCGATTGTGCCCCGGTTCAGCTGGGCTAAGCACCTCAGTAGAGAAAGCTAAAACTGACTGTCATGATAAGGCGAGAGACTGGTCGCTGTTCGAGAGGGTTTCGAGTCCTTAAAGACTTATGCCGCTTAGAGCGAGGAGTCGGCCCTGTCCGGCTTAAGGCGTGTATCGCGCCCCAGATTCGGCCTTCCGAATACTAGGGGCTTCGCCGAAATTTAAAATTGTAGAATTCTATGGCTAAGTGAGAGTGATAACGCATTATAGTCCGATTACCTTGTTCATTGTGCTGAGCACCTCCCTCGAAGGACCCAACAATGGGAACAAGAGTGCTCAGGTTTATCCCGTACACCCCAGCACTCGTGGCATGGGGGCAGAAGCCGACGACTAGCCATCTCTCAGATTTGATAACAGCTAAATAGAAGATAATATTTTAAATTCAAACAAGCGTTGCATAGCGCATATGAACAAGTTTTCATAACTACAGGATTACACGAGCGAGTTTACTCAAATATTACATCTTTCGTACACTCGTCCGCTATGAGACGGGCACCCTTCAGGACACCCTCATAGTACATCTCGGGGTGGTGATGCTCCTTGCCCGCCGGCGGCCCTTCCTTAATCAGCTTCACGACATCCAGCTTGGCCCATTGCACCTTCACACGGGTGAAAGCCCGGCGTGCACCTTCGATGCAGACGAACCGCTTGACGACTTCCAGCCATGGGCAGGCATCCACAAGCCGCCTCACCAGGCCGAAGTAGCTGTTCGGAAGGGCGTTGCCAGGCCACAGCCGGACTATAAAGCCCTTCATGGCCTGTTCGGCCACCTTTGGTAGCTCGACCAACTGCTTTAGTTGGTCGCTCATAGGCACCGGGTGTTCGGTCCCAGTATATTGGGCCCAGAAAAATTTCTCCGTTGAGCTTCCCTCCTCGGCCTGGTAAAACATTGCGGCATCCGACACGCTGCGGGGCAAATCTGCGAATGCTCCTGGAGAGCTCCGGATTCGGGTAAGTAACAAGTAATTTACTTTCACATGCTTGCTCTGCATAAGGAATGCCTTACCTGCCGCTATTTTCTTCATCGCCTCAATCTCCTGGAGGGCTCTTTGGGCTTCAGCCTTAGCATTCTTCGCGCTTTCGAGGGCCGCGGCAAGCTCGGACTCTTGCGTCTTTGAGTCACGCTCCAACGCCTCATGCTTCGACGCGAGAGCTTGGAGCTCTTGCTGCACCTCGCCCACCCGTGCCTCATGCCTCTCCCGCTCGGTGCGCTCCTTGGCCGCTTTGTCCTCGGCCTCGATAGCGCTTGCTTCAGGGTCTCCACCTTGGTCTTGGCCCCTGGCAAATTTACGATGATCCTGTCATTTTGCAATTGCGTCTTCTTTTATATATACATATCTATAGACAGGGTATTACTTACCCTTGTTCTCCTCGAGCTGCCTCTTGGCAAGGCCGAGCTCTTTCTTGGACCCCACGAGGTCCTACTTCAATGCGGCAACCTCCGCAGTTTGTGCGGCAGAGGCCAGCAGCAAAGCCTGCATACGCATATAGACATACTTATGTTAGACTCCTCTGATATTGTTTGATCCTCTATTCGGCTTTTCTTTTTGAACACCGAACAGAGCATCAGGGGCTACTGTCTATGCGGTAATATTTTTCCTATATTTCAAAAACTTACCTCAAAGCCTGTTAGAAGGCTGGCACAAGCTTCATTCAATCCACTCTTGGCGGACTGAACCTTCTGGACCACCGCACTCATAATAGTGCGGTGCTCCTCGTCGATGGAAGCGCTGCGAAGCGCTCCCAGCATATTGTCCGGTGCCTCTGGATGGATAGAGGTCACCGGCACAGGCGTCTTGCCCCTCTTGGAAGGAGGCCGCCTGCCCGAGCCCGGAACCACTGGAGGTTCCGGCGCGGTGTTCGGCTGAGGGCCGAACTCGAAGCCCTCGGGGGCCTTGTTCCCTCTGCTCCCGGAGTCTGGAAGGTCGGGTTGAGGCGCCTCCGGGACTGTCTCCCCTCGACTCGGTGCCTCTTGAGACAACACCTCGGCGTTGTCCATAGGGCAAGGGGAGGTGGCGGTCGGAAGTGGATCGCTATCCATATCCGACGAGTCCAGGGAGCCGTCCGACGAGGATACGTCGATACGGGCTCGGGATGGTCTGCATAATCACGATTCGGCATTAGAAGCAGTGCGACAAAGGAATGCTATGAGTTACTCTGATATCCGAATACTTACGACTTCGCCAGGGGCTTGGCCCTGGGCAGCCACTAGTCTTCGTCTTCGGCGGCGGTGGTGGAACTGTCCGGAAGGAGAGTCCTTCCCTTCTTGGACCCTTCGGCCCCCCACTTGGGGCAGCCTTCCTTTTCTTGTCTCCCCCGACTGGAGGGGGAGCGTCTTCATCTTCCTCCTCGTCTTCGTGGGAGGAGTGCACCGCGGAGTTATCGGACGATAAGTCCGATAAACCCTGGCGTCGGGAACTCTTTTGGGTTCCCTTGGCCTTCTTGGTCTTCTCCGGCACCTTGTAAGGATCCGGAGTCAGCATCTCCGTCAGGAGAGTGTCTGATGGGCCTTCGAGCAAAGGAGCCGGACAGTCGATCTGTCCGGCCATCTCCTGCCAGTCCTGTCAAAGGTACGGGAGCTTAGATCTCGCATAGAGTCAAACTATGAAAAACAAGCATCCTGTAAAAGATAAAACAGCTTACCGCGCTGGCTTGGCGCTTCGCGCAGAATCCACGATCCTCGGTAGTGGGAGGGGGAACCTCGTCGCCCTTGAATAGCACCTTCCAGGCATCTTCGTGTGTTGTGTCGAAGAGCCTGTTCAGAGTTTGGTGTTGGGCCGGGTCGAACTCCCACAAGTTGAAAGCCCGCTATTGACACGGGAGGATCCGGCAGATGAGCATGACCTGGACTACATTGACGAGTTTGAGCTTCTTGCTCACCATGTTTTGGATACATGTTTGGAGTCTGGTCAGCTCTCCCGAACTACCCCAGGACAGGCCCTTCTCTTGGCAGGAGGTGAGCCACGTGGGGATGCCAGATCGGAACTTGGGGGCCGCTGCCCATGCAGGGTCACGCGGCTCGGCGATGTAGAACCACCCCGATTGCCACCCCTTTATGGTCTCCACGAAGGAGCCCTCAAGCCATGTGACGTTGGGCATCTTGCCCACCATGGCGCCTCTACACTCTGCCTGGCGGCCGCTCACTACCTTCGGCTTGACATTGAAGGTCTTCAGCCATAAGACGAAGTAGGGCTTTGTGGGGACCCCGACTCATAAGTCGTGATCACCGAATGCACGTGTACAGTGATCCCAGAGATCAATGCTCACTGAACACACAGAAGCTGAATAACAAGAGTCTTACATCCATACATACCGTATTACACAAGTAGGACCATTATGGTCAAGTCTTGAGTATAACATCGCAGCGGAAATCTTCGTCGATAACTTGGACCCAATGCCATCTGCCTTAACCCTACAGGCATTCTGACTGGGAAGCGTCCTAGCTCGCATGTTCGTCACCGAAGTATTCTTCATCATATCCTGTTCTTTCATGCCTGGCCAATAAAATAACCAGTGGCAAGCCAATGAGTACTTTGAATGTACTCGCAAGCAACCCATGTTTTGGTTCAAGATACAACAATGCATGATATAGGTAAATTTTTGCGGAAAGCTAGTTTTTGAGTGCAATGACATGTTCAACAACTCGTAAGACATGCATCAGGAGAATTCAAGTAACCAAGAGGACAGGTTACATATATCAACACAAAGGGAGTGGGCTCCCACCCAACTCATCCATGTCAAGTCCTTTGACTTGACCCAAGTAGTTCTTCCCACACACACTGGTTTGTAAACAAGTGGACGTAGCCCAAGAGCGGTTACCCAATTGTCCTTGACCGTGGACACGGCTATTCGAATAGTTTTACACTCTGCAGAGGTTGCACACTTTACCCACAAGATCCGGGGAACTTCCGTGTCATCCACGACCCGCGGTACCTCAAGTACCCGGGGTAAGCACCCGATCACTATCTTTCCGTAGACGACACTAACATAGAGTCCACTCGATTGGCAGTAACCCCCGTGCCCAACATTTCACATCTTAAAATTGTGGAGCCTCGCTCCCATTTTCATCACATACCACAAGCACGGGGTACCAACGGTGTGTCCGGTGCCCTGTGAAGACAGTCATGGCCGCCCTACCTGGCATGACCCCGTCCCGAGAGAGAGCACCAACTCTCCCCCATCACTAGTAATGCGGGCTCCAAGCTAGTATCGGCCTAGGTAGTCAATAATGCCCTTTCCCATACAAGGGTAGAGTGGTTGCGCATGTAAGGTTGGAATAACGGTCGCAACTTAAACCAATCCGTTTTGAAAACAACACACACACTTGCCTCGGTACACCACTTCATCATCAAGTGGCTACCCAACTCATCATCTCCCTCGGGCATAAGTGGCACCCGACGGGGTTTTCGAAAAGTCCTTTGAAAATACTTTGTCTCCATCACCATGCATATTCCCATCCCTTCTGTGTAGCACTACTTAGCATCCTATCTACTCCCACCGGCATAACCCTCATAAGGAGGTAGGGTCATGCACAATGCAAGTATCAACGAGGAAGTAATAGAGGCAACCCATCAAAGTGGTTACCATCTCATCATGATTCCGATGCAACACTAATAAAGTGCTATATGACATGCATAAAAAGGGTTTCATAAATATGGTCAAAGGGCTGCTTGCCTGTTTTAACAAAGTCTTCGAGGTCTTCAAATAGCTCTGGTCCAACTCTAAGCATTTCGTCTACTTCGTCAACTATCGTTGAAAGCAACCATAATAAGCAACACAACAAGGCAGAAATAAAAGTGCTCCAAAAATATTGATTTGACTTTTCTAGGATACCTCTGGTCATGTGAGGAATGACCAAAGTGATTTCATTGGAATTGGATCAATGTATATTTCTAAACATTTTGATATGATGGAATCAAGGGGCTTATGGATTTGCAAGAAGTGTAGAGAAACATATTTTTGAAAAATGAGCAAAGGCACCCATTTAACAAACCATGATTTTAGAAGCATCTAGGAGTTGGTTTCACTGGATTTGGAGTTCAAATGATTTTCCTATGAATTTACAAAGTTGGCTATATATGAAGAAATAGACCATTATTTGAGGTGACACAGAAAGTATTAGTAAAAATGTTCAAAAACTAAGTTTTGAACTTGTAGACATCTAGGATTTTGAATCATGGAATTTGGATCAAAAATGGGCTCTCTGTGATTTTCTAAAGTTTATGATAGAAATGGAAAAGTAAGATTTCATAAACATTTGTGAAGGAAATGTTTCTGGAAAATGTGCAAATTGCACCCTGTGATAGAGAATGAATTTATGAACTAGTAGAAATTTGAATCATCGAATTTGGGCATGAAATGAATGAACTATGGATTTTAGAAACTCACTGGAAAAGAATAAAAAGAAATATAAGGCATTACCCTTATCCTGCGCACCGGTGAGAGAGAGCCGTGGGCCGGCCCAGCTGCTCGGCCGCGCGGCGACAGGGGCAACGTCGAAGGCGTACCGGGGTAATACGCCTTCCCGCATGGGAGGCAACCCCGAGCTGGACCCGTGTCCACTTGCCAGCTTGGCCCGGTGGGTGGAGCCACTGACGAGCAGGGCCCACCCGCAGGTCATCATCTTCGTCTTCCTCCCGCGCGCTCGCCTGGCCGAGGGAGCAGAGAGCCCCGACGACGACTGCCGGTGCTACGGAGCACCTCTGGCGACGCTCTGGCTATGGATGAGCTCGACGTCGAGCGCCGCATCCATTCGTGTATGCCACGGCTGCCGGGGATGGTCGAGGCGACGGCGGCTTGGATGCCGGCGGACGGTGGCGTCGGCCGAGATTGGGCACGGCGCTACGGTGCATCCTCGGACGAGGGAAAGAGCGTGGGAGCTCCGCCTTGCTCAGGGGAGCCTGCAAGTGGAGAGAGGAGAGGGAGAAGAGCTCGGGCTCGGGTGAATTTAGGTGGAGGCCGGCGGCTCGGCTCCGGCCATGGGGAGTGATGGAGGGCTCGGGGAGAGGTTTGGCTTCGTCCCTTGGATCTCTGGGAGGGAGAGAGGGCGAGTGGTGAGGAGAGGAGGGCTCGGGGAGGCCCTTAAATAGGCGGGCGACGGTCCACCGAGGACTCGTGCGCCGGCGAGCTTGTTGCCGTCACCACGGGTCACAGGAGCTCGTCACGGTGTGTCTGGGGCGTTCATGGATTCGGTCGAGAGCTAGGGGAGAGAAGAGAGAGAGCAGGGGGGCCAGGGGCACCGCGCGTGTGAGCTTGCTCACTGGTGCACTCGGGCGGCTGGCGCGCGTGCGAGCAGGGGCAGGAGGAGGGAGAAGGAGGAGGGGGCCGACCGGCTGTCGTGTTGAGGACGCCGAGGAGCATCGTCAGGCGCGCTGGGGAGGCCCGAGGTGGCCGGAGGTGCTTGGCAGGGGGCGGCTACAGTGCGAGAGCGCACTGTAGCGCGCTCCAGAGCGCCCAAATGGCATGCCATGGCATTTTATATGCCTTGTGGGCGCGGCCACTAATGTCTGGTAGCTCTAGGAGGGAGTAAAGAAAGGGGAGGAAGCATTGGATTCCATGGAGGGCCACTGGAATGAGGAGGGAGGTGAGAAAGGAGAAGAATGCTGCTGTCCAGAAGGGTAAATGGGGGTGTTTCACCCCTCAATCATTGAGCTGAGGCTAGGGAAGAGTTACTGGAGATAGGATAAGACTAGTAGGAGATGTGGTAAAAAGTTGAGCTCAAGGATATTAGTGGAAGAGTTCAAAATGATGATTTTGGGAAAATGGCAGAAGGTGTTTGTTGTTGGTTTGGGCAAGAAAATTAATTCCACTTGCCATGAGAATTAACAGGATGGAATGGCACATAGAAGTAGGATGTTCCACCAAGTTTGAGCTCATTTGGGCAAAGTAGCCAACGTAACTTTGGTAAACCCTAGAAATCAACAGAAATGGCTTTACCAAGATTTAGTCATGCAAATCTATTCTCCTTGATGCACCACTTGGTGTAGTGTCATCATTTGAGGTTATGAACATGTCCACAAAAGTTGAGATCAAAAGGAGAAAGTTGCCAATGTAGAGTTGTTCAAATTTGGTTCTGAACAGGAAGGGTTTTGGGGTACTTTGAGCAAGACAACATTCTCTCCAACTTGTTCCATTTGGTCTAGATGAATAATTAGACCATTTGAGCATGTTCACAAGGTTTGAGAACATTTGTACATGTTTGGCAATGTAAAGTTGCTCAAACTTCAAAATGGACAGAAATGGTTTTGGGGAGATTTCATGGGGTTATACTATTCTCCATGACATGATACTTGGCAAGATCATCAAACATGTCATATGTGACATGCTAGAATTTTCTTGGAATTGTTGGGGAATATTTCCTATAGAAATATTTCAAATCCTTGAAATGGGCAGAAATGGTTTTTGAGGGATTTGATCAATGTTTTGAACATCACCATGTGTTGAAACTCTTATATATGGACAATATATGTCCATTGAGTTTCCTTGATTTTTGTCAAATATTTTTGAAACAATAAAATAATTTTTCCCTATTAAAGACCATTTCTGGCCTTAAGAAAAAGCTTTTAAATAAAATAGGAAAATAACTTTTAAAATTATATTTTTGTGGTTTATGGGAGTCCTATATCTAATAGGATTCAGATATAGATTTTGAAAGATTTTTCACACCCCAAATCAAGTACTTGAAGTGCAAACCTCAATTCAGGGGTTTTGGAAAACTAATTTTAGAAAATACTATTTGGCCAGATTATTTTTGCAAGAAATTATTTTTATGTCCTATACACATGTCATGATCATTGGTTCAAGAGTTTGGAGCAAGGAGATGAAGTATAGGAGTTGGAGGGTTTATTTGATTTTTAGAGCACTTGCAAACAACAGACAAAATCCAAACAAGGCAAGGTCCAAAACACTCAAAAGTTTTTGTCAAACCACATTTTATCAGGATTTATTAGCTTAAGTGTTGTGGCATTAAAATCAGGGTGTGACAGACCTACCCCCCTTACAAGAATCTCGTCCCCGAGATTCCCAGACTAGGCGCGGAAAGGAATACGGAAACTTGGATTTGGGGTAGTCTTCACGTCCTCATACTGCTTCTGCTTCCGTTTGGTGCTCCATTGAACCTTGAAGTACTCGATGGCATGGCTTCGTGTTTGTCGTCCTGCTTGATCCAGATTGCAATTGGGATCTCTCGCGTAGGTCATATTGGGCTGGAGGTCGATGGCTCGTGGTCGATGTCCTTGTAGAGACCGGGCTAGTTAGGAAGTTGGAAATGTTTCCGGAGTGTGAGTGGAAAACGTTGTGCACAATGGGTAACTCAGGTGGTAACTCTAGCTGGTAGCCGTCTACTCTTCATATTGAGGTGATCTCGGAGGGGGCTGATGAACCTTGGTGTTGGTTCCCTTGGCATGGAAATGCTTGGTCCCATTGAGAGAAGTGGCTTGCAGATACACCTGGTCTTCAACGCAGACGTTTATTTCTTGGCAATGGTGGTTGGTATAGTTCTTCCTACTTGGCATGGCGGTCTTCAAATGTTTCTTCACCAGCTCAGTGATTCTTCTTCCCTCTTCGGGTAGACAAGTATGTTACCAAAATAAGGATGACAACTATCTTGTCTAAGCACTCCATGAAAACTTTGTTCATGGGGTACATAAAGTAGGCTGGGGGTATTGGTGGTGGTCACGGTTGAGTATGGTCCGAGGTGTTCTCGATTTAGAGTCAAGACCTATGGTAATGACCCGACCATGTTGTGGCTTATTAAGGCGTAAGGGTTTCAAGGATCTAGTGTGCGAGCGAACGTTTGTCACCTTATCCTTAAGCACGGTTCCTGAGATGCCAGTTGTTCTATCTAGTCCTTTAAATAAATAACCTTATACCACAGAAAGCATCAAC
This sequence comes from Triticum urartu, assembly GCF_003073215.2. Classification (NCBI taxonomy): domain Eukaryota; kingdom Viridiplantae; phylum Streptophyta; class Magnoliopsida; order Poales; family Poaceae; genus Triticum; species Triticum urartu. Next base: position 401,828,830 of record NC_053024.1, read on the forward strand.
TCTTGTGCTATATTAGGATGACAATGTGCTTGCTCACTATGTCCACTAGTTCCATAATGATCCCAGTGCTGTGCAAGGTTTACACAGGCTTAACTGGTTCTCTTGCAATTATGTGGGTTAAGCACATGGTTAAGGACTCGAGCTAGGGTATCTTGTGAAGTCCCGAAGGGTCTAGGAATGGGTTTCTAGTCTGGAGGGTTAAATATAACTCTACGGGGTTTCACTTGGTCGAGGAGACGGTAGCAAAAGTCTTCATTGCCAGTTGGTTGCTGAGGTAGAATCCTTGGTGCATCTTGTCTTGCTGATCTTCAGTTGATGAAAGAGATGCGAGGGGAAAGTAGCATAGAGGAGGGGAATGCCTAAAGGGGGGTTCTATAGTGCAAGTGCAACCAAACGGGTGCCAAAAGGGCCAAACAAAGGAAAACAAGGAAGGTGATATAGTCGCGTACTTGTTGCCTAGGGAAAAAGTGCGACTTATATCAAAACACAATCAAATAAAAACAAGCAACACATAGTCATGGTTCTACTCGAACCTTCATACGGACTCGACTCCGCATAGGGGGTACACGACTCATCCTACCCTAGGGGTTCTCGGACTAAGTAGTCGTGCTTTACTTCATGCCTCATGATGTCCTCTGGATTTTTCCTCAGGTGTCGCTATGTCTTTTGTAGTTGTTTGATGAAATGATCCGGGTTGGCCTGAAGATTCTTCAACAACTTTTCGCCTGTTGAAGTGATGGGGTGAAGGTGGCTTCTCGTAGCAGGCATTGACTCGGTCTCCTGTTGTCTTCTTAATCATGACGATCCCGTTTTGTCTTCTAAGGCGTCGATGGTACCAGGTAGGTAATCCTTTATGCAATGACATTAACAAGGCATAGTAGAGATCCAACATGTCGGTTACGTTGATGACAGCATCGACACCAAGAGCGGGGGATGAAGAGAACCGTTTTCCTGCTCACTATAGTGAGGCGGACCAAACGGCGAGGTTCTCATCCACCGGTGGTTGCCGATACGACAACGGTAGTGACAGGGTTACTCTATTAACGATGTATATCATGATCTCGCATATCCTATGCCATGATCATCATAGGCTAACATTGCATCATCCTGGGCAAATTCAAATGTGTCACCATCCTCTAGGTCTTCATGTCCTCATTCTTCAAAGGCGTATCTTCTGTTGGCATCGTCTTGCTGTGGTGTTGCCAATCTTGTGTTCAGAAGAGGTGGGTGAGTGTTTGGCAAGATGTAATGCTTCTAGGCTACCCACGAGGATTACAAGGAATCCCGTGGTCAGGGGCTTGAGGGTGCTAGCGACCGTTTGCAATGGTTTTGAAGGGAAGAGATCGATAGGGAAAGTATACCTTAGTTTTCGAAAAAAAACTGAGAAGGGAAGAGAAGTATAGATAGTTTTGAAAACTAGTAATAGTTTTGGAAATAGTTTTACCCTAACTAACGACCATGCTAACTAAGGCTTCCTACAGTCAGGATGGCTCTGATACCAGCTCTGTGGGGACCCCGACTCATAAGTCGTGATCACTGAATGCACGTGTACAGTGATCCCAGAGATCACTACTCACTGAACACACAGAAGCTGAATAACAAGAGTCTTACATCCATACATACCGTATTACACAAGTAGGACCATTATGGTCAAGTCTTGAGTATAACATCGCAGCGGAAATCTTCGTCGATAACTTGGACCCATGCCATCTGCCTTAACCCTACAGGCATTCTGACTGGGAAGCGTCCTAGCTCGCATGTTCGTCACCGAAGTATTCTTCATCATATCCTGTTCTTGCATTCCTGGCCAATAAAATGACCAGTGGCAAGCCAATGAGTACTTTGAATGTACTCGCAAGCAACCCATGTTTTGGTTCAAGATACAACAATGCATGATATAGGTAAATTTTTGCGGAAAGCTAGTATTTGAGTGCAATGACATGTTCAACAACTCGTAAGACATGCATCAGGAGAATTCAAGTAACCAAGAGGACAGGTTACAGATATCAACACAAAGGGAGTGGGCTCCCACCCAACTCATCCATGTCAAGTCCTTTGACTTGACCCAAGTAGTTCTTCCCACACACACTGGTTTGTAAACAAGTGGGCGTAGCCCAAGAGCGGTTACCCAACTGTCCTTGACCATGGACATGGCTATTCGAATAGTTTTACACTCTGCAGAGGTTGCACACTTTACCCACAAGATCCGGGGAACTTCCGTGTCATCCACGACCCGCGGTACCTCAAGTACCCGGGGTAAGCACCCGATCACTATCTTTCCCTAGATGACACTAACATAGAGTCCACTCGATTGGCAGTAACCCCCGTGCCCAACATTTCACATCTTAAAAATGTGGAGCCTCGCTCCCATTTTCATCACATACCACAAGCACAATGTACCAACGGTGTGTCCGGTGCCCTGTGAAGACAGTCATGGTCGCCCTACCTGGCATGACCCCGTCCCGAGAGAGAGCACCAACTCTCCCCCGTCACAAGTAATGCGGGCTCCAAGCTAGTATTGGCCTAGGTAATCAATAATGCCCTTTCCCATACAAGGGTAGAGTGATAGCGCATGTAAGGTTGGAATAACGGTCGCAACTTAAACCAATCTGTTTTGAAAACAACACACACACTTGCCTCGGTACACCACTTCATCATCAAGTGGCTACCCAACTCATCATCTCCCTCAGGCATAAGTGGCACCCGACGGGGTTTTCGAAAAGTCCTTTGAAAATACTTTGTCTCCATCACCATGCATATTCCCATCCCTTCTGCGTAGCACTACTTAGCATCCTATCTACTCCCACCGGCATAACCCTCATAAGGAGGTAGGGTCATGCACAATGCAAGTATCAACGAGGAAGTAATAGAGGCAACCCATCAAAGTGGTTACCATCTCATCATGATTCCGATGCAACACTAATAAAGTGCTATATGACATGCATAAAAAGGGTTTCATAAATATGGTCAAAGGGCTGCTTGCCTGTTTTAACAAAGTCTTCGAGGTCTTCAAATAGCTCTGGTCCAACTCTAAGCATTTCGTCTACTTCGTCAACTATCGTTGAAAGCAACCATAATAAGCAACACAACAAGGCAGAAATAAAAGTGCTCCAAAAATATTGATTTGACTTTTCTAGGATACCTCTGGTCATGTGAGGAATGACCAAAGTGATTTCATTGGAATTGGATCAATGGATATTTCTAAACATTTTGATATGATGGAATCAAGGGGTTTATGGATTTGCAGGAAGTGTAGAGAAACATATTTTTGAAAAATGAGCAAAGGCACCCATTTAACAAACCATGATTTTAGAAGCATCTAGGAGTTAGTTTCACTGGATTTGGAGTTCAAATGATTTTCCTATGAATTTACAAAGTTGGCTATATATGAAGAAATAGACCATTATTTGAGGTGACACAGAAAGTATTAGTAAAAATGTTCAAAAACTAAGTTTTGAACTTATAGACATCTAGGATTTTGAATCATGGAATTTGGATAAAAAATGGGCTCTCTGTGATTTTCTAATGTTTATGATAGAAATGGAAAAGTAAGATTTCATAAACATTTGTGAAGGAAATGTTTCTGGAAAAGTGTGCAAATTGCACCCTGTGATAGAGAATGAATTTATGAACTAGTAGAAATTTGAATCATCGAATTTGGGCATGAAATGAATGAACTATGGATTTTAGAAACTCACTGGAAAAGAATAAAAAGAAATATAAGGCATTACCCTTATCATGCGCACCGGTGAGAGATAGCCGTGGGCCGGCCCAGCTGCTCGGCTGCACGGTGACTGGGGCAACGTCGAAGGTGTACCGGGGTAATACGCCTTCCCGCACGGGAGGCAACCCCGAGCTGGACCCGTGTCCACTTGCCACCGTGGCCCGGTGGGTGGAGCCACTAACGAGCGGGGCCCGCCCGCAGGTCATCATCTTCGTCTTCGTCCCGCGCGCTCGCCTGGCCGAGGGAGCAGAGAGCCCCGACGACGACTGCCGGTGCTACGGAGCACCTCTGGCGATGCTCTGGCTATGGATGAGCTCGGCGTCGAGCGCCGCATCCATTCGTGTATGCCACGGCTGCCGAGGATGGTCGAGGCGACGGCGGCTTGGATGCCGGCGTACGGTGGCGTCGGGCGAGATTGGGCACGGCGCTACGGTGCGTCCTCGGACGAGGGAAAGAGCGTGGGAGCTCCGCCTTGCTCAGGGGAGCCTGCTGGTGGAGAGAGGAGAGGGAGAAGAGCTCGGGCTCGGCTGAATTTAGGTGGAGGCCGACAGCTCGGCTCCGGCCATGGGGAGTGATGGAGGTCTCGGGGAGAGGTTTGGCTTCGTCCCGTGGGTCTCTGGGAGGGAGAGAGGGCGAGTGGTGAGGAGAGGAGGGCTCGGGGAGGCCCTTAAATAGGCGGGCGACGGTCCACCGAGGACTCGTGCGCGGCGAGCTCGTTACCGTCACCACGGGTCACAGGAGCTCGTCGCGGTGTGTCTGGGGCGTTCCTGGATTCGGTCCAGAGCTAGGGGAGAGAAGAGAGAGAGCAAGGGGGGGCCAGGGGCACCGCACGTGTGAGCTTGCTCACTGGTGCACTCGGGCGGCTGGCGCGCGTGCGAGCAGGGGCATGAGGAGGGAGAAGGGGGCGGGGGCCGACCGGCTGTCGTGTTGAGGACGCCGAGGAGCATCGTCGGGCGCGTTGGGGAGACCCGAGGTGGCCGGAGGTGCTTGGCAGGGGGTGGCTACAGTGCGGGACGCACTGTAGTGCGCTCTAGAGCGCCCAAATGGCATGCCATGGCATTTTATATGCCTTGTGGGCGCGGCCACTAATGTCTGGTAGCTCTAGGAGGGAGTAAAGAAAGGGGAGGAAGCATTGGATGCTATGGAGGGCCACTGGAATGAGGAGGGAGGTGAGAAAGGAGAAGAATGCTGCTGTCCAGAAGGGTAAATGGGGGTGTTTCACCCCTCAATCATTGAGCTGAGGCCAGGGAAGAGTTACTGGAGATAGGAGAAGACTAGGAGGAGATGTGGTAAAAAGTTGAGCTCAAGGAGATTAGTGGAAGAGGTCAAAATGATGATTTTGGGAAAATGGCAGAAGGTGTTTGTTGTTGGTTTGGGCAAGGAAATTAATTCCACTTGCCATGAGAATTAACAGGATGGAATGGCACATAGAAGTAGGATGTTCCACCAAGTTTGAGCTCATTTGGGCAAAGTAGCCAATGTAACTTTGGTAAACCCTAGAAATCAACAGAAATGGATTTACCAAGATTTAGTCATGCAAATCTATTCTCCTTGATGCACCACTTGGTGTAGTGTCATCATTTGAGGTTATGAACATGTCCACAAAAGTTGAGATCAAAAGGAGAAAGTTGCCAATGTAGAGTTGTTCAAATTTGGTTCTGAACAGGAAGGGTTTTGGGGTACTTTGAGCAAGATAACATTCTCTCCAACTTGTGCCATTTGGTCTAAATGAATAATTAGACCATTTGAGCATGTTCACAAGGTTTGAGAACATTTGGACATGTTTGGCAATGTAAAGTTGCTCAAACTTCAAAATGGACAGAAATGGTTTTGTGGAGATTTCATGGGGTTATACTATTCTCCATGACATGATACTTGGCAAGATCATCAAACATGTCATATGTGACATGCTAGAATTATCTTGGAATTGTTGGGGAATATTTCCTGTAGAAATATTTCAAATCCTTGAAATGGGCAGAAATGGTTTTTGAGGGATTTGATCAATATTTTGAACATGACCATGTGTTGAAACTCTTATATATGGACAATATATGTCCATTGAGTTTCCCTGATTTTTGTCAAATATTTTTGAAACAATAAAATAATTTTTCCCTATTAAAGACCATTTCCGGCCTTAAGAAAAAGCTTTTAAATAAAATAGGAAAATAACTTTTAAAATTATATTTTTGTGGTTTATGGGAGTCCTATATCTAATAGGATTCAAATATACCTTTTGAAAGATTTTTCACACCCCAAATCAAGTACTTGCAGTGCAAACCTCAATTCAGGGGTTTTGGAAAACTAATTTTAGAAAATATTATTTGGCCAAATTATTTTTGCAAGAAATTATTTTTATGTCCTATACACATGGCATGATCATTGGTTCAAGAGTTTGGAGCAAGGAGATGAAGTATAGGAGTTGGAGGGTTTATTTGATTTTTAGAGCACTTGCAAACAACAGACAAAATCCAAACAAGGCAAGGTCCAAAACACTCAAAAGTTTTTGTCAAACCACATTTTATCAGGATTTATTAGCTTAAGTGTTGTGGCATGAAAATCAGGGTGTGACAGGCTTGATGCGGAGGAAGGCCTCGCACACGACGATAAACGCCGATATGTTGAGGATGAAGTCCGGGGCCAGATCGTGGAAATTCAGGCCGTAGTAGAACATGAGCCCTCGGACGAATGGGTGGAGAGGGAATCCCAGTCCGCGAAGGAAGTGGGTAAGGAACACTACCCTCTCGTGGGGCCCGGGGGTGGGGATGAGTTGCCCCTCATCTGGGAGCCGGTGCGCGATGTCGTCGGGCAGGTATCCAGCTCTCCTCAGCTTCTTGATGTGTCCCTCCGTGACGGAGGAGACCATCCACCTGCCTCCCGCTCCGGACATGGTTGGAGAAGGTTGAGGTGGGAAATGCGGACTTGGGCGCTGGAGCTCGAGTGCGCAAGAACGGATAGGCAAGGAGGAAGAAGGCGTGGGTAGAGAAATGTTAAACCTTATCCCTTTATAAGGGCGGCCGAAACTATGTGCCCCCATTAGCCTGGTAAAACTCGCTTATCCCCCAAGCGCCGTAATCGATGGCGCGGTTGGGTTACCCACACCCGTATTGATGAGAATCTCGTAATAAGGGGGACGTGATCCCTGCTTTGACAAGATGTGTCAGGAAACTGCCTCGCGTTATGTGCGGGGCTAGTTGAAGGAAATGGTTCGAATAATCACCGGGCCATGACATAACGTCATGTTGCCGAAACGTGTCAGTAGATTAGATTTGTGGAAATATTATTCTCTCTACGGTGGTATGTGGAACTTATTTTGCAGGGTCGGACACTCTCCTTGTATTCAAATTCTTCCGTGGTGTATTCGGAGGAGGAACCTGCCTTGCAATGCCGAAGACAACACTGCGCGCCGGACGCATCGCCATTGAAGCCTGGTTCAGGGGCTACTGAGGGAGTCCTGGATTAGGGGGTCTTCAGACAGCCAGACTATATCCTTTGGCCGGACTGTTAGACTATGAAGATACAAGATTGAAGACTTTGTCTCATGTCCGGATGGGACTCTACTTGGCGTGGAAGGCAAGCTAGGAAATATGGATATGTATATCTCCTCCTTTGTAACCGACCTTGTGTAACCCTAGCCCTTTCCAGTGTTTATATAAACCGGAGGGTTTTAGTTCGTAGGACAACATACAATCATACCATAGGCTAGCTTCTAGGGTTTAGCCTCTCTGATCTCGTGGTAGATCAACTCTTGTAATACCCATACCATCAAGAATAAATCAAGCATGACGTAGGGTTTTATCTCCATCAAGAGGGCCCAAACCTGGGTAAAACATCGTGTCCCCTGCCTCCTGTTACCATCCGCCTAGACGCACAGTTCGGGACCCCCTACCCAAGATCCGCCGGTTTTGACACCGACAAACACCTCATCCCCTTTTAATAGTATTGGCTTTCCTATGGACTCAATGTGATTTTGGATCACTAAAATGAAAATGTCGAATCTTGAGCTTTTGAGATTTTGCCAATCCTTTGTTCTTAGCATATTGCAGGGGTTCCGCATACTCTTGTCCACGCCACTCCATTTGTTGAACTTATCTAAAATATACTAGATAAAACATTAGTCCAACAAGAGATATGTTGACATTAATTACCAAAACCACCCAGGGAGCACTTGAGCTTTCAATCTCCCCCTTTTTGGTAATTGATGATAACATACATCAAAGCTTTTAGATAAATATATAAAGAATAGCAAGTAAAGCTTTGGAAAGACATTTAACATGCATAGGCTCCCCCTACATGTATGCAAACATGTAAATATATAGTATAAGAGCAGATGAGTGCATAAGCATGACAGAGCAAGCAATGAGTTACAAGTATCTTGGCTATATGCATCAGAGCAAATGATGTGAATATAGAAATTGTAACTTCATGTTCATGATTCCTTCTTGCAAACAATATGTACATCAGCAAGAGATCATCATGCACATGAATGTGATGCATATACTTACCTTGTGGCCTTAAGCTAGCTTAGGAGGAGATGCACCTGAGTAAACAAGGTTAGATAACACAGATACATCTACTAAACAGAGCAAGAACTGCAAACCACAAGAGCACCAAGACTGGGATGACATGTAGAGAATGAGTACTAGGTACTCCTAGTGGATATAGACATGTCCCCAAGGGTAAAGATGTGCAATGAATTCAAAGATTTCCTTCCCTAGAAATCTCCCCCCCTGAATCTTGTATTGGATAATGGGAGAATATAGGGAAAAGAACATCAGAGCAAAACAAATTAGATCACACAGAAACATAGCACAAACTGACATGTATTTACCCTCTTAAAGACACATGACTTCTCTCCTCTTAAATACCAAGCATCTGGGGCTCTTTGATGTGATTAAGCATTCTACCCCTTTGAAGTACTCTCCCCCTTTGAAGTAATTAAGCGTTGATGTGATCTCTCTCTCTCTCCCCCTTTGACATAAATTTCCAAGAAGGAACTTCTGGGGTGTGAGTTTAGATGGGTTTGGTCCTTGAGTCACAGAGCAAAGTAGAATGTAGAATGTGATGCTGGTAGAGGACAAGAATCATTGAGTGGATCTGGAACAAATATGCAGGATGCAAGTGACAAAGTATCTTCTCAGCACTGAAATCGGTAACACCGAGTTGTTTTCTTTGGCAGTACTGAAATGGTTTGGTTTGACCGAAGGTGGCAATCTGGTGTGTCCGAGTTCAACACAGAGACAATATTTTGTCACCTCATCTCAATATGCAAATAAAATCTCACAAATATTTGCAAGGAATTAACTGAAAGATTTGCAATGAATTGGATGCAGGGAATGCAGAACAGAAAAGAAAAAAAGAAATCTAGATTAAGTTTTTTTAATAAAGAAGGGGAACAAATGTGCAAGAGACAAATGCAAGAACACAGAGAAATATCAGAGAACTTCATCTAGAGTTGGTCGGTGACAAAGTCGCCTATGTTAGAGTATATTGACTGAGGAGTCAAGTGAGAACACTTGATCGTAGGTCATACTCATCATTTAAGCTCAAAATGGGGTTACCATGTTTCGTTTAAGCATTTTGATGTATTCACATCTCGTTGAGTTGCTTTGACCCATGACTTGGGGTAAAGCTTCTCTAAGATGGAATAACATACCTTGGGTGGTGGTGTTGAACCTGATCATGTAGTTGAACTTCTCTGGGATGCTCAAGGTTGATGTAGCTCATCAATGGTTGGGAGCACCACTTGTAGTTTCAGTTCATCTACCTACATGGGTTAGTCTTGCAAGGAATAACACTTGTGTATCCTAAAATTACAATCATGAAATTTGATACCAAATGAAAATTGATATATAGAAATGGTCAAAGGATATGTTGAAGGGTTTCATGCTTCCTTGTCTTCAACCACCATATTGTAGAGACTTGGTGATGTAGAGATTGCTCTAGATGTGAGTGAGTTGCAATCTCATAGATTTAGATTCATCCAAGTACCTACAAGGGTTAGATAGCATGCAAGGGTGCAAATATATCCAAGACATATGATCATCATCATAAGAGAAATATCAAGGAATAGTCAAAGGCTCATGCCTTGCATGTATCCAAATGGAGTTTCTACTCCAAGTTTGAAGCATCAATGATGTTCAATTCACCTCTCAAACGGCAAAATACTTTCTCATCAAGCGGTTTGGTGAATATATTCACCAAGTGCTTATCGGTATGAACATGTTTAAGATCAATGTCTCCTTTAGCAACATGATCTCGAATGAAATGATGACGAACTTCAATATGCTTAGTTCGAGAATTGTAATGCCCCATGTGTAACCTGCCTTATTTGTATTCCAACGCTTGCCATTTCCGCCACTAAGTTATGATTTTCCTTGTTGTTGGGTTTTTGTCTTCGTGTTGTTTTGTCTTTGTCATGCATCTCATATCATGTCATCATGTGCATCGCATTTGCATACGTGTTAGTCTCATGCATCCGAGCATTTTCCCCGTTGTCCATTTTGCATTCCGGCGCTCCTATGTCCTACGGTGTCCCCTTCTACCTATCTTCGTGTGCGGGTATTAAACATTCTTGGATTGGGCCAAGACTTGCCAAGCGGCCTTGGTTTACTACCGGTAGACCGCCTGTCAAGTTTCATGCCATTTGGACTTCGTTTGATACTCCAACAGTTAACCGAGGAACCGAAAAGGCCTCATGTGTGTTGCAGCCCAACACCTCTCCAAAGTGTCCCAAAACCCACCTAAACCTCCTCCATCATCTAGGTCGTTCGATCACGATCGCGTGGCCGAAAACCATGCTCAATTTGGAGCCTCCTAGCTCCCTCTACCTATAAAAAGGCACTCCTCCCCGAAATTTCGGATCATTTCTACCCTAACCCTAGCCCCGCACCTCTCCGTGCGCCGGACGTGTCCGGTCCGTGCCGGACATCGCCGCCGCCGCCAATCACGCGCCGCCACCTGTCGCCACCGCCTCCTCCCACCGCGCGGCCCGCCGGAGCCCGAACCGGGCCCCCGCGGCCCGTCTCCTCGTCGCCGCCGCCCGCGGGAGATCCCGCCCGAGCGCCGCCCGCCTCTCCTTCGCCGCGCCTGAAAGTGCAACTATTCCTAGGTGGTTTTGGTAATTCATAACAACATATAGCTCATTGAGCTAATGCTATTCCAAGATGACTATTTCAGGAAAGCTCAATGATTGGCATGTCATGGATGTGAAAGTGGAACCCTCAAAATGCTAAGGACAAAGGATTGGCTCAAGCTCAAAAGCTCAAGACTCTTCATTTTATATTTTAGTGATCCAAGATCACATTGAGTCTTTAGGAAAAGCCAATACTATCAAGGAGGGATGAGGTGTTGCTTAATGAGCCTCTTGCTTCATGTGCTTAGTGATATGCTCCAAAACCCTCAACTACTTTCCCATATCGACATATGACCTAAACCCTAAGCCAAACTCGGTCCTACCGATTCTTTCTATCCGGCGCCACCGAGTTTCACTTGTCATAAGCCACTGGCAAACCCTAGCAATTCGGTTCTACCGATAGGGATCTCGGTCTCACCAAGATGGGATTGCAAACTCTCTGTTTCCCTTTCGTAACTTTTCGGTCTCACTGAAAGAGCGAATCGGTCCCACCGAGATTGCAGTGTAAACTCTATGTTTCCTTTTTGTAACTTTTTGGTCTCACCGAAAGAGCAAATCGGTCCCACCGAGCACCGAGTTTACCTGACCAACTCTCTGGTTAGCTTATTACCAAACTCGGTCTCACCGAGTTTGTGTAATCGGTCTCACCGAGATTACGTTATGCCCAAACCCTAACCATATCGGTCCTACCGAGTTGCATGTCAGTCCCACCGAAAATCTCTAACGGTCACTAGGTTTACCTTTTTGGTCCGACCGAGTTTGTTGATTCGGTCCCACCGAGATTGGAAAACTGTGTGCAACGGTTGGATTTTGTGTGGAGGCTATATATACCCCTCCACCTCCTTCTTCATGGAGAGAGCCATCAGAACACATACACAATTCCAACTCATATGTTCTGAGAGAGAACCACCTACTCATGTGTTGAGACCAAGATATTCCATTCCTACCATATGAATCTTGATCTCTAGCCTTCCCAAGTTGCTTTCCACTCAAATCTTCTTTCCACCAAATCCAATGTGAGAGAGAGTTGAGTGTTGGGGAGACTATCATTTGAAGCACAAGAGCAAGGAGTTCATCATCAACACACCATTTGTTACTTCTTGGAGAGTGGTGTCTCCTAGATTGGCTAGGTGTCACTTGGGAGCCTCCGACAAGATTGTGGAGTTGAACCAAGGAGTTTGTAAGGGCAAGGAGATCGCCTACTTCGTGAAGATCTACCGCTAGTGAGGCAAGTCCTTCGTGGGCGATGGCCATGATGGGATAGACAAGGTTGCTTCTTCGTGGACCCTTCGTGGGTGGAGCCCTCCGTGGACTCGCGCAACCGTTACCCTTCGTGGGTTGAAGTCTCCATCAACGTGGATGTAGGATAGCACCACCTATCCGAACCACGGGAAAAACATCCGTGTCTCCAATTGCGTTTGAATTCTCCAAACCCTTCCCTTTACATTCTTGCAAGTTGCATGCTTTACTTTCCGCTGCCAATATACTCTTTGCATGCTTGCTTGAATTGTGTGATGATTGCTTGACTTGTCCTAAAATAGCTAAAATCTGCCAAGAACTAAAATTGGGAAAAGGTTAAGTTTTTATTTGGTCAAGTAGTCTAATCACCCCCTCACCCCCCCTCTAGACATACTTTCGATCCTACAAGTGGTATTAGAGCTTTGGTCTCCATTTGCTTTGATCTCCATAGCTTTTGGTGGTCATTGCCTTGGTTTCACAACCTAGGAGAGTATGGCGTCTAGCGAGGGAAATTATCACCGTGGAGGTCCTTACTTTGATGGTACTAATTTTGCTAGTTGGAAGCATAAAATGAAAATGCATATTCTTGGACATAACCCCGACGTTTGGGCTATTGTGTGTGTTGGTTTGCAAGGTGACTTCTTTGATGGGAAAGAACCAAACCGTGAAGCTACCGCGGATGAGTTGAAGATGTTGCAATACAATGCTCAAGCTTGTGATATTCTCTTCAACGGATTGTGCCCCGAAGAATTCAACAAAATCAGCCGTCTTGAGAATACAAAGGAAATTTGGGACACTTTGATTGATATGCACGAAGGTACCTACTCCGTCAAGGAATCCAAGTTGGTTGTGCTTCAAAGTCAACTTGACAAGTTCAAAATGAAGGATGGTAAAGGTGTCGCTGAAATGTACTCTAGGCTTGCTCTCATCACAAATGAGATTGCCGGCTTATGAAGTGAAGAGATGACCGATAGATTCATCATCAAGAAGATTCTAAGAGCCTTGGATGGAAAATATGATACCGTGTGCACATTGATCCAAATGATGCCCAATTGCAAAGATCTCAAGCCAACGGAGGTGATTGGAAGAATTGTTGCTCATGAGATGTCACTTAAGGATAAAGAGGAACTTCACAACAAATCAAGTGGTGCCTACAAAGCCTCATGTGAAGCCCCTACATCATCAAGTGAGAAACAAAACTTCAATGAAGAATTGAGCTTAATGGTGAAGAACTTCAACAAGTTCTACAAGAGTAGAAGCAAAGATAGAAGCTTCAAGTCAAGGTCCTATAATGACAAAAGATCTTCTAGTCGAGAGCGAAACTTCTACAGCTGTGGAAGACCCGGACACTATTCCAATGAGTGTACGGCTCCCTATAAGAGAAGAGAAGATTCTCCAAAAAGAAGAAGCAAAGAATCACCACCAAGAGAGAGAAGGAGTAGAGATGATCGTTATGAATGAAGATACTCACGGAGAAGCAAGGATTCGGAAAGGAAGGAAAAATCATCAAGGAGCTACACAAAACGAAGACATCAAGCTCATGTTGGTGAATGGGTATCCGGCTCCGACTCCGACAGCCACTCCGAGAGAAGTTATCACTCCGACTCCGAAGATACTCAAGATGAAGGTGTTGCCGGTCTAGCACTTGTGTCAACCAACTCCTACGACATATTTGACTCACCAAATGAAGGAATTGGAAGATGCTTCATGGCCAAAGGTCCTAAGGTAACACACCCCGAGTATGTTGATTTCAATAGTGATGAAGATGACTTGTTAGGTGATGATTTGCTTGTTGACAACTCTAGTGATGAATACTATGATGAAACGTCAATTAATCATGCTAATGAAGATAAAACGAATGACAATGATAAGGAGAAGATTGAGGCTCTAACTAAAGAACTAAACACTCTTAAGTTAGCTCATGAAACTATCTTCGAAGATCATCGAGAACTTTTAAGAGCTCATGAGAAATTACGCTTTGAAAAGCTCAATCTTGAGCAAGAGCATGAGTTCTTAAAAGCAATCAATGATGATCTCCGCAAGAAAAGTTATTCTTACATTGCCAAGCATTTACTCTTATCCACTTACATGCCTCAAGTCAAGTCTAGTAACAAGAACAAGAAAGATTCTTCCTCTAGCAGTAACAATGATCATGCTAAATCCAATATTATTGCTTCTAGTAGTTCTCTTGATTCCACTAATGATTCTCTTAGCCAAGTTACACTTGAGCAAGAAAATAGCTTATTGAAGGGAAAATAGCTTATTGAAGAGAAAGGAGTGTACAAAAGCCTTGCCGGGAGTAAGCAATTCGAGGAAATTGTGCGCAAGCAAGGAATGCACCGGAAGAATCAAGGTGTTGGTTTTGAACGAAAATTCAATGCCAATGGAGTTGAGTGGGAAGAAGATCAATACCCCAAGACAAAGTTTGTTCCTCAACAAGAGAAGTATGATACTTCTTTCAAGGGGACACAAGCTCAAGATGATCTTCCACCACAAGACTACAAGCAAAAAGGCAAGGACAAGCTTCAAGAGGAAATTGATGCATTTGAAGAAGCTCCTAAGACCTTAGTCAAGTGGATTCCCAAGACTACTTCAAGTTCCACTTCATCAAGTACGACTACAACTCCAAGGATTCCCATCAAGATGGTGTGGATCCAAAAGAAGAAGAACTAGAGAGTTCTTGAGGGTGACTCCGCCAACATACTTCACTCTTATCATTTTGGCAAGAACAAGTGCAATCAACTTCCACATCTTGCACTAGTTCAAGGAGTCACAAACCCTCTTGTTGGTAAGACAAGGGACAAGGTAACCTAAAAGTTTTCATGGACATCATCTTGTGTGTGCATCACTCTATGTCTATGGATATCCTTGTTTGTTCCTTGTGGGACTAACCCATGTAGGTATTGAAAGTGCAATTCACTCAAATGGATAGCTCCAAGTGATCTACATCAACATTGAGCATGCACATCTTCAACATCTACATGAAGTCATCATCGACAAAACCCGAGGTTAGTTCATCCCTCTAAGGGGGGATATCACATCTAGGGGGAGCTTTACTCTAAGACTTGAGCTAAAGCAACTCTAAAGATGTGAACACAACAATGCTTTATGTAAAAGTGGTAAGCCCACTTGAGCTTAACCGATGAGTATGACCTATGATCAAGTGTTCTCACTTGACTCCTAAGTCAATATACTCATATATAGATGACCTTGTCATCGCAAATTGCTTGATAGATGCTAGAATTGGTTGTGCATGCCTTGTCACATATTTCATTTGCCATCTTATTGTGTGAGCATGCTGGTTGCATATTTTACTCATTCGAGGACATCCACTTGTTGTTTTGATTGTTTGGTTTTATTTCCTTTTGCCAAGTGGATGGACAAGAATGCCTAAGAACCTCCTCTAGCTATCTATGCTTTTCTTGTCTCAAACTCTATTCATGCTACATCACAAAATTTGATCAAGTCAGATTCGAACCACTCTGTGTGAGGAGCGCTCGGAGTCCCTGATTCGTCATAGACTTAAACTTCCAAAACCTCTTTATGATTCTCGGTCTGACCGATACCCTACTTTCGGTCCTACCGAGATCATTAAGTTGATCTAGGTTTTCAATCTCGGTGCAACCGATTTGAACCATTCGGTCACACTGAGTTGCAACAACTGTATATAGTTTTGCATCTCGGTGCCACCGAGTTGTTCCACTCGGTCACACCGACAGGGTCGGGCTATATATAGTCACGGGCAAAAATTTGGAAATTTCTCCGAACCCCTTCGCCCACGCGATAGCCTGCTCTGCCAACTTGGTCTCCGGATCGTCTCCTCGCCGCCAGCCGCCTCCAGTCGTTGGTCTCCGTCACCGTCAACGGAAATTCAACCCCGCTGTTGCCGCCGTAGCGAGTCTCCGCCGAACTAGGGTATGGACTCAATCCTTGTGCTATTCCCCAATCCGATTCTTAGCACATTGTGATCATCATGATTCTTGCCACGTTTGTTAAACTTCTATCCAGTCAATGAACTCATAGATTAGGTTTAATTCAAAAAATTTAGGGTTAGGCTTCCGCCGAAACCATCTCGGACCCACCGAGTTGAAAAACTCGGTCCCACCGATTTGGCTTATGCCATTGCACAAGTGAGACTCGGTCTGACCGAGAATTACTTATCGGTGTGACCGATTTTGGAACTCTGTGAAACCCTAGCAGTCTCGGTGCCACCGAACTGTGACTCGGTCTGACCGAGTTCACTAGTTTAGGTGCCAAAACTGCTTCGGTATCACCGAGTTTAGAAATCAGTAGATCCGAGATGCTTTCAGTGGGAAACTAAAACTAAGTTTTTGAATTATTCTTTTGCAAAAATCTCTGCATTTTGTGATGCTTATCCACTCTATCTCATCTATAACCTATTCACAGGGTCAGCAGTCAGAGTTTGCATCATGTCAGACCAAAGTGATAGCCAGAACTTGTCAGAGCAGCAAGTGCAGATGAGTGAGGGCACTAGTCCCTCAAGTTCCTCAGATGATGGCAGCAGGAGCACCCCTAGAAATCTGCCTAAAGCTGCCACAAGACAGAGAAAGAAGAGAACCTCAGACTCAGAAGATGAGGATTATGTGGCAGAAGAGGAAGCAACTTCCAAGAGAGTTGAGCCAGCACAGGGCATAAAACCAGGGATGAAGATCAAAAGGCCAGCAGGCAGGCAGCATATGTCAAAGGCCAGAGCTTCAACTGAGAAGCCCACTCCCATTGAGCCAGTTGCTGCTGAAGGCAAGAAGAGGAAAGAAAGGGTGAAGAAAATTGTAGCCAGAGTGCTTGGCAAGGCTTCCATCATGGAAGATGAGGAGGAAGAAGAAGAGGTAGCTGCACCAGCACCTAAGGCACCCAAGCTGATGGGTGATGCCATAAGTACAGGGGCAGCTGCTTCCAAGGCCAAGCCAGCTCCAAAGCCAAAGCCAAAGAGGAACACAAGAAGCATCCCAGCTACTGAGAAGAACAAGGCCCCGGTGCCTGAAGCTGCAGAAGAAGAAGAAGAAGATGGACCACAACTCAATGTCAAACATGTACAAGGAGATTCCAAATGAAGCACTTGATACGTTCAAGTTTCGCTCAGTACACTATCTTCTGTCAGGGCTGCCAACCATCAACTGGATTCTTAGGCACACCCTATTACCCAAGTCTGGAGATCACAAGATGATCAGGGGCCACGCGATCAACTTGCTTCATATCTTTGACGTGCCATAGAAATTCAAAGTCATGAGCCTTATGATTGAAACAATCAAGAGGACAGCAGCAGACCAGAAGAGGAGCTGTGGATATGCCCCACAGATTCAGGAGCTCATCAACTCTAAGATGGGAACGGGCATATACTTATTGGACAAGGAACACCTGCCCATCCGTCTAGACTTTGAAGATAATCAAGTGGTCATGACTGAGAATGAGCCATCATCTGCCCAAGCACAAGCCAAGAAGGAGAAGGCGAGGAAGGAGAAAGCTGCCAAGATGCCTACTCAAGAGGAGGCATCTGAATATTTCCTGAAAACCAAACAAGAGCAGCTTGGTTACTTGATTGCATCCACCCTGCGGATTGAGCAAGGACTAGCCACCCTAACTCAGAACCAGGCAAGCTTAGAGAGGATCATGGAACAAAAGTTCTATGACTTGGATGTCAAAGTGACAGAGATTTAGACTGCAGTGGAGCAGCTCCAGGATGACATGCAGGAGAGGAGAGGCAAGACTACAACTGATGCCTTTGCCAAAGTGCCACGAGGTCCGAGGTCGTCTACAGTGCTAGTTGCTGACCCCAGAGCCACCACGTCTGCACCAGCTACAGCCTCAGTTCCACTAGCTCCAGCATCCACTTCAGCCTCGACTCCGACCACGTCTACAGAAGGCTTCGTCCTTGGAGTGCTCCGGACTCCACCACCACCTGAAGATCAAGCCTGAGTGTCGACTTAGCACTATGCATTTTCTAGGAACTTTTTGGTAAATTGTTGCCAAAGGGGGAGAAAATGTATAGATCATAGGCTTCGAGAGAGAGTGTTGCTTTTATTCTCTCTTGTTTTATTTGGTGGTTTTTCGAACTTTGTTTGCTTTTGTGTGAGATACTATGTCATTGCTCGTGAGACATTGATGATCATGTGTTTGATCATAAGCTACACTTAATGTTTGCTTAATATTATCATCTTATCTATCTTATGTGATCATTCACTATTCTTGGTGATGAGTGCATGTATTTCATTCTTATCATTTTAAGAGCTCCACCAAGATGTATGTGACATGGAAGAGTAACCCATGACTCTAACTCTTTGTGCATTTGCAGTCCAAAGCAAATTTTAAATATGCACAAATTTAGGGGGAGCTCTTACTTGTCACATACTTCTCAAAGCGACGATATATTTTATGCTTATTATCATTTGTCGAAGCTTTGATCTATATGTTGTCATCAATTACCAAAAAGGGGGAGATTGAAAGTGCAACTATCCCTAGGTGGTTTTGGTAATTCATAACAACATATAGCTCATTGAGCTAATGCTATTCCAAGATGACTATTTCAGGAAAGCTCAATGATTGGCATGGCATGGATGTGATATGCTCCAAAACCCTCAACTACTTTCCCATATCCACATATGACCTAAACCCTAAGCCAAACTCGGTCCTACCGATTCTTTCTATCCCGCGCCACCGAGTTTCACTTGTCATAAGCCACTGGCAAACCCTAGCAATTCGGTTCTACCGATAGGGATCTCGGTCTCACCAAGATGGGATTGCAAACTCTCTGTTTCCCTTTCATAACTTTTTGGTCTCACCGAAAGAGCGAATCGGTCCCATCGAGATTGCAGTGTAAACTCTATGTTTCCTTTTTGTAACTTTTCGGTCTCACCGAAAGAGCAAACCGGTCCCACCGAGTTTACCTGACCAACTCTCTGGTTAGCTTATTACCAAACTCGGTCTCACCGAGTTTGTGTAATCGGTCTCACCGAGATTACGTTATGCCCAAACCCTAACCATATCGGTCCTACCGAGTTGCATGTCAGTCCCACCGAAAATCTCTAACGGTCACTAGGTTTACCTTTTTGGTCCGACCGAGTTTGTTGATTCGGTCCCACCGAGATTGGAAAACTGTGTGTAACGGTTGGATTTTGTGTGGAGGCTATATATACCCCTCCACCTCCTCTTCATTCGTGGAGAGAGCCATCAGAACACATACACAATTCCAACTCATATGTTCTGAGAGAGAACCACCTACTCATGTGTTGAGACCAAGATATTCCATTCCTACCATATGAATCTTGATCTCTAGCCTTCCCCAAGTTGCTTTCCACTCAAATCTTCTTTCCACAAAATCCAAATCCTATGAGAGAGAGTTGAGTGTTGGGGAGACTATCATTTGAAGCACAAGAGCAAGGAGTTCATCATCAACACACCATTTGTTACTTCTTGGAGAGTGGTGTCTCCTAGATTGGCTAGGTGTCACTTGGGAGCCTCCGACAAGATTGTGGAGTTGAACCAAGGAGTTTGTAAGGGCAAGGAGATCGCCTACCTCGTGAAGATCTACCGCTAGTGAGGCAAGTCCTTCGTGGGCGATGGCCATGGTGGGATAGACAAGGTTGCTACTTCGTGGACCCTTCGTGGGTGGAGCCCTCCATGGACTCGCACGACCGTTACCCTTCGTGGGTTGAAGTCTCCATCAACGTGGATGTAGGATAGCACCACCTATCCGAACCACGGGAAAAACATCCGTGTCTCCAATTGCGTTTGAATTCTCCAAACCCTTCCCTTTACATTCTTGCAAGTTGCATGCTTTACTTTCCGCTGCCAATATACTCTTTGCATGCTTGCTTGAATTGTGTGATGATT
This sequence comes from Triticum urartu, assembly GCF_003073215.2. Classification (NCBI taxonomy): domain Eukaryota; kingdom Viridiplantae; phylum Streptophyta; class Magnoliopsida; order Poales; family Poaceae; genus Triticum; species Triticum urartu. The sequence goes on from NC_053024.1 coordinate 401,848,773, forward strand.
GCTTGACTTGTCCTACAATAGCTAAAATCTGCCAAGAACTAAAATTGGGAAAAGGTTAAGTTTTTATTTGGTCAAGTAGTCTAATCACCCCCCCTCTAGACATACTTTCGATCCTACAGCGCCCCGCCGCCTTCCGTGCCGGCCGCCGCCGCCTCGCCGCCCTCCGTCGCCCTCGTCCGTCGACGCCGTGCGCCGCGCCAGACCCGCGCCCCCCCTCTCCAGCAAGTCCCACAACTCCGGCGACCTCCCCATCTCCGGCGAGATCCATCCCGGCGAACCTCGAAGTTCGTGCCCCGGATCCAGATCCGGATGAACTAGGGTTGACTTTTAGCCTCCGTTTCAGTATTTTTTGCATTCTTCATCATGTCATAACTCTGCACCCGTGGCTCCGTTCTGGGCGTGTAGCATATCAAATTGTTCGTCTTGACGGGTACTTCATTTCATTCCATTGCACCATGTTCATTTGAGTTCATCTTGATGCCCTAAATGTTGTTGCAAGAGTGCTATTTTATATTAGTTTCAGATTCATATCAGTAATTGGACATTTGTCATTTTTGCCATGATTATTGTGTGCCTCCTATGAACTTGAGCTCTACATGAGTTTTGAAGTATGCCATGCCATCTTTACAGGGGTGTATGCCATGTATTTTTATGATCTTTGTGGTGACTAGCACAAGCATGCAAAGTAGCTCTCGTAATGTTGCTGATTTCAGGGACTTAAAAATATTCTAAGTCAATGCCCTGATAATATTTTTATGCCATGTATCCATGTTGCTACAGAGTGATCCATGCCTCTTTTGAGCATGATCAGTAAGGATGTTTTGTAGATATTGTTGTGCTCTATCCATCCATGTCTCTGTTTGCAATTATGGAGAACCCTAGTTTGACTCAATTGAGCTCTACTTTTGCTATAAAATGGTCCTGGCAGATTGTTTACGTGTTAAACAATTTTGTCGAGCTTGTTGTAATTGATCCATGCATGCTATGAAGTTGTTCTTGCCATTTTTAGCTTCTATGCCATGTCTACTTGCTGGGTGTATGCTTAGTTTGTCATGAAATGCCTTGTGGTGAGTGCATCGACCTCGTAAACATGCCTACTTAATATCTGTTTGCCATGTTCCAGTTTTCTGCTAAGTCTGAATCTGTTAACGATAATTGCTATGTTCACATGGTTGTCATTGTATTTTGTGATCCCTTTTGGCTTATGGTCAGTAAGGGACTTTTGTTGTATGCTTTGAGTAGCTTCATGCTATGCCATGCTTTGCCATGATATGTTCCTGTAGCATGTTGTTATCTTACTCTAAACATTGCTTCCTGATGTTAAATTCCTGACTTGTTATTTTCACTAAGTCTGTAACTTGATATCTTTTGCACTTTTGCCATGCTTGTTTGAACCTGCTATTGAGTGAATTAGCCGTAGCTCAGTGTTCATCTTTTGTCAAGCATCTTGAGTGGATCCCTGCCATGTATTTTGTTGTTATGTTAGAGTGCAGTAGCTTGTTGTTCTTGATGCATTTAGGTGGCCTCGTGCTGTTAATCGCAGATCGGTGCCATATTTGTTTTGCTTGCCATTTGCAAACCGTGCATCCGATTCCGGTGATCTTTATATCGATTTCGACCGAAATCAACTCCTCTTTCCAGTGGCACTCTTGGTTTTCCAAGTTGAGGCCAGGTTCAATCTTTCCTTTCCGAAGCATGCATATGCATCGCATATCATGTCCCGCATATCATGTCATGTTTTGCATCATGTTTCTTGTGCATTGCACGTGGTTGATTGTGTCTCCCTTTGCTTGTGTTCTTGATTTGGGTAGAGCCGGGAGACGAGTACGTGATCGAGGAGCCCGTTGAGTATGCTTACGAGGATCAAGCTAACGTCAACTCAGAGAACTTTGCAGGCAAGATGACCATACCCTCGAAATCACTTCTATCTTTGCTTGCTAGATGCTCGCTCTTTTGATATGCCTATGCCACGATACCTACCACTTGCTTATCATGCCTCCCATATTTCCATGTCAAACCTCTAACCCACCTTGTCCTAGCAAACCGTTGTTTGGCGATGTTACCGCTTTGCTCAGCCCCTCTTATAGCGTTGCTAGTTGCAGGTGAAGATTGGAGTTTGTTCCTTGTTGGAACATGTCTATTGTTGGGATATCATTATTATATCTTGTCTATTTTAATGCACCTATATACTTGGTAAAGGGTGGAAGGCTCGGCCTTATGCCTGGTGTTTTGTTCCACTCTTGCCGCCCTAGTTTTCGTCATACCGGTGTTATGTTCGTTGATTTTGCATTCCTTACACGGTTGGATTATAATGGGAACCCCTTGACAGTTTGCCTTGAATAAAACTCCTCCAGTAAGGCCCAACCTTGGTTTTACCATTCACCACCTAGCCTTTTCTTTTCCCTTAGGTTTCCGGAGCCCGAGGGTCATCTTTATTTAAACCCCCGGGCCAGTGCTCCTCTGAGTGTTGGTCCAAAACAGAACCACTTGCAGCGCCACCTCGGGGAAACTTGAGGGTTGGTTTTAGTTGTACGTAGTGTTCATCCGGTGTGCCCTGAGAATGAGATATGTGCAGCGCCTATCGGGATTTGTCGGCACAGCGGGTGGTCTTGCTGGACTTGTTTTACCATTGTCGAGATGTCTTGTAACCAGGATTCCGAGTCTGATCGGATTGTCTTGGGAGAAGGAATATCCTTCGTTGGCCGTGAGAGCTTGTGATGGGCTCAGTTGGGACACCCCTGCAGGGATTTGAATTTTCGAAAGCCGTGCCCGCGGTTATGGGCAGATGGGAATTTGTTAATGTTCGGTTGTAGAAAAATCGAAACTTAACTTAATTAAAATGAATCAACAATGTGTGTAGCCGTGATGGTCTCTTTTCGGCGGAGTCCGGGAAGAGAACACGGTCTCGGGTTATGCTTGAACGTAGGTTGTTCTAGGATCACTTCTTGATCATACTTTCTCAACCGTGCCTTGCCTCTCTCTTCTCGCTCTCTTTTGCGTATGTTAGACACCATATATGCTAGTGCTTCCTGCAGATCCACCTCATACCTTTTCGCTACCTATAAGCTTAAATAGTCTTGATCGCGAGGGTGTGAGATTGCTGAGTCCCCGTGACTCACAGATTACTTCCAAAACCAGATGCAGGGACCGATGATACCATTCCAGGAGATATGACTTAGCTCAAGTGGGAGTTTGATGAGGACTCGGGACGATACTACGTTTCCTTTCCAGATGATCAGTAGTGGAGCCCAGTTGGGGCAATCGGGGACATTGTTGCATTTGGGGTTGTTCTTTATTTTGGTTCCATAGTCGGACATTGATTGTACCTGGATGAATGAAATGATATTTATGCTATTGTGTGACGTGGCGAGTGTAAGCCAACTATGTATCTCTTTTCCCTTATTCATTACATGGGTTGGGTGAAGATTACCCCACTTGCGACATTGCTTACAATGCGGTTATGCCTCTAAGTCGTGCTTCGACACGTGGGAGATATAGCCGCATCGTGGGCGTTACAAGTTGGTATCAGAGCCTTCCCAGACTTAGGAGCCCCCTGCTTGATCGAATCGTTGGCGTTGTTGAGTCTAGAAAAATGTTTTGAGTCATTTAGGATTATATATATCGGAGAGTAGGATTCTTTTTACTCCTCAGTCCCTTCGTCGCTCTGGTGAGGCATCCTGACGTAGAATTTTGACTCTTCTCTTCTCAAATTTCACTAAAAAAATTTAGGATCACGCGGGTATCTTGGAATAGTTCCGATGGTTTTGTGACGAGAACATTGTTCTTGGTGCCTCCTGACATTTAGGGGTTGTGGCAGTGTCCCAGGGAGTTGAGCTCCGAGGTGTTGTCGTCACAATTTTATCGTTGCAATTCTGGAATACCTGAGTTTTGCTGACATCGAAAATATCTTTTGTGCAGTTGTTGGTGAGATAACCTCGACGCCACCCAGTACTGGGGCGGGAGTTTGGGAGTATTGCCATAACTCGTATAACGAATGCTTTTCGAAGGTTGAGGTAAATGATTTTCGAAGGTTTCTTGGTTATGTGTTGAAGGATGGATACAGCTGGATGTAGGATTTGCTAGCTTTGGGTGAGATATTATGCTTCCCCTGTATCCCCAACACCTGATTGCATAACCGGGAGAATTTCGGGAGTTTTGATAGGTGGGAATTCATGTAGCTCTAGTATTTCTTCCGCAAATATTTGGTTTGCGATTGGGTAATCCTCACCAAGTATTTGTTCTTATCCGTAACTTGTTGTTTTATTCTTCTACCTCTATCTAAGTGGCTTCTCAATTTATGGAAGTGTGACCATTTCAATTGGAATTCATTCGTTCATTTTGTTCGTATGTTAAGACTATATGTTGCAATTTCGATCCATTTCATTCAGCTTGAATATATGTCTGTCAAGATGCTAACGGATGTCACCCTCTTCAGGATGGCTCCTCCAACGCATCAGAATCCTGAACCGCCACCACCACCTCCACCTCCGGAGGCATGGAAAGCTGTGATGGCCACTACCAATGCAAACACGCAGATGCTCATGCAACTCTTGCAAGAGCGCAACCAAGGAAATCAAGGCCATGGCAACAATCAGTTTGCTACAGTCAACCAGTTCCTCTCAAACCAGCAAAAGACCTTCAGTAACTGTGTCGAGGCAACAGACGCTAATGATTGGCTCATGGATATCTGCAAGCATTTCGAGTGCAGCAACGTTAGGCCTGAGGACTTTGTCAAGTTTGCTTCGTTCCAACTCAAAGACCAAGCTGCAGAGTGGTATCAGCAATACAGAGATTCCAGAGGAGGCCATGTGATTACCTGGGATGAATTCCGTCAAGACTTCAAAGCTCATCACATTCCTCAGAGTGTTGTTGAGAGCAAGCGCGAGGAATTCCGCAACCTGAAGCAAGGCAACTTGTCTGTCTACCAGTATAACATCGAGTTCCAGAAGCTCGCTCATTTCGCTAAGTAGGACGTCCCTGACGAGAAGAGCATGATTTACCAGTTTAGAGGTGGCCTCAGAGAAGATCTTCAACTGGCTCTCGTGCTTTTTGAGCCGCAGAAGTACGATGAGTTTTACAACATGGCACTGAAACAAGAGAATGCTCAGCTCAAGTGCGATGCTTCCAAGAAGCGAGTCAGAGATGCAACTCCTTCTTCCTCAACTCAAGTGGTAACTAAGCAGCAAAAGTATTGGTTGCCTCCTCCTCTGTTCCGTCAGCCTTATCAGCAGAAGAGCAAAGGTGGCAATGGATCTTCCCACCCACCCAACCCAGACTTTCAGAACAAGACTTCGTCTCATGCTCCAAGATCAAGTGCTCCAAATCACCGTCCGCTTTCAGAGGTCCAAGACACAAGAGATCTACCAAGAAATTGGCAAGTACCCGAAGTGGACTTTCTATCAACCTTGTCACTGGCATAGTCTGAGTCAGAATAGCCAACAAGATCAAAAGAGGACCTCTTAGGATACCAAATGCCAAAATTTGGTGTATGAATTAGGTATCTCTCTATCCTTTTCACAGCCTTAATATGACATTTTTCGGGGCCACTTGATATCATGCACACATGCACACACTTAGCATAATATCAGGATGGGAGGCATATAGATATAACAATGAACCAATCATAGAGCGATAAACCTTTTGATCAACCTGTTTGCCATCCTTAGCCTAGTCAAGATGTCCACTAGTAGGCATGGGTGTGTTCATACTGTCGGCGTTCTGGGAACGGGGGTCCCCAGACTTGCCTGCCTGCGGCCCACGGCGTGGCTAAGCCAGCAGGTCGTACGACCCATCTTCATCAACAAGGCATCCAAGACCCTCGCGAGGGGCCAAGCCTCGTGAGGCGGACGATGCAAGACCTCCTCTAGAGTAGCCTAGCCAGGCAGGCTCATGAGGAGCGGAGATATCAAGGTGAGGCAAATCTCACGAGGCTCTCATGACGTGAGCCACGATGATCGACACCAGGCGGGCTCCAGGCGGGCGCCAACGTGCGCAGCGTCCTTGGTTTTCCTCTTTGGTGCTAGAGAGGCCAGCGCACGCGAGGAGTACCGAGGCATCAGGCAAAGGTTGCCATATTGGTGCAACAAGACCAGGACTAGAAGGACGGCAAGACGGAGGTCATCGTGGAGCCCAAGACGGCGTCACCACCAGAGCCTTTCGCGGGCGGAGACCGCTGAGGGAGTCCTGGATTAGGGGGTATCCGGATAGCCGGATTATATCCATTGGCCGGATTGTTGGACTATGAAGATACAAGATTGAAGACTTCGTCCCGTGTCCGGATGGAACTCTCCTTGGCGTGGAAGGCAAGCTTGGCAATACGGATATGTAGATCTCCTTCCTTGTAACTGAGTCTATGTAACCCTAGCCCCTCCGATGTCTATATATACCCATAGAGAATGTTGGGTCTTCAAGCAGTCCGGCAAGCTCAACGCCGAACACAAGGGGCAGGATACACCAAGCGAAGACAAGGACGAGCCTCGCAAGCAAAGCACTAGGGAACAGAAGAAATTCCCACCAGAAGTCAAAACAGTAACGTGTTACACGTGATAAAGGGGAGAATCAAAGCGGCACTCCTAGAGACACGTGCCCAGGGCCTATCACCGCGGAGTTCTGCCACTGGTCGTCCAAACCGATCACCTTTGACCATCGGGATTACTCAGCAAGTATCCGGCATGCAGGATGGGCTGCCTTGGTGTTAGACCCGGTAATTGACGGATACCACTTTACACGAGTCCTGATGGACGGCGGCAGTAGTTTAAACCTGATATATCAGGACGCAGTCCGCAAAATGGGGATAGACCCAACAAAAATAAGCCATAGCAATACTACCTTTAAAGGAGTAACGCCAGGCCCAGAAGCCCATTGCACGGGCTCCCTGCTACTAGAGGTTATATTCGGCTTTCCCGATAACTTTCGTAGTGAAAAGTTAACCTTCCACATCACTCCGTTCCAAAGTGGCTATCAAGCACTACTCGGACGCGAAGCTTTCGCTCGCTTTAACGCAATATCGCATTACACTTCCCTCATGCTTAAGATGCCCGGTCCACGTGGCATCATTACAGTAAATGGAAATATTGAGCGCTCCTTGCGCGCAGAAGATCGTGCGGCCGCCTTGGCAGCCGCACACTAGACGGCCTCACCAACTAGAGCATCTGACAGGTCATTAAGACCACGGACATGGTTAGACGAGTCCGGTGCAGCTATATATAATTGATACAGGTTTGATGGCTATACCCCTATAACAATACAAGGGGCTCAACGCGTGTAAACAAGTGACAATTAGGCTCAACTTTACTCATCTTGCACTGTACATGGTTTATTTAGTATAACCTACCTTTTTGCACGACAACTTTTCAGCTAAGTTCCTCTCTTTTACAGATGACCATCGTGCTACACCCGTCCAGGATACGGCACAACGGAGACACAGGCACAAACGTGCAGCAGGGACCCGTTCCAAGGATTCTTTTTAGATTAAGACCCTGCGTAAACCTTTTTTACTGTCTCTTGTTGATACACATCCCCCGGATTCTCAGGACAATTGAGAAGGATGCTGACGTATTGGCATGTGGCCACGTCATAATATTGCACGTACCTGGACACCAGGGGCTTATTACAAAGGGCACTATTTAAGCCCGGTTTACATCACAAAGACTGAATACCTTAGGGAGTGTTCGGCGTCGCGAGTTTGGCCTTATATGCATCAGCTCCGAATCATGTCTTTGGTCAAATGTTGGGTTTGCCCGGCTCCTGTGTTTTGCTGCCTTACGTTCCGCTCTATCGGCTAAGGCGGCACCAGGAGAACTACTGCGATTGTGCCCTGGTTCATCTGGACGAGCACCTCAGTAGAGCAAGCCTAAAACTGACTGTCATGATATAGCGTGAGACTGGTCAACCACTCAATGACCTAGCGGAATCTTCGGGATTCCTCCGCCTTAACGAAGGGCCGTTTCCCGGCCAGGCATGTATGCACCCCGAATTCGGACGAGCGCGGAGCCACCAGGGGTTATATAGTAGCCCCACGGTCAAACTCCTCTGGCTAAGTGAAAGTGTTAAAGCATTATAGTCCGATTGCCTAGTTCGTTGCGCTATCACCTCCTTAATGGACCAAGACGTTGGATCAAGTGTGAACATGCGTCTTCTGCGAACACCCCCGCATTATATGCGTGGGGGCTGAAGCCGACGACTGCCATCTTTCAGGTTATATACATAATAAACGGCCGCACATGAGGCATCATAGTACTTTCGGGCAAAAGTATAAATACAGCCTTGATAAACTCAATAAAACATTGTTTTTACAATGGGAATACATGTCACTCAAACATAATATTCTTCGAGAACTGAGCCTCTATCGAACGAGCGCCTTCAAGAACTTCTTCACAGTAGTGCTCGGCAGCCACTCGGCCTATGGCCGAACCCTGTGCCGCAACAGTGGTGGCATCCATCTCCGCCTAGTATGTTTTGACATGGGCAAGGGCCATCCGCGAGCCTTCTATGCACGCCGACCTCTTTACAGCATCGATGTGTCGCACAGCACCAAGGAATTGTTGCACTAAGCTAAAGTAGCTATTCAGCCACAGATGATCCACAACGGACCTCATGGCAAGTCCGGATAATCTATGGAGCTCGTCCCACTCGGCCATTTGCTCATTCAACAACAGCGGACGGGCTAGAGCATGAAACTGTGACCAAAACAGTTTTTCCACTTCGTGATCTTTCCGATCCTTGAAGTACTCGGCCGCATCAGCGGCACTTGCAGCCAAATCCACGTAGGCATCCGCAGAACTCCATAGCCGGTCTAGAGGTGCATACTTCGGATCCCCGAACTTAGTCCGCAACAAGAAGGGCTTCCCAGATACAATATCCGCAGCTTGATGCAGCTCCTCCTTCGTCGCTCTAATTTTGGAGCGGGCTTCCTTGGCAGCCACCCGGGCCTTTTCTAGGTCTGTCGCCTTCGCCCGGTTTTCTTCTTCAAGAAGCTGGCAACGGTCAGCAGCATCTTTTAACTCTACAGCCATCTTGGCTATTTTTTCTTTGCTCTCGCAATGCGCGGCCTGTTCGGCCCTTAACTCTTCGACCGCCTTTAAAGCGGCCGCATTGCTATTCCTTGCTTGCTCCTTGGCTCGGGCAAGCTCCGCCCGAAGGGTCTCCATTGTGGCAGCTCCATCTGCAGTCACAACATATTAAGATACTGGCATCATGCTGCTCTTATTATGTGACAATCACCAGAAAAATCACCTACCCTGTGCCTCGTCAAGCCGCTTGTTAACAAGCACGATGTCGGCATCTGCCGCATCCAGTTGCCGCCTTAGTTCGGCAAACCCATCAGTCCGGCTAGCCACCGGAGCTTCAACCACCTGCACATAAAGGCGGTCTGGTTATTACCTGGGACTATGATCCTCTGTTTGCCGCCGTTTTCGACGACAACCAGAGTCTCAGGGGCTACTATCTACATAGGGCACATCTAAAAATGTGCGGTACTGTCAACAATGTACATCATTTCGTGTACCTCAAAACCCGTCAGTAGACTCATAAAGGCTTCATGCAACCCACTTTCGGCGGGCGAAATCCTTTCAATCACCATACCCATCAACGTGCGGTGCTCTTCTGAGATAGCCGCTTGCTCTAGCAGATCCCTCAGTACGTCCGACCGCACACCAGAAGGTGCTGGACTCTTTTGATTGCTCTCTTCAAGAGCCGGATACGAAGGACTTCGGGTGGCCATAGGATTACCTTCTGGCCTTGCCGGATCAGGAGAAACCCTCCGCGACGACACCTCGGGATCGCCCGCCTCGTGAGGCGGTGTGGCAGGGGGAGGCGTTTCGCTCTCCATCATCTCTGGAAGAAGATCCCCTGAAGACGAGCTCTGCTGAGAAGGGCTAAGATCCGAACTGCAAGATAAATGCCTCAGTTATTTTCCTCAAAGGTAAAGCGAGATATTTTTCATTTACCCTTTTACTTACAGCTCGGTGGAGGGCTGATCCCCTTGAGGGCATAGTACGGCCAGGGTATCCCCCAGGGCAGGACCCTCCGGCGGAGATTTCTTCCCCCGTTTGGAGACCGTTGTCTCCAGGTCCTCAGAGGCAGTTCTCTTTCGTCCCTAGGGAGAGTAAGTTTCAGTTCCTCCCCCCGGGCTAACCTCCTTCGCGGAGGTGCCAGCCTCCTTGTTCCCCCCTTTATCTTCTCCTGAGGGCGCTTGATAAGGCGCGATCTCCAGCATCCTGGTTAGGATGGGATTTGGTGAGGTCTCGGGGAGGGGGGCCGAACACCTGATCAACTTTGCCTTCGCTATCCAATCCTGGGTCAAAGAGCGGCTTTTTAGGGCAATGTTGCGATAAATAAACGGGCAGTGTGTTCGGATGCGGGGCTACTTACTTGGGTATCCGGGCGATTGCAGCTCAGACCTGCATCCTCAGTTATGTCCGGACACATTGTTTGTGGTCCGAAGAACAATTTGTACATCTCTTTGTGCGTCATGCCGAGGAAATGTTGAATAGCTCGCGGTCCTTCCGGGTTGAATTCCCACATGCGAAGGGGCCGGCGTTTGCAAGGCTGGACTTGACGAACTAGCATGACTTGCACTACCATAACCAGACTGAAATCTCTCTCAAGAGATCTCGGATACGGCTTTGCATTATTGGCACGTCCTTGGCTGGACCCCAGCTCAGCCCCCTGCTGATCCATGACATCAGCTGTGGTGGGGGGGCTGAGCGAAAGGTGGGGGCAGCTACCCACTTGGAACTTCGGGGAGCTGTGATGTAGAACCACTCCCGCTGCCACAATCTGGACACCTCTAGGAAGTAACCCTCAGGCCATGGAGTGTCAGCAATTTTGCTTATTGAAGCGCCTCCGCACGCTGCGTGCTGCCCCTCGATCATCTTCGGCTTCACATCGAAGGTCTTGAGCCATAGGCCAAAGTGAGGGGTAATGCGGAGGAAGGCCTCACATATGACAATAAATGTCGAGATGTGAAGAAGGGAATCCGGGGCCAGATCGTGAAAATATAGCCCGTAATAGAACATAAGACCCCTAACAAAGGGATCCAGAGCGAGGCCTAGTCCTTGTAGGAAGTGGGAGACGAACACGACACTCTCATTGGGTTCGGGAGTAGGGATGACTTGCCCTCGGGTAGGCAGCCGATGCGAAATTTCCGCGGTCAGATATCTAGCCTCTCTCAACTTCTTGATGTCCTCCTCCGTGACGGAGGAAGGCATCCACCAACCTTGAAGGTTGGATCCGGACATAGTTGAAGGTCCAAAGTGCCTAAACCTGAGCTTTGGGTGTTGGAACTCGTGGCGGAAGGCGGATTCGATTAAGATCAAGAGGAAAAGGCCTTGTCCCCTTTATAAAGAGGGTGAATATCAAGCATCCTCCTCGTGGCTGTTTGGGACTTGCCTAAGATCTAGGAGTCCTACCAATAGGCACGATTGGGTTACCCACGTCCGTATTGATGAGAATCACGTAATAAAGGGGACACGATCTCTCCTTCGACAAGACGTGCCAAGGAAACCGCCTCGCGAAACACGTTGAGATTGGTTATGAAAAACGATTCGAATAAAGACCTGGCTGTGGTGTGATGTCACACTACGGGGTACGTCAGCAGATTAGATTTATGGAAATATTATTCTCTCTACGGTGGTATGTGGAACTTGTTTTGCAGAGCCGGACACGATCCTCGTGTTCAAAATCTTCTATGAAGTATTCGGAGGAGGAACCCGCCTTGCAATGCCGAAGACAATTTGTGCGCCAGACTCATCGTCATTGAAGCCTGGTTCAGGAGCTACTGAGGGAGTCCTGGATTAGGGGGTATCCGGACAGCCGGATTATATCCTTTGGCCGGACCGTTGGACTATGAAGATACAAGATTGAAGACTTCATCCCGTATCCGGATGGAACTCTCCTTGGCGTGGAAGGCAAGCTTGGCAATACGGATATGTAGATCTCCTTCCTTGTAACTGACTCTGTGTAACCCTAGCCCCCTCCGGTGTCTATATAAACCATAGGGTTTAGTCCGTAGGACCAAGAACAACAACAATCATACCATAGGCTAGCTTCTAGGGTTTAGCCTCTTCGATCTCGTGATAGATCAACTCTTGTACTACTCATATTATCAAGAACAATCAAGCAGGACGTAGGGTATTACCTCCATCAAGAGGGCCCGAACCTGGGTAAACATCGTGTCCCCTGCCTCCTGTTACCATCCGCCTTAGACACATAGTTTGGGACCCACTACCCGAGATCCGCCGGTTTTGACACCGACAACCGCCTTTGTCAGGATAGCTTGTACTAGCTGTCTCCCTTCAAATTTGCCCACCATTGTTGGCTCCCTTCCCGCTCAATATTTGGGGAGAGGACCAGGGCCTCTATAAGTAGGACTAGCCACCACCATAGGCAGGGAGAACCATTTTTAGACCATCCAGAACCACACAAGTTAATCAAGCACAAGAACACCTCAACCTCAGGAGGCTGTTCTTCCCCTTGTATTGTTCATCATCAGCCCTGGAGGCAATCCACCACCACCAAACTGGAGTAGGGTATTACACCACAACGGTGGCGCGAACCAGTATAAATCTTGTGTCTTTCTGTGTTGTGAGTTTGTCGAGTTCGTCCGCGAGATCTTAGCGAGCTAGGGCGTAGATCGGTGGGAGGAAAAGACTTCACGCACACCCCAGTGTTCAAACCTTAAGGGTTTGCCGGAACCCCACATCCGACACATACCTTTACATTCTTGCATGTTGAACTTCTTGAATAAGTCCTTATTATACTTTGTTTGGGAAACAAAGGTACCCTCCTTGGTTTGCTTGATTTTCAACCCAAGAAAGAACTTGAGCTCACTCATCATATACATCTCAAACTTCTCCGACATTAGCTTTCCAAACTTTTCACTAAAATGAGGGTTAGTCGAACAAAATATGATATCATCAACATAAATTTGGCACACAAATAATTCACCATTAACCCTTTTAGTAAAAATAGTAGAATCTATCTTTCCAATATCAAAGCCTTTTTCAATAAGAAACTTGGTCAAGCATTTATACCACACTCTAGGAGCTTGTTTAAGACCGTAAAGGGCTTTGTGAAGTTTGTAAACATGATCAGGTTTCTTAGGATTAACAAAGCCGGGAGGTTGTTTAACATAAACTTCCTCCTCAATTTCACCAATTAGAAAAGCAATTTTAATGTCCATTGGTACAAGGTAATATCATGGTGATTTGCATAGGCAAGTAAGATGCGGATGGACTCAAGTCTAGCAACGGGGGCATATGTCTCACCATAGTCCATACCTTCGACTTGAGTGTAGCCTTGGGCGATGAGATGTGCTTTGTTGCGAACGACTTTTCCATCTTCATCTTGCTTGTTGCGAAACACCCATTTGGAACCGATGATGTTGTTCTTGTTGTCGGGCTTCTCGACCAATGTCCACACTTGGTTTCTCTCAAAGTTGTGTAGCTCTTCGTGCATGGCATTTATCCAATCCGGATTTTCCAATGCTTCTTCAACCTTCATAGGTTCAATGCTAGAGATGAATGAATAATGTTCACAAAAATTAGCCAAACGAGTTTTAGAGCGAGTAATTCTCCCGGTTTGGATATCATTGAAGATTTGTTCAACGGGATGGTCTCTTGAGACTCTTGCTTGAACTCATGAGAGCTTTTGCTGGGGTGGAACATCTTCTTCATCATCTTGTTCTTCTTCTTGGCCTTCTTCGTTGTTGACGTTGTCGTTCTCTTATCGAGGTGGAGAAGGAGGTTGATGAGGTTCATCTTGGTGTACTTCCTCGTTGTCTTCATCTCGGTGTGTCCCACTTGTGGATGCTTCCGTGTCAACTCTCGGTTCACCTTGTCGTGAGGTAGAAGCTTCCACTTGGACGGACGAGGTACTCTCCTTCACCTCTGTTTGATGAATCTTGCCATTAGACAAGTCTTGATTGCTTCTGAAGGGTCTTTGTCTCCTCCATCAATTGGCAATTGCTCTACTTGAGAGCCGTTAGATTCATCAAACTTCACATCTACCGTCTCTTCAACCTTTCGGGTGAAATTGTTGTAGACACGGTAAGTGTGAGAGTTTGAGCCATAACCAAGTAGAAAACCTTGATGAGATTTAGGAGAAAATTTAGAATGACGATTCTTATCAAGAATGTAACACTTTGAGCCAAATACTCTAAAGTATCCAACTTGGGGTTTGTTACCGGTGAGAAGCTCATATGCCGTCTTGCCGAGTAGCTTGTGTAGATACAAGCAATTTGTTGCATGACAAGCCGTCTCAACCGCTTCTGCCAAAAAGTGTTTTGGCGTCTTGTACTCATCAAGCATCATTCTCTCCATCTCAATAAGAATCTGGTTCTTCCTCTCAACAACTCCGTTTTGTTGAGGTGTGTACGTAGCCGAGAACTCATGCGAAATCCCTTCTTCGTCAAGAAAGGTATCCACATTTACGTTCTTGAACTCTGTTCCGTTGTCGCTGCGAACCTTCTTGATCTTCACTTCAAATTGATTTTGGGCCTTCCTAGCGAAGTTCTTGAAGATCTTTTGGACCTACGATTTATCATCAAGAAAGAACACCCATTTAAATCTTGAAAAATCATCGACTATGACTAGACCAAATGAGTTTCCACCGAGACTTTTGTAAGCATTGGGACCAAAGAGATCCATATGAAGTAGCTCGAGCGGTCTTCTCATGGTCATAATGTTCTTCACGGGGTGAATTCCACCAACTTGTTTGCTGGCTTGACAAGCACAGCACAATCTATCCTTGTCAAATATGACATCTTTCACTCCAAGGATATGATCACCTTTAATTAGCTTATCAAGATTTCGCATGCCCACATGACCTAATCTCCTATGCCACAGACAGCCTTTAGAGGATTTAGCAATTAAGAAAGTTCTAGGCTGAGCCTTTTTAGTGAAATCTACAATGTAAAGATCACCTCTGCGTATACTGGTAAAGACCATATTGTGGTTATCTCTATGAAACACTTGGCAATCTACTTCGGTAAATAGGACACTGAAACCAAAGTCAGCAAGTCTAGATACAGAAAGTAGATTATATCCAAGAGATTCAACGAGCATAACATTTTGTATGGAGCTATCATGTGAGATGGCCACCTTACCAAGGACAACCACCTTACCCTTAGAGTTGTCACCAAAAGTGACATACTTTCGGGGGCCGTCGTTTTTAGCAAGCTCGCGAAACATATCCTTGTCTCTGGTCATGTGATCGGTACACCCACTATCAAGAACCCATTCCTTTCCTCCAGCCATGTAGTCGCGAAGATTAGCCATAAGACCAAAGTGTCTCGTAGACTCATTAAGATCAAAGTCACTATCATCATCCTCATCATAATATCCATGTTCAACATCGTCTTGTGATTGATCAATTCCTGGAGAGGGTAATTCATTAGATAAATGGTCATCTTTATGAATCTAATAGCTTCGGAGATGATATTGCTAATGATTCCAACATCTCCTTTGGCACGCACAAGATTAGTAAGCTCAAATAGACAATCACCAAGTTTAGGATCATTGGAGCTCATCTTACTCAAAGCAATGGACTTATGAAGAATTTCATCTAAGTTTTGCAAGGAATAATTTGGAAATCATTCCTCAAGAAATCTCCATATAGTATAGGCACAATCAAGAGCAGGCAAGCTAGCAAGCAAGTTCTAGGTAATCCTCTAGTGATTAAATTGATGGTTCTAAGATTACGGATCATGTCAAAAGAATCGTCAAGGGTAGGATGCATGGGGTCAACAAGACATGCACAAGGGGTAGTAATGTACTTGTTCAAATGATATTCATTGAAAATCTCAAGCATCTCAATTTTCCACTCATGAAAGAACTATCCATCAAGTATAGGTACTCTACGTCTAGTACTCCCCAATGTAGACTCATCCATCTTCCTCCAATGGTGATTAAACCAAGGCAATGGAGACCAATGCTTTGATACCAATTGAAAGGATCGAGAAGAGGTGTCCAAAGGGGGTGAATAGACTCTTAACAACTAAAAGTAGCAATTTTTATTTTCTTCAAGTTAAGGTAGAGGTTTAGCACAAGTTTAACCATTCACAATACATTTCAAGCAAGCATGACAAGAGTATATGAGCAGCAGAAAGTAAAGCATGCAAGTTGCGAGAATGTAAAGGGATGGGATTGGAGTGTGCAAACACAATTGGAGACACGGAGATGTTTGGTGTGGTTCGGATAGGTGGTGCTATCGTACATCCACGTTGATGGAGACTTCAACCCACGAAGGGTAACGGTTGCGCGAGTCCACGGAGGGCTCCACCCACGAAGGGTCCATGAAGAAGCAACCTTGTCTATCCCACCATGGCCATCGCCCATGAAGGAATTGCCTCATTAGGGTAGATCTTCACAAAATAGGTGATCTCCTTGCTCTTACAAACTCCTTGGTTCAACTCCACAATCTTGTCGGAGGCTCCCAAGTGACACCTAACCAATCTAGGAGACACCACTCTCCAAAAGGTAATAGATGGTGTGTTGATGATGAACTCCTTGCTCTTGTGCTTCAAATGATAGTCTCCCCAACACTCAAATCTCTCTCACAGATTTCGATTTGGTGGAAAGATGATTTGAGTGGAAAGCAACTTGGGGAAGGCTAGAGATCAAGATTCTTGTGGTTGGAATGGAATATCTTGGTCTCAACACATGAGAAGGTGGTTCTCTCTAAGAAAATGTATGCTATAAGTGTAGGCATGTTCTGATGGCTCTCCTTACTAATGAAGGAAGGGTGGAGGGGTATATATAGCCTCCACACAAAATATAACCGTTACACACAAATCACCAAACTCGGTGGGACCAAATCATGAAACTCGGTCAGACCAATTTAGTTCAAAATGTGAATGTTAGGATTTTTGGTGGGACCGATATGATCAACTCGGTGGGACCGATGTGCTAGGGTTAGGGTAAAACCTCAACTCGGTTTGACCGATTACACAAAATCGGTGGGTCCGAGTTTGGTAATAAGCGAAACAGAGAGTTTGTCAGGCAAACTCGGTGGGACCGGTTTCTTATCTCGGTGGGACCGAAACAATTTCAACAGGAACCAGAGAGTTTGCAAGCCCATCTCTGTGAGACCGGGATCCCTTCGGTGAGATCGAACTAATTTAGGGTTTCTAGCAGTGGCTATGTCAAGTGAACTCAGTGGCGCTGGATAGATCAAATCGGTAGGGCCGAGTTTGACTTTTTGGTTTGGGACATATGTGGATATGAGAAAGTGGTTGAGGGCTTTGGAGCATATCACTAAGCACTTTGAGCAAGCAAGCCATTAAGCAACACCTCATCCCCTTTTAATAGTATTGGCTTTCCTATGGACTCAATGTGATCTTGAATCACTAAAATGAAAATGTAGAGTCCTGAGAATTTGAGATTTTGCCAATCCTTTGTTCTTAGCATCTTGCAGGGGTTCCACATCCTCTTGTCCATGCCACTCCATTTTTTGAACTTATATGAAATATACTAGATAAAACATTAGTACAACAAGAGATATGTTGACATTAATTACCAAAACCATCCAGGGAGCACTTGATCTTTCAGCTTCTTTGGCCTCTTTTATTTTTTGTGAAGTCCAGAGACTCATCCCGACTTGTGGGGGAATCATAGCTACCATCATCCTTTCCTCACATGGGACAATGCTCTAATTATGAAGATCATCACACTTCTATTTACTTACAACTCAAGAATTACAACTCGATACTTAGAACAAAATATGACTATATGAATGCCTCCGGCGGTGTACTGGGATGTGCAATGAATCAAGAGTGACATGTATGAAAGAATTATGAAAGGTGGCTTTGCCACAAATACGATGTCAACTATATGATCATGCAAAGCAATATGACAATGATGGAACGTGTTATAATAAACGGAACGGTGGAAAGTTGCATGGTAATATATCTCGGAATGGCTATGGAAATGCCATAATAGGTAGGTATGGTGGCTGTTTTGAGGAAGGTATATGGTGGGTGCATGGTACCAACGAAAGTTGCGCGGCACTAGAGAGGCTAGCAATGGTGGAAGGGTGAGAGTATGTATGATCCGCGGACTCAACTTTAGTCGTAAAGAACTCACATACTTATTGCAAAAATCTATTAGTTATCGAAACAAAGTACTACGCGCATGCTCCTAGGGGGATAGATTGGTAGGAAAAGACCATCGCTCGTCCCCGACTACCACTCGTAAGGAAGACAATCAATAAATAAATCATGCTCCGACTTCATCACACAACGGTTCACCATACGTGCATGCTACGGGAATCACAAACTTTAACACATGTATTTCTACAATCCACAATTACTCACTAGCATGACTCAATATCACCATCTTTATATCTCAAAACAATCATAAGGAATCAAACTTCTCATGGTATTCAATGCACTTTATATGAAAGTTTTTATTATATCCCTCTTGGATGTCTATCATATTAGGACTAAATTCATAACCAAAGAAAATTACCATGTTCTTTAGAGACTCTAAAAATAATATAAGTGAAGCACGAGAGTTCAGCAATTTCTAAAAAAATAAATCCACCACCATGCTCTAAAAAGATATAAGTGAAGCACTATAGCAAAATTTCCTAGCTCAAAAGATATAAGTGAAGCATATAGAGTATTCTAATAAATCACGATTCATGCGTGTCCCTATCAAAAGGTGTGTACGGCAAGGATGATTGTGGAAAACAAAAAGGCAAAGACTCATATCATACAAGACGCTCCTAGCAAAACACATATCATGTGGTGAATAAAAATATAGCCTCAAGTAAAGTTACCGATAGACAAAGATGAAAGAGGGGATGCTTTCTGGGGCATCCCCAAGCTTAGGCTCTTGGTTGTCCTTGAATATTACCTTGGGGTGCCTTGGGCATACCAAATTTTAGGCTCTTACCACTCCTTAATCCATAGTCCATCAAATCCTTACCCAAAACTTGAAAACTTTACAACAGAAAATCTCATAAGCTCCGTTAGTATAAGAAAATAAATCACCACTTTTGGTACTGTTGTGAACTCATTATTTATTTATATTGGTGTAATATCTATTGTATTCCAACTTCTCCATGGTTCATACCCACCGATACTACCAATAGATTCATCAAAATAACCAAACAACACATAGAAAACAGAATCTGTCAAAAACAGAACAGTCTGTAGTAATCTGTAACTCTCGAATACTTCTGTAACTCCAAAATTTCTGAAAATTTAGGACAACCTGGGAAATTTGTCTACTAATCTTCTGCAAAAAGAATCAGCATTTTGTCGCGCTTCTGTTAAAAACGAGAATTGTTTTCCGGGGCGCAAAAGTTTCTTTTTTCAGCAAGATCAAATCAACTATCACTGTAAGCCATCACAAAGGTCTTACTTGGCACAAACACTAATTAAAATAAAAAAACATATTACCATAGGCTAGATGAATTATTTATTGAAAAACAGAACCAAAAAGCAAAGAACAAAAATAAAATTGGTTGCCTCCCAACAAGCGCTATTGTTTAACGCCCTTAGCTAGGCATAAAACACATAGATAGATCTAGGTATAACCATAATAATGATAAGGAAAATCTCGAAAGCTCATCTCATACCCCCTTCGTTCAGCAGCAAGTTTTCTTTGTGGTAACCAAAATTAATCAAAAGGGCTAAATTTAATGGGATAAGGATCCCCATGATCAAGCTCGGGAGGAATTGGTTCCGCCTCCGGCCCCTCATATTGTATGACCAACTCATCATTGTAAGCGTTATTTTGGCAAAAAGTCATGAGCTTGTGTCCAAGATAGAAACCCAATCCGTTGTTTTGTATAGGAAAATTATCATTAACTTCAGAAATCTTATCAACTAAAACATCGGTAGGGACCCTCTCTCAAATTTTCATTATAAGCAGCATGATCTAGAGATCGTAAACGCATTATTTCCTCTTGATTAAAGAGAATCCCCTCTATGAGAGGACGACCACCATCTACTTTATAGTGCGCGAAAATTTCACTAGCTTCTTTCATAATAAATCTAAACTCATGGGCTAGAAATATAGTGGCAGCGCGCTTAACAGAAGAATACTCAATATTAGAAAACTCTAGAAAGATTCTTTGTATGGATGGATGCATATGAACAAATTGTCTTTCGAGTTCAACCACAAGCAAAGATATAGCATCAGTGAGGCTACTAGTTTTATGGATAATAGATCCACCTAACGTGGGTAGTGCACCGGCACAAGTAAGGAAATCCGGAATAACCCCTTTTCCAATAATATTGTCGCTACCTATGCGAAGTTTTTTAGTGTGCAAGATAGTAGATTCTTCATGAGGATTAGAATTAGCAAAAGCATCAAAGTTTCCCCCAACATTACTACTATCCTTTTCAGCGATAACCTCCCCAGATTCAGACATGGTAGCAACAAACCAATCTAACAAGCAGGCAAACAAAAAGCAACAAAGAAGACGAACGGAAGAGGGGCGAAGAAACGGGTAAATCTTTTCAAAAATCGTTTTAGAAGTGGGGGAGAGGAAAATGAGAGGCAAATGGAGAATAATGTAATGCACGAGATGAGAGTTTTATGATGGGTACTTGGTATGTCTTGACTTGGCATAGATCTCCCCGGCAACGGCGCCAGAAGTTCTTCCTGCTAGTTCTTGAGCTTGCATTGGTTTTTCCCTTGAAGAGGAAAGGGTGATGCAACAAAGTAGAGATAAGTATTTCCCTCAGTTAGAGAACCAAGGTATCAATCCAATAGGAGATAACGCGCAAATCATCAATACATGCACAAACAATCAAACAACTTGCACCCAACGCGATAAAGGGGTTGTCAATCCCTTCACGGTTACATGCAAAAGTGAGATCTGATAGAGATAGATGAAACTAAACAAATGATAAAGTAAATATTTTTGGGTTTTTTGGTTTATAGATCGGAAAGTAAAAGATTGCAAAATAGTAGATCGGAAACTAATATGATGGAAAATAGACCCGAGGGCCATAGGTTTCACTAGAGGCTTCTCTCAAGATAGCAAATAATATGGTGGGTGAACAAATTACTGTCGAGTAATTGATAGAAAAGTGCAAAGTTATGACGATATCTAAGGCAATGATTATGAAATATAGGCATCACGTCCGTGTCAAGTAGACCGACTCCTTCCTGCATCTACTACTATTACTCCACACGTCGACCGACTCCTGCCTACATCTAGAGTATTAAGTTCATAAGAACAGAGTAATGCATTAAGTAAGATGACATGATGTAGAGGAATAAACTCAACCAATATGATGTAAACCCCATATTTTTATCCTCTATGGCAACAATACAATATGTGCCTTGTTGCCCCTACTGTCACTGGGAAAGGACACTGGAAGATTGAACCCAAAGCTAAGCACTTCTCCCATTGCAAGAAAAACCAATCTAGTTGGCCAACTAAACCGATAGTTCGAAGAGAATTACAAAGATATCAAATCATGCATAAAAGAATTCAGAGAAGATTCAAATAATATTCATAGATAAGTTGATCATAAATCCACAATTCCTCAGAAGTCGGCAAATGCACCGCAAAAGAAGATTGCATCAGATAGATCCCCAAGAACATCGAGGAGAACATGGTATTGAGAATCAAACAGAGAGAAGAAGCCATCTAGCTACTAGCTATGGACCCATAGGTTTGAGATAAACTACTCACGCTTCATCGGAAGGGCAATAGAGTTGATGCAGAAGCCCTCCATGATCGAATCCCCCTCCGGCAGGATGCCGGAAAAGGCCCCAAGATGGGATCTCACGGGAACAGAAAGATGCGGCGGTGGAAAAGTGTTTTCGTGGATGCCTCTAGTGGTTTGGGAATATATGTGAATATATAGGATGAAGAATTAGGTCAGGGGGTGTTGGAGTAGGCCACAAGGCTACTCCAAGGTCTACTGACTTGGAGTCCAAGTCCAACAGGTGTCTTCTGGTCCAAGAAAAATCATCGCGAAGGTTTTATTCCGTTTGGACTCTGTTTGGTATTCCTTTTCTACGAAACTCAAAAACAAGGAAAAAATAGAAACTGCCACTGGCTCTAGGTTAATAAGTTAGTCCTAAAAATAATATAAAATAGCATATTAATGCATATAAAACAACCAAAACAGATAATATAATAGCATAGAACAATCAAAATTATAGATACATTGGAGAAGTATCAGACGTCCTCATGAATTCGTAGTCGGATCGTCAAAGTCTACTCCTCCGAAAATGATAATCACCATCTCATCAAAAGACGGGACACCATTGCCTCTATCAAGTGGTATCAGATTTAAAGGTTGCTCGGTGACATTTTCCAGTTTTTCTTAGTTTAGATCGAGTATGTTCTTCATACCTACAGTCCACGAAAAAGCCAAAAACAAATAGGGTTAGTTCATCATATCCGAACCAATCTTAGCCTTTGCATAATCTTTTTAGGGTTTTGCTTTGTTGAATTTGCGGTTGCATCTTCACATCTAGTTGCTGGTCTTAGCGTCTAGTCCTTTAGAGTTTCGAGTTATGTCACGGTTTGTCATGCCGCCGCCGCACCATCTTTGCTGCCATATACCACCATCGCTGCCATATCCTACCACTGCGGCCATATACCACCACCGGTGCCATATCCTACCACCGCGGCCATATACCACCATCGTAGCCATATACCACCACCGCCAACATATCCCACCACTGTTGCCATATCCTACCACCATATATCCACCACCAATCCGAGTTCTTTTCATATTAGGTCTTTGTTTTCGAGATCCATCTATTTTCCGATTCGTGTTTCCTTGCCTGAGTAGGTTTCAAAAAAAATCAGCAAGCAGAAAAAAAGAGTCTGGAGACCCCCGGGCAGTTTTTAGGCCAAAATTTCAGCAGGCGAAAATATTTTTTCACTATCCTATTTTTAGGCTTTTTTGAGTCTTTTGAGACATGTGCCATCATAGTGATTTTTTATCGCACTTTTTGGTCGTCGCTGCCTTAATTTCCGGAAGAAAAAAAAGTCAAAAAAATTTCGTGCCTATCCTGCTATTTTGACTTGGGAAGAGTTTTGAGACACTCACCATTATAGTGATTTTCGGCAAAAAAAAGGAGCGCAAAAAAAAGAGCACCAAAATAAATAAATTCCAGAGTATGTTTTTCCCTTTTTTACGTGTTGCGTCCTGATTTTGTTAGTGTTCTAGGCTCACGTCTCTAGCACGGTCTAGCCTAGGACTAGCACAGTACCGTCGTTGAGCGTGTATTCAACTTTGCATCTCCGAATTGATTATTGCTGACATTTTTGCTACCATATCATGAGCCTTCCAAACTCCACATTCATCTACATCATGCGTTTGACACCACCTGGCAATTGCTCTATCCAAGCTTTGGAGTTTTGACTACAACGGTTGCCGATCACCTCTTGCTGTTGGGTAAGAACTAATAAGGATTTGAGATTTGCTTGACGGTTTTGTGATACACCTCCACCACCACTTTCTATTAGTCTATAGGATCATATTTTTGTGTGTTCGTATTGCTGCTAACCATGGCAGGATCACAAGCCGACGAGATTGTCTAGGAGAACATGACGAAGAAGGAGCTTCATGATAAATTTCAGCAAATGTTGGGTCAACAGGTGGAAGACGTGATGGCCAGCTTTCGAAAGGCACTGGAGAGGACTGATGACATTGAGAAGACAATTGAGACCAAGTTGGATGCCAAGTTCGATGAAGTACTCGCACGTCTACCACAACCAACAACCGCATCTGCTACACCATTGCAACAACATCAATGATAACCCACAAGTATAGGGGATCGCTGTTGGAAATATGCCCTAGAGGCAATAATAAATTGATTATTATTATATTTCCTTGTTCATGATAATCGTTTATTATCCATGCTATAATTGTATTGATAGGAAACTCAGATACATGTGTGGATACATAGACAACACCATGTCCCTAGTAAGCCTCTAGTTGACTAGCTCGTTGATCAATAGATGGTTACGGTTTCCTGACCATGGACATTGGATGTCATTGATAACGGGATCACATCATTAGGAGAATGATGTGATGGACAAGACCCAATCCTAAGCCTAGCACAAGATCATGTAGTTCTCGTATGCTAAAGCTTTTCTAATGTCAAGTATCATTTCCTTAGACCATTGAGATTGTGCAACTCCGGATACCGTAGGAGTGCTTTGGGTGTGCCAAACGTCACAACGTAACTGGGTGGCTATAAAGGTACACTACAGGTATCTCCGAAAGTGTCTGTTGGGTTGGCACGAATCGAGACTGGGATTTGTCACTCCGTGTGACGGAGAGGTATCTCTGGGCCCACTCGGTAGGAACATCATCATAATGTGCACAATGTGACAAGAGTTGATCACGGGGATGATGTGTTACGGAACGAGTAAAGAGACTTGCCGGTAACGAGATTTGAACAAGGTATCGGGATACCGACGATCGAATCTCGGGCAAGTATCATACGCTAGACAAAGGAATTGTATACGGGATTGATAATCCTTGACATCGTGTTCATCCGATGAGATCATCGTGGAACATGTGGGGAGCCAACATGGGTATCCAGATCCCGCTGTTGTTATTGACCGGAGAGTCATCTCGGTCATGTCTGCATGTCTCCCGAACCCGTAGGGTCTACCACACTTAAGGTTCGGTGACGCTAGGGTTATAGAGATATTAGTATGCGGTAACCCGAAAGTTGTTCGGAGTCCCGGATGAGATCCAGGACGTCACGAGGAGTTCCGGAATGGTCCGGAGGTAAAGAATTATATATAGGAAGTGCTATTTCGGCCATCGGGACAAGTTTCGGGGTCACCGGTATTGTACCGGGACCACCGGAAGGGTCCCGGGGGTCCATCGGGTGGGGCCACCTGCCCCGGGGGCCACATGGGCTGTAGGGGGTGCGCCTTGGCCTACATGGGCCAAGGGCACCAGCCCCTAGAGGCCCATGCGCCAAAGGGACAAGAGGAGGGGAGAGTCCTAAAGGGGGAAGGCACCTCCGAGGTGCCTTGGGGAGGATGGACTCCTCCCCCCCTTGGCCGCACCCTTCCTTGGAGGAAGGGGCAATGCTGCGCCCTCCCCCTCTCCCTTGGCCCAATATATAGTGGGGGGAAGGGAGGGCAACCATACCTAAGCCCTGGCGCCTCCCTCTCCCTCCCATGACACATCTCCCTCCTCCCGCAGCGCTTGGCGAAGCCCTGTTGGAATCCCGCTACTTCCACCACCACGCCGTCGTGCTGCTGGATCTCCATCAACCTCTCCTCCCCCCTTGCTGGATCAAGAAGGAGGAGACGTCGCTGCTCCGTACGTGTGTTGAACACGGAGGTGCTGTCCGTTCGGCGCTAGGATCATCCGTGATTTGGATCACGACGAGTACGACTCCTTCAACCCCGTTCTCTTGAACGCTTCCGCGCGCGATCTACAAGGGTATGTAGATCCACTCCTCCCTCGTTGCTAGATGACTCCATAGATAGATCTTGGTGACACGTAGGAAAATTTTGAATTTATGCTACGTTCCCCAACAGTGGCATCATGAGCTAGGTCTATGCGTAGTTTCTATGCACGAGTAGAACACAAAGTAGTTGTGGGCGTTGATTTTGTTCAATATGCTTGCCGTTAATAGTCTTATCTTGATTCGGCGGCATCGTGGGATGAAGTGGCCCGGACCGACCTTACACGTACTCCTACGTGAGACTGGTTCCACCGACTGACATGCACTAGTTGCATAAGGTGGCTAGCGGGTGTCTGTCTCTCCCACTTTAGTCGGATCGGATTCGATGAAAAGGGTCCTTATGAAGGGTAAATAGCAATTGGCATGTCACGTTGTGGTTTTTGCGTAGGTAAGAAACGTTCTTGCTAGAAACCCATAGCAGCCATGTAAAACTTGCAAACAACAATTAGAGGATGTCTAACTTGTTTTTGCAGGGTATGCTATGTGATGTGATATGGCCAAAGGATGTGATGAATGATATATGTGATGTATGAGATTGATCATGTTCTTGTAATAGGAATCACGACTTGCATGTCGATGAGTATGACAACCGGCAGGAGCCATAGGAGTTGTCTTAATTTATTTATGACCTGCGTGTCAACATAAACGTCATGTAATTACTTTACTTTATTGCTAACCGTTAGCTGTAGTAGTAGAAGTAATAGTTGGCGAGACAACTTGATGGAGATCATGATGATGGAGATCATGGTGTCATGCCGGTGACAAGATGATCATGGAGCCCCAAGATGGAGATCAAAGGAGCTATATGATATTGGCCATATCATGTCACTATTTGATTGCATGTGATGTTTATCATGTTTTTGCATCTTGTTTACTTAGAACGACGGTAGTAAATAAGATGATCCCTCATTAAAATTTCAAGAAAGTGTTCCCCCTAACTGTGCACCATTGCGACAGTTCGTTGTTTCGAAGCACCACGTGATGATCGGGTGTGATAGATTCTAACGTTCACATACAACGGGTGTAAGACAGATTTACACACGCAAAACACTTAGGTTGACTTGACGAGCCTAGCATGTGTACAGACATGGCCTCGGAACACAGAAGACCGAAAGGTCGAGCATGAGTCGTATGGTAGATACGATCAACATGAAGATGTTCACCGATGATGACTAGTCCGTCTCACGTGATGATTGGACACGGCCTAGTTGACTCGGATCATGTAATCACTTAGATGACTAGAGGGATGTCTATCTGAGTGGGAGTTCATAAGATGAACTTAATTATCCTGAACATGGTCAAAAGGTCTTCGCAAATTATGTCGTAGCTCGCGCTTTAGTTCTACTGTTTAGATATGTTCCTAGAGAAAATTTAGTTGAAAGTTGATAGTAGCAATTATGCGGACTAGGTCCATAAACTGAGGATTGTCCTCATTGCTTCATAGAAGGCTTATGTCCTTAATGCACCGCTCAGTGTGCTGAACCTCGAACGTCGTCTGTGGATGTTGCGAACATCTGACATACACATTTTGATAACTACGTGATAGTTCAGTTAAACGGTTTAGAGTTGAGGCACCGAAGACGTTTTAAAACGTCGTGAAACATATGAGATGTTTCGAGGGCTGAAATTGGGATTTCAGGCTCGTGCCCACGTCAAGAGGTATAAGACCTCCGACGATTTTCTTAGCCTGCAAACTAAGGGAGAAAAGCTCAATTGTTGAACTTGTGCTCAGATTGTCTGAGTACAACAATCGCTTGAATCGAGTGGGAGTTGATCTTCCAGATGAGATAATGATGTTTCTCCGAAGTCATTACCACCAAGCTGCTAGAGCTTCGTGATGAACTATAATATATCAGGGACATATATGATGATCCTTGAGATATTCGCGATGTTTGACACCACAAAAGTAGAAATCAAGAAGGAGCATCAATTGTTGATGGTTGGTGAAACCACTAGTTTCAAGAAGGGCAAGGGAACAAAGGGATACTTCATGAAACGGCAATTCAGCTGCTGCTCTAGTGAAGAAACCCAAGGTTGAACCCAAACCCGAGACTGAGTGCTTCTGTAATAAGGGGAACAGCCACTGGAGCAGAATTACCCTAGATACTTGGTAGATGAGAAGGCTGGCAAGGTCGATAGAAGTATATTGGATATACATTGTGTTAATGTGTACTTTACTAGTACTCCTAGTAGCACCAGGGTATTAGATACCGGTTTGGTTGCTAAGTGTTAGTAACTCGAAATAAAAGCTACGGAATAAACGGAGACTAGCTAAAGGTGAGCTGACGATATGTGTTGGAAGTGTTTCCAAGGTTGATATGATAAAGCATCGCACGCTCCCTCTACCATCGAGATTGGTATTAAAACCTAAATAATTGTTATTTGGCGTTTGCGTTGAGCATAGACATGATTGGATTATGTCTGTCGCGATACAATTATTCATTTAAGGAGAATAATGGTTACTCTGTTTATTTGAATAATACCTTCAATGGTCTTGCACCTAAAATGAATGGTTCATTGAATCTCGATCATAGTGATACACATGTTCATGCCAAAAGATATAAGATAGTAATGATAGTACCACCTACTTGTGGCACTGCCACTTAAGTCATATCGGTATAAAACGCATGAAGAAGCTCCATGTTGATGGATCTTTGGACTCACTCATTTTTTGAAAAGATTGAGACATGCGAACCATGTCTATTGGCATATATGCATGAAGAAACTCCATGAAGATGGATCGTTTGGACTCACTTGATTTTGAATCACTTGAGACATGCAAATCATACCACATGGGCAAGATGACTGAAAGTCTCGTTTTCAGTAAAATGGAACTAGAAAGCAACTTGTTGGAAGTAATACATTTTGATGTGTGCAGTCCAATGAGTGCTGAGGCATGTAGTGGATATCGTTATGTTCTTACTTCACAGATGGTTTGAGTAGATGTTGAGTACATTTACTTGATGAATCACGAGTCTGAATTATTGAAAGGTTCAAGTATTTTCAGGGTGAAGTTGAAAGATCGTCGTGACAAGAGGATAAAAGATCTATGATATGATCATAGAGATGAATATCTGAATTACGAGTTTGGCACAGAATTGAGACATTGTGAAAATTATTTCACAACTAATACAGCCTGGAACACCATAGTGTGATGGTGTGTCCGAACATCATAACTGCACCTTATTGGATATGATGCATACCATGATGTCTCTTATCGAATTACCACGATAGTTTATGGGTTAGGCATTAGAGACAACCACATTCACTTTAATAGGGCACCACGTAATTCCGATGAGATGACACGGTATGAACTATGGTTTAGAGAAACCTAAGCTGTCATTTCTTAGAAGTTTGGGGCTGCGACGCTTATGTGAAAAAAGTTTCAGGCTGATAAGCTCGAACCCAAAGCGGATAAATGCATCTTCATAGGACACCTAAAACAATTGGGTATACCTCCTGTCTCAGATCCGAAAGCAATAAGGGATTGTTTCTAGAATCGGGTCCTTTCTCGAAGAAAAGTTTCTCTCGAAAGAATTGAGTGGGAGGATGGTGGAGACTTGATGAGGTTATTGAACCGTCTCTTCAACTAGTGTGTGGCAGGGCACAGGAAGTTGTTCCTGTGGCACCTACACCAATTGAAGTGGAAGCTTATGATAGTGATCATGAAACTTCAGATCAAGTCACTACCAAACCTCGTGGCATGACAAGGATGCGTACTACTTCAGAGTGGTACGTGATCCTGTCTTGGAAGTCATGTTGCTAGACAACAATGAACCTACGAGCTATGGAGAAGCGATGGTGGGCCTGGATTCCAAAATGGCTCGAGGCCATAAAATCCGAGAGAGGATCCATGTATGAAAACAAAGTGTAGACTTTGGAAGAACTACTTGATGGTCGTAAGGCTGTTAGGTACATATGGATTTTAAAAGGAAGACGGACAATGATGGTAAGTATCACCATTAAGAAAGCTCGACTTGTCGTTAAGATGTTTTCCGATAAGTTCAAGGAGTTGACTATGATGAGACTTTCTCACTCGTAGCGATGCTAAGAGTTTGTTGGAATTATATTAGCAATTACTGCATTATTTATGAAATCTTGCAGATAGGATGTCAAACATTGTTTCCTCGACGATTTTCTTGAGGAAAGGTTGTATGTGATACAACCGGAAGGTTTTGTCAATCCTGAAAGATGCTAATAAGTATGCAAAGCTCCAACAATCCTTCTGAGGACTGGAGTAAGCATCTCGGAGTTGGAATGTATGCTTTGATGATGATCAAAGATTTTGGGTTTATACAAAGTTTATGAGAAACTTGTATTTCCAAAGAAGTGAGTGGGAGCACTATAGAATTTCTGATAAGTATATGTTGACATATTGTTGATCAGAAATGACGTAGAATTTCTGGAAAGCATATAGGGTTATTTGGAAAGTATTTTTCAATGGAAAGCCTGGATTAAGCTACTTGAACGTTGAGCATCAAGATCTATAAGGATAGCTCAAAACGCTTAATGGTACTTTCAAATGAGCACATACCTTGACATGATCTTGAAGGTGTTCAAGATGGATCAGTCAAAGAAGGAGTTCTTGCCTGAGTTGTAAGGTATGAAGTTAAGACTTAAAGCTCGACCACGGCAGAATAGAGAGAAAGGACGAAGGTCGTCCCCTATGCTTAAGACATAGGCTCTATAGTATGCTATGCTGTGTACCGCACCTGAAATGTGCCTTGCCATGAGTCAATCAAGGGGTACAAGAGTGATCCAAGAATGGATCACAAGACAGCAGTCAAAGTTATCTTTAGTAACTAGTGGACTAAGGAATTTTCTTGGTTATGGAGGTAATAAAGAGTTCGACATAAAGAGTTACGTCGATGCAAGCTTAACACCTATCCGGATAGCTCTGAGTAGAGATAGCGGATACGTATAATGGAGCAACAATTTAGAATAGCTCCAAGTAGAACAGTTATTTGGAATAGCTCCAAATAGAACGTGGTAGCTGCATCTAGGAGATGCCATAGAGATTTGCGAAGTACATACGGATCTGAATGTAGCAGACCCGTTGACTAAAACCTCTCTCACAAGCAACATGATCAAACCCAGAACTCATTGAGTGTTAATCACATAGTGATGTGAACTAGATTATTGACTCTAGTAAACTCTTTGGATGTTGGTTACATGGGGATGTGACCTTGAGTGTTAATCACATGGCGATGTGAACTAGATTATTGACTCTAGTGCAAGTGGGAGACTGTTGGAAATATGCCCTAGAGGCAATAATAAATTGATTATTATTATATTTCCTTGTTCATGATAATCGTTTATTATCCATGCTATAATTGTATTGATAGGAAACTCAGATACATGTGTGGATACATAGACAACACCATGTCCCTAGTAAGCCTCTAGTTGACTAGCTCGTTGATCAATAGATGGTTATGGTTTCCTGACCATGGACATTGGATGTCATTGATAACGGGATCACATCATTAGGAGAATGATGTGATGGACAAGACCCAATCCTAAGCCTAGCACAAGATCATGTAGTTCGTATGCTAAAGCTTTTCTAATGTCAAGTATCATTTCCTTAGACCATGAGATTGTGCAACTCCCGGATACCGTAGGAGTGCTTTGGGTGTGCCAAACGTCACAACGTAACTGGGTGGCTATAAAGGTACACTACAGGTATCTCCGAAAGTGTCTGTTGGGTTGGCACGAATCGAGACTGGGATTTGTCACTCCGTGTGACGGAGAGGTATCTCTGGGCCCACTCGGTAGGACATCATCATAATGTGCACAATGTGATCAAGGAGTTGATCACGGGATGATGTGTTATGAAACGAGTAAAGAGACTTGCCGGTAACGAGATTGAACAAGGTGTCGGGATACCGACGATCGAATCTCGGGCAAGTATCGTACCGCTAGACAAAGGGAATTGTATACGGGATTGATTAAGTCCTTGACATCGTGGTTCATCCGATGAGATCATCGTGGAACATGTGGGAGCCAACATGGGTATCCAGATCCCGCTGTTGGTTATTGACCGGAGAGTCATCTCGGTCATGTCTGCATGTCTCCCGAACCCGTAGGGTCTACACACTTAAGGTTCGGTGACGCTAGGGTTATAGAGATATTAGTATGCGGTAACCCGAAAGTTGTTCGGAGTCCCGGATGAGATCCCGGACGTCACGAGGAGTTCCGGAATGGTCCGGAGGTAAAGAATTATATATAGGAAGTGCTATTTCGGCCATCGGGACAAGTTTCGGGGTCACCGGTATTGTACCGGGACCACCGGAAGGGTCCCGGGGGTCCACCGGGTGGGGCCACCTGCCCCGGGGGCCACATGGGCTGTAGGGGGTGCGCCTTGGCCTACATGGGCCAAGGGCACCAGCCCCTAGAGGCCCATGCGCCAAAGGGACAAGAGGAGGGGAGAGTCCTAAAGGGGGAAGGCACCTCCGAGGTGCCTTGGGGAGGATGGACTCCTCCCCCCTTGGCCGCACCCTTCCTTGGAGGAAGGGGCAATGCTGCACCCTCTCCCTTGGCCCTATATATAGTGGGGGGAAGGGAGGGCAACCATACCTAAGCCCTGGCGCCTCCCTCTCCCTCCCATGACACATCTTCCTCCTCCCGCAGCGCTTGGCGAAGCCCTGTTGGAATCCCGCTACTTCCACCACCACGCCGTCGTGCTGCTGGATCTCCATCAACCTCTCCTCCCCCCTTGCTGGATCAAGAAGGAGGAGACGTTGCTGCTCCGTACGTGTGTTGAACGCGGAGGTGCCGTCCGTTCGGCGCTAGGATCATCGGTGATTTGGATCACGATGAGTACGACTCCTTCAACCCCGTTCTCTTGAACGCTTCCGCGTGCGATCTACAAGGGTATGTAGATCCACTCCTCCCTCGTTGCTAGATGACTCCATAGATAGATCTTGGTGACACTTAGGAAAATTTTGAATTTATGCTACGTTCCCCAACAATCGCAACAGTTTTCGAGGGTAGAGTATTCAACCCAAATTTATTGATTCGACACAAGGGGAGCCAAAGAATATTCTCAAGTATTAGCAGTTGAGTTGTCAATTCAACCACACCTGGAAACTTAATATCTGCAGCAAAGTATTTAGTAGCAAAGTAATATGATAGTAGTGGTAACGGTAGCAAAAGGTAACGATAGCAAAAGTAATGTTTTTGGTATTTTGTAGTGATGATAACAATAGCAACGGAAAAGTAAATAAGCGAAGAACAATATATGGAAAGCTCATAGGCAATGGATCGGTGATGGAGAATTATGCCGGATGCGGTTCATCATGTAACAATCATAACATAGGGTGACACAGAACTAGCTCCAATTCATCAATGTAATGTAGGCATGTATTCCGAATATAGTCATACGTGCTTATGGAAAAGAACTTGCATGACATCTTTTGTCCTACCCTCTCGTGGCAGCGGGGTCCTAATGGAAACTAAGGGATATTAATGCCACCTTTTAATAGAATACCAGAACAAAGCATTAGCACATAGTGAATACATGAACTCCTCAAACTACGGTCATCACCGGTAAGTATCCCGATTATTGTCACTTCGGGGTTAACGGATCATAACACATAATATGTGACTATAGACTTGCAAGATAGGATCAAGAACTCTCATATATTGATGAAAACATAATAGGTTCAGATCTGAAATCATGGCACTCGGGCCCTAGTGACAAGCATTAAGCATAGCAAAGTCATAGCAACATCAATCTCAGAACATAGTGGATACTAGAGATCAAACCCTAACAAAACTAACTCGATTACATGATAGATCTCATCCAACCCATCACCGTCCAGCAAGCCTACGATGGAATTACTCATGCACGGCAGTGAGCATCATGAAATTGGTGATGGAGGATGGTTGATGATGACGATGGCGACGGATTCCCCTCTCCGGAGCCCCGAACGGACTCCAAATCATCCCTCCCGAGAGGTCTTAGGGCTTGGTGGCTAAAACGCGATGAATTCTTCTCTCTAATTTTTTTCTCCCCGAAAGCAAATATATAGAGTTGGAGTTGAGGTCGGAGGAGCTCCGGGGGCCCACGAGGTAGGGGGCGCGCCCTAGGGGGGCAGGCGCGCCCCCCACCCTCGTGGACAGGTGGTGGGCCCCTGGTCTTCATCTTTTGCAAGGATGTTTTATTATTTCCGAATAGATGTTCCGTGAAGTTTCAGGTCATTCCGAGAACCTTTATTTCTGCACATAAATAACACCATAGCAATTCTGCTGAAAACAGCGTCAGATCGGGTTAGTTCCATTCAAAACATGCAAGTTAGAGTCCAAAACAAGGGCAAAAGTGTTTGGAAAAGTAGATACGACGGAGACGTATCAACTCCCCCAAGCTTAAACCTTTGCTTGTCCTCAGGCAATTCAGTTGATAAACTGAAAGTGATAAAGAAAAACTTTTACAAACTCTGTTTGCTCTTGTTGTTGTAAATATGTAAAGCCAGCATTCAAGTTTTCAACAAAGATTATGACTAACCACATTCACAATAACGCTTAGGTCTCAAGTTTACTCATATCAATGGCATAATCAACTGGTGAGCAATAATAATGAATCTTGGATGACAACACTTTCTCAAAACAATCATAATATGATATAACAAGATGGTATCTCGCTAGCCCTTTCTGAGACCGCAAAACATAAATGCAGAGCACCTTTAAAGATCAAGGACTGACTAGACATTGTAATTCATGGTAAAAGAGATTCCAGTCAAGTCATACTCAATGTAAACTAACAATAATGAATGCAAATGACAGTGGTGCTCTCCAACTAGTGCTTTTTAATAAGAAGATGATGACTCAACATGAAAGTAAATAGATAGGCCCTTCACAGAGGGAAGCAGGGATTTGTAGAGGTGCCAGAGCTCGGTTTTGAAATAGAGATGAATAATACTTTGAGCGGTATACTTTCATTGTCAACATAACAACCAAGAGATGGCAATATCTTCCATGCTACACACATTATAGGCGGTTCCCAAACAGAATGGTAAAGTTTATACTCCCCCTCCACCAACAAGCATCAATCCATGGCTTGCTCGAAACAACGAGTGCCTCCAACTAACAAGAGTCCCAGGGGGAGTTTTGTTTGCAATTATTTTGATTTGATTTGCATAAAGCATGGGACTGGGCATCCCGGTGACCAGCCACTTTCTCGTGAGTGAGGAGCGGAGTCCACTCCTCTTGAGAATAACCCGCCTAACATGGAAGATACGGACATCCCTAGTTGATACATGAGCTATTCGAGCATACAAAACAGGGTATTTATTTGAAGGTTTAGAGTTTGGCACATACAAATTTACTTGGAACGGCAGGTAGATACCGTATATAGGTAGGTATGGTGGACTCATATGGAATAACTTTGGGGTTTATGGAGTTGGATGCACAAGCAGTATTCCCGCTTAGTACAGGTGAAGGCTAGCAAAAGACTAGGAAGCGACCAGCTAGAGAGCGACAACAGTCATGAACATGCATTAAAATTAATCAACACCGAATGCAAGCATGAGTAGGATATAATCCACCATGAACATAAATATCGTGAAGGCTATGTTGATTTTGTTTCAACTACATGCGTGAACATGCGCCAAGTCAAGTCACTTAAATCATTCAGAGGAGGATACCACCCTATCATACCACATCACAACCATTTTAATAGCATGTTGGCACGCAAGGTAAACCATTATAAGCTCCTGGCTAATCAAGCATGGCACAAGAAACTATGATCTCTAGTTGTCATTGCAAACATGTTTATTCATAATAGGCTGAATCAGGAACGATGAACTAATCATATTTACAAAAACAAGAGAGGTCGAGTTCATACCAGCTTTTCTCATCTCAGTCAGTCCATCATATATCGTCATAATTGCCTTTCACTTGCACGACCGAATAGTGTGAATAATAATAATAGTGCACGTGCATTGGACTAAGCTGGAATCTGCAAGCATTCAATAAACAGGAGAAGACAAGGCAATATGGGCTCTTTTGTCAGATCAACAATAATGCATATAAGAGCTACTTCAACAATTTAATTATGGCCTTCTCCTATCGACCCCCAAAGAAAAGAAAAGAAATAAAACTATTTACACGGGAAAGCTCCCAACAAGTAAAAGAAGAACAGAAAATCTTTTTGGGTTTTCCTTTTTAATTACTACTACAAGCATGGAAAGTAAACTAATTAAAAGCTACAACTAATTTTTTTGTTTTTCTTAAGGTTTATTAAACACACAAGAAGAAAGCATAAAAAGGAAATAAACTAGCATGGATGATACAATTAAAAAGTATGAGCACCGACATCTAGCAATGAGTGTGTGAACATGAATATAATGTCGGTGAGAAATACGTACTCCCCCAAGCTTAGGCTTTTGGCCTAATTTGGTCTATGGCCCCGGTTGGCCTGGAGGATACCCATAATAATAGTTGGGGTCGTACTGAGATGCAGCGGCTATCGCCTCCTGAGCTGCAACGTGGCGACGAGCGGCCTCCGCCCTCCTCTCGTACTCATCTGCCTCCTCTCTGGTAATAACATATCTTCCTTTTGCCTGATAATCAAAGAAGGCAGGAGCAGGGAGAGTAATACGGACAGCACGACGTCTGTCAAATATTAAACGATACTGGAGAGGTGGTTCATTCCTCTCGACAAACTGGTGGTGAACCATATCATTAAAGTCTAGGTAAGCAGGAGGTAATTCAATGTCATCGTTACGTATAGTTACACCAAGAAAATCAGCTAAGCGGGTTGCATAAATTCCACCAAAGAAATCTCCATTAAATCTATTCAGATGCAACCTACGTGCAACAATGGCTCCCAAATTATAAGATTTATCTCCCAACACAGCACTCCTAAGAATACTGAGGTCATGGACACACATGTGACATGCTTCATCTTTACCGTTAATGCATCTACCTATGAAGACAGCAAAATAATGTATAGCAGGAAAATGAATGCTCCCTATGGTAGCTTGTGTTATATCTCTAGATTCCCCCACAGTTATACTAGCAAGAAAATCTCTAAATTCATATTTGCGAGGTTCCCTGATACTACCCCATTGTGAAAGTTTGCAAGAAGTGGTAAAATCCTCTAAGTCCATAGTGTAAGAATTTTCATAAAGATCAAATAGGACAGTTGGAGAATTACGTGAAGATGAAAATTCAAACCTCCTCACAAAGGAACTAGTGAGATAGTGGTACTGACGGCATTTTTCTTCCTCGAAGCTCACAAGATCAGCGTTACGCAAATATGCGTTAAATTCTTCCTTTTCCCACTTGATCCATAAAGTTTTCCGAAGGCCATTCACAAGAAAGCACTGGAGCGTTTCTTGGTGGCTCATCATCAGCATCACGCATTGCAAGCCTGGGTCTTGTTTCCTTGAAGAGCCCCCTTGGTTCATTTTCCTAAACATATTTCTTCCTTTGAAAAATTTCTGAAATTTTTAGTAACTTCAAAATAAAAGTGAACCAAACTCAATAATATTGATAGCAACTACTCCTACAAGTGCCTAGAGCCTATATCATGCATCAAAACTACTTTTGACCATATAAATTTGACATGCAAGCTCAAGAACAGGTCACCTAAGCAGCACAAATTTGCAATGAATAAAGCACTAGAACAAAAACTAATTGGACCAATGGAGGAGTCACATACCAAGGAACAATCTCCCCAAGCAGTTTTGTGAGAGGTGCTTTGAGCAAGGAGATCAAAAATGGCAGCAAAATGAGCTTGGACTCGGGTTTGAGCTGGATATTCGTGTTTGTGGGAGGAAGAAGGAGTGTGTGGGTGCAGGAATAAGTGGAGGAGAGTCATCGTGGGCCCACGAGGCAGGGGGCACGCCCAGGGGGTAGGGCGCGCCCCTGACCCTCGTGGCCAGGTGCCAGCTCCTCCTGCTGTGTTCTCAGTGCCAAATATTCTCAAATATTCCAGAAAAAATCATATTTAAATTTTAGGGCATTTGGAGAACTTTTATTTTTGGGGTATTTTTATATTGCACGGACAAATCAGATAACAGATAGAAAAATACTATTTTTATTTTATTTAATATAAATAACAGAAAGTAAGAGGAGGGTACAGAAGGTTGTGCCTTCTAGTTTCATCCATCTCATGATCATCAAAAGGAATCCACTAACAAGGTTGATCAAGTCTTGTTAACGAACTCATTCCGAATAACATGGAACCAGAGAAATTTCAAATAACACTATGTTACCTCAACGGGGATATGCACATCCCCAATAATAAGAATATCATATTTCTTCTTGGCAGTAGGAAGAGGAAATTCAAAACCTCCAAATAAAATCGATGGAATTTTTCCAATAGAGTTGATACTATGAACTTGAGGTTGTTTCCTCGGGAAGTGTACCGTATGCTCATTACCATTAACATGAAAAGTGACATTGCCTTTAGTGGAATCAATAACAGCCCCTGCAGTGTTCAAAAAAGTTCTTCAAAGAATAATAGACATACTATCGTCCTCGGGAATATCAAGAATAACAAAGTCTGTTAAAATAGTAACGTTTGCAACCACAACAGGCACATCCTCACAAATACCGACAGGTATAGCAGTTGATTTATCAGCCATTTGCAAAGATATTTCAGTAGGTGTCAACTTATTCAAATCAAGTCTACGATATAAAGAGAGAGGCATAACACTAACACCGGCTCCAAGATCACATGAAGCAGTTTTAACATAGTTTCTTTTAATGGAGCATGGTATAGTTGGTACACCGGGATCTCCAAGTTTCTTTGGTATTCCACCCTTAAAAGTATAATTAGCAAGCATGGTGGAAATTTCAGCTTCCGGTATCTTTCTTTTATTTGTAACAATATATTTCATATACTTAGCATAAGGATTCATTTTGAGCATATCAGTTAATCGCATACGCAAAAAGATAGGTCTAATCATTTCAGCAAAGCGCTCAAAATCCTCATCATCCTTTTTCTTGGATGGTTTGGGAGGAAAAGGCATGGGTTTCTGAACCCAAGGCTCTCTTTCCTTACCGTGTTTCCTAGCAACAAAGTCTTTCTTATCATAACGTTGATTCTTTGATTGTGGGTTATCAAGATCAATAGCAGGTTCAATTTCTATATCATTGTCATTACTAGGTTGAGCATCATCATGAACATTATCATTAACATTATCACTAGTTTCAGGTTCATTACCAGATTGTGTTTCAGCATCAGAGATAGAAATATCATTTGGATTCTCAGGTGTTTCAGTAATAGGTTCACTAGAAGCATGCAAAGTCCTATCATTTTTCTTTTTCTTCCTATTAGAAGGACTATGTGCATCCACATTATTTCTTTGAGAATCTTGCTCAATTCTCTTAGGATGGCCTTCAGGATACAAAGGTTCCTGAGTCATTCTACCACCTCTAGTCATAACTCTAACAATGTTGTCATTATTCTTACTATTCAATTCATTGAGCAAATCATTTTGAGCTTTAAGTACTTGTTCTACTTGAGTGGTAACCATAGAAGCATGTTTACTAATAAGTTTAAGTTCACCTTTGACATTAGCCATATAATTACCCAAGTGTTCAAGCATATCTGAATTGTATTTCAATTGTCTACCAAAATAAGCATTAAAATCTTCTTGCTTAACCATAAATTTATCAAACTCATCTAAGCATGGGCTAGCAAATTTAGTAAATGGGATTTCAGCTTTATCATATCTATAGAGAGAATTTACCTTTACTACCTGTGTCGGGTTATCAGGACCATGAGTTTCTTCAATAGAGATGGATTAAGGTCATATGTTTCTTCAACAGACGGTAAATTAAGACTGTGTATTTCTTCAATAGGAGGTAAATTCTTAACATCTTAAGCTTTAATACCTTTTTCTTTCATAGATTTTTTTGCCTCTTGCATATCTTCAGGACTGTGAAATAGAACACCCCTCTTCTTTGGAGTTGGTTTAGGAATAGGCTCAGAAGTTGGTTCAGGAAGTGTCCAATTATTTTCATTTGACAACATATTATTCAATAGAATTTCAGCTTCATCCAGCGTTCTTTCCCTGAAAACAGAACTAGCACAACTATCCAGGTAATCTCTAGAGGCATCGGTTAGTCCATTATAAAAGATATCAAGTATTTCATTTTTCTTAAGAGGATGATCAGGCAAAGCATTAAGTAATTGGAGAAGCCTCCCCCAAGCTTGTGGGAGACTCTCTTCTTCAATTTGCACAAAATTATATATATCCCTTAAAGCAGCTTGTTTCTTATGAGCAGGGAAATATTTAGCAGAGAAGTAATAAATCATATCCTGGGGACTACGCACACAACTAGGATCAAGAGAATTAAACCATATCTCAGCAGCACCCTTTAATGAGAACGGAAATATTTTAAGGATATAAAAGTAACGAGTTCTCTCATCATTAGTGAACAGGGTTGCTATATCATTTAATTTAGTAAGATTTGCCACAACAGTTTCACATTCATAGCCATGAAAAGGATCAGATTCAACCAAAGTAATTATATCAGGATTAACAGAGAATTCATAATCCTTATCAGTAACAAAGATAGGTGAAGTAGCAAAAGCAGGGTCAGGTTTCATCCTAGCATTTAGAGATTGCTTATTCCATTTAGCTCATAACCTCTTAAGTTCATAACTATCTTTGCAAGCTAAAATAGCTAAAGAAGCTTCTTTATCAAAAACATAACCCTTAGGAATAACGGGCAAGTCTTCATCATCACTTTCATCAATATTATCAGATTCAATATTTTCGTTCTCTCTAACCCTAGCAAGTTGTTCATCAAGAAATTCACCAAGTGGCACATTAGTATCAAGCATAGAGGTAGTTTCATCATAAGTATCATGCATAGAAGAAGTGGCATCATCAATAACATGTGACATATCAGAACGAATAGCAGAAGCAGGTTTAGGTGTCACAAGCTTACTCAAAACATAAGGTGAATCAAGTGCGGAGCTAGATGGCAGTTCCTTACCTCCGCTCATAGTTGAGGGATAAATCTTGGTTTTTGAATCTCTCAAGTTCTTCATAATGATAAGTAGATATATATCCCAAGTGACTCAAAGAATAGAGCTATGCTCCTCGGCAACGGCGCCACAAAATAGTCTTGATAACCCACAAGTATAGGGGATCACAATAGTTTTCGAGGGTAGAGTATTCAACCCAAATTTATTGATTTGACACAAGGGGAGCCAAAGAATATTCTCAAGTATTAGCAGTTGAGTTGTCAATTCAACCACACCTGGAAACTTAATATCTGCAGCAAAGTATTTAGTAGCAAAGTAATATGATAGTAGTGGTAACGGTAGCAAAAGGTAACGGTAGAAAAAGTAATGTTTTTGGTATTTTGTAGTGATGATAGAAATAGCAACGGAAAAGTAAATAAGCGAAGAACAATATATGGAAAGATCGTAGGCAATGGATCGGTGATGGAGAATTATGCCGGATGCGGTTCGTCATGTAACAATCATAACATAGGGTGACACAGAACTAGCTCCAATTCAATAATGCAAATGATATTATTGTTAATATCGTCTGCAATGACAACGCTATCATGGACGATTTGATGGGGAAAATTGTATGTGATGTACATGAGAACGAAAACGTTTGTCTGGGATTCACTGTGTGGGATGTACATACGAAAGGAAATGTATTTCTTGGACTGACTGTGTGGGATGTACATATGAACGGAAACGTATTCCTTGGATTGACTATGTGGGATGTACATGCAAATGGAAACATATGGCTTGGATTGACTATGTGGGATGTACTTACAAACGGAAACGATTGGGCCTGTATAATTGTCTGCGATGGCTCGCCCAATGGCACACGAGCTCTTTTTACCCCGCGTGTGTGACCGGGGGGGCTATCCCCGACGGTTTCTGGGTCGTGTGGGAAGGACTCCCCTATCGCACACTGACAAGGCGACAGTTTAAAACTCCATCGCGGAAAGGTGGTAAAAACCATTTGTATAGCAGGGCGCTGCACCAGTGAGTGGCTGCGCCCCCTGCCCGTGTGGGCCCCTGCTGCTCGTCTCAATCTCTCCCAAAGCTTCTTGTGTTTCTTGTTGCCCAAAATAAATCATGTTAAATCAGCAACATATTTTGACCTCCGTAGATATTGATTTCATGTGAAACCAAAAACAAGCAGAAAACAGGAACTGGCACTAGGCACTGAATTAATAGGTTAGTCCATAAAATAATGTAAAATGCTATAAAATTATAAAGGTGAAAATGTAATAGCATTAAACAATCAAAATTATAGATACGTTTGATATGTATCGGGGTGGAGACCGGACCTCGGTTGAGAAGGACAACCACTTCTACATCAACAAAAACAATAATAAAGGTTGGTTAGTTCCTACTGCTCGGCCACATCCTATGTCTAAAAAATGAAGGAGTCGGTAACATAACTCCCTCGGAAGGTCATCGACCCAGTATCATACCCACTTCAAGAAGTCTATGACCTTGTCCTTGAACAACAAGGAGAACATCTCCTGCATTGACTTGCCTTGATAAAGATCACCGCGGATAGCCCGGGTGTTGTCGTCCTCTCAGGTATAAACCAACATGGGGTGGGCTCGGTCTTAGAGGGGTTGGATATCCTGGCTTAGATCCACATGCATCACCTCGACGAGGGTGATCCCATGATCTCGGATGGCAGTCACCCTTTTGGTGAGCTTGCCAACCTCCTCGTAATCCGACCAGTTAATGTTCTTCAGATTCCAGGACAGGAGTTCGCCCAAGGAGGGTGGCAATCCCCGCCCAAGGAGGGTCGGTTCGTGGTACATCTGAGATGTAGAACCACTCTTCATACCAATTCTTCACTGTGTCGATGAAGCCCCTTTCAGCCATCCGGTGCCTTGAATCTTGCTGATCATGGAGCC
Source organism: Triticum urartu (assembly GCF_003073215.2). Classification (NCBI taxonomy): domain Eukaryota; kingdom Viridiplantae; phylum Streptophyta; class Magnoliopsida; order Poales; family Poaceae; genus Triticum; species Triticum urartu. The sequence continues at coordinate 401,891,060 of NC_053024.1, forward strand.
CCCGCACTCGCATGCCTCGTGGTCAGTGGTCTGGAGCTTGATGGTGAAATATTTGCACCAAAGCTCAAAATTTTGCTCACATGAGAGGAAGGCTTCACAGAATGTGATGAAGCAGGTTATGTGCAAGGTGGACTTTGGGGCTAGGTGGTGGAATTGAATTGAAGAAGACTTCGGGGAAAAGGGTGAGTAGGGAAACCGAGGCCGCGGGGGAGATGTGAGACAAAAATTACCCGCTCGCCCATGCGGGGTTGAAGCATGATACGTCTCCAACATATCTATATTTTTTGATTGCTCCATGCTATATTATGTACTGTTTTGACATTATTGGGCTTTATTATCCACTTTTATATTATTTTTGGGACTAACCTACTAACCGGAGGCCCAGCCCAGATTTGCTGTTTTTTGCCTATTTTAGGGTTTCGAAGAAAAGGAATATCAAACGGAGTCCAAATGGAATGAAACCTTCGGGAACGTGATTTTCTCACCGAACAAGATCCAGGAGAATTGGACCCTACGTCAAGCAACCAACAGGGAGGCCACGAGGTAGGGGCGCGCCTACCCCCCCCCCCCCAGGCGCGCCCTCCACCCTCGTGGGCCCCATGTTGCTCCACCGACGTACTTCTTCCTCCTATATATACCTACGTACCCCCAAACGACCAGATACGGAGCCAAAACCCTAATTCCACCGTCGTAACTTTATGTATCCACGAGATCCCATCTTGGGGCCTGTTCCGGAGCTCCGTCGGAGGGGGCATCGATCACGGAGGGCTTCAACATCAACACCATAGCCTCTCCGATGAAGTGTGAGTAGTTTACCTCAGACCTTCGGGTCCATAGTTATTAGCTAGATGGCTTTTTCTCTCTTTTTGGATCTCAATACAAAGTTCTCTCCCTCTCTTGTGGAGATCTATTCGATGTAATCTTCTTTTTGCGGTGTGTTTGTTGAGACCGATGAATTGTGGGTTTATGATCAAGTTTATCTATGAACAATATTTGAATCTTCTCTGAATTCTTTTATGTATGATTGGTTATCTTTGCAAGTCTCTTCGAATTATCAGTTTGGTTTGGCCTACTAGATTGATCTTTCTTGCAATGGGAGAAGTGCTTAGCTTTGGGTTCAATCTTGCGGTGTCATTTCCCGGTGATAGTAGGGGCAACAAGGTGCGTATTGTATTGTTGCCATCGAGGATAACAAGATGGGGTTTTCATCATATTGCATGAGTTTATCCCTCTACATCATGTCATCTTGCTTAAGGCGTTACTCTGTTCTTATGAACTTAATACTCTAGATGCATGCTGGATAGCGGTCGATGTGTGGAGTAATAGTAGTAGATGCAGGCAGGAGTCGGTCTACTTGTCTCGGACGTGATGCCTATATACATGATCATACCTAGATATTCTCATAACTATGCTCAATTCTGTCAATTGCTAAACAGTAATTTGTTCACCCACCATAAAATATCTATGCTCTTGAGAGAAGCCACTAGTGAAACCTATTGCCCCCGGGTCTATGTTCATCATATTAATCTTCCAATACTTTGCTTTTATTTTACTTTGCATCTTTATCATAAAAATACCAAAAATATTATCTTATCATATCTATCAGATCTCACTCTCGTAAGTGACCCTGTAGGGATTGACAACCCCTTATCGCGTTGGTTGCGAGGATTTATTTGTTTTGTGTAGGTGCGAGGGACTGGCGCGTAGCCTCCTACTGGATTGATACATTGGTTCTCAAAAACTGAGGGAAATACTTACGCTAGTTTGCTGCACCACCCTTTCCTCTTCAAGGGAAAACCAACGCAAGTGCTCAATAGGTAGCAAGAAGGATTTCTGGCACCGTTGCCGGGGAGGTCTACGCAAAAGTCAACATACCAAGTACCCATCACAAACCCTTATCTCCCACATTACATTATTTGCCATTTGCCTCTTGTTTTCCTCTCCCCCACTTCACCCTTGCCATTTTATCCGCCCTTTCTTTTTCTCGCTCGCTCCATGTCTGACTCAAAAAGGGTTGGGGGTTCTCTCCCGAGTTTTAGTACTTTGGACAACCCTTCTATTCTCGCTAAGCTTATAAATAGGGATACTATGGAAAAACCTACCGGAGTTATCAATGATAATCTTAATAATTTTGATGAAGATGATTCCAGAATTTTTCGTTATTTACTTGATGAATCTTTGAAAGATGCTTGGTATAGACTATTAAGGATCAGGGCTAGCTATGTGCCTTAATAAGCTTTTATATTGCCCTTCCTTCTTCTTTTAAGCATGTCATAGATTCTATATTTGAAGAAGGCTTTATTGAAGGGGACGCCGTAGACACTTACGAAAAAATGAAAACCATATTTGGGCACCCCATGAATGAGAAAGTTGAATCTACATCTCTTTTGCTCTCTTACCAAAACGAATCTATCAAAGAGGTAAAGGCTATCCTAGATACAAATTTCCGTAACATACTTAATATTTCCTCTACCATTAATAGCCATGTGCTTTATCAAAATAGAAAGATTAATTACATAGATATCAAGTTTGCTCTTTTCTTTCCTAAGACCAAAGATGGCAATACCTAGATCTATCCTTGCTTTTTATGCCTAGCTAGGGGCGTTAAATGATAGCGCTTGTTGGGAGGCAACCCGATTTTATTTTTATTCCTTGATTTTTCTCCTGTTTATTAATAAATAATTTATCTAGCCTCTGTTTTTGTTGTGTTTTTTGTGTTTAATTAGTGTTTGTGACAAGTAGAACCGTTGGGAAGACTTGGGGTAAGTCTTGTTAATCTTGCTGTAAAAAACAGAAACTTTAGCGCTCACGAGAACTGCTGCCATTTTTATTTGGAAAGTGCTATTTAGTTAATTATTTTTGAAGATGATTAATAGATAAATTCCTCATGTCCATAAATTTATTTTAGAATTTTTGGGGTTCCAGATCCTGCGCTAGCTACAGATTACTACAGACTGTTCTGTTTTTGACAGATTCTGTTTTTCGTGTGTTGTTTGCTTATTTTGATGAATCTATGGCTACTAAAATAGTTTATAAACCATATAAAAGTTGGAATACAGTAGGTTTAACACCAATATAAATAAATAATGAGTTAATTACAGTACCTTGAAGTGGTATTTTGTTTTCTTTCGCTAACGGAGCTCGTGAGATTTTCTACTTTAAGTTTTGTGTTGTGAAGTTTTCAAGTTTTGGGTAAAGATTTGATGGATTATGGAACAAGGAGTGGCAAGAGCCTAAGCTTGAGTATTCTATAGTCTCACCTAAATAGCTTGGCGTAATCATGGTCATAGCTGTTTCCTGTGTGAAATTGTTATCCGCTCACAATTCCACACAACATACGAGCCGGAAGCATAAAGTGTAAAGCCTGGGGTGTTATTCACCACATGATATGTGTTTTTCTTGGAGCATCTTGTATGATTTGAGTCTTTATTTGTTAGTTTACCACAATCATACTTGATGTACACACCTTTTGAGAGAGACACACATGATTCGGAAATTATTAGAATACTCTATGTGCTTCACTTATATCTTTTGAGTTATATAGTTTTGCTCTAGTGCTTCACTTATATCTTTTAGAGCACGGTGGTGGATTTGTTTTATAGAAACTATTGATCTCTCATGTTTCACTTAGATTATTTTGAGAGTCTTAAATATCATGGTAATTTTCTTAAATAATCCTAATATGCTAGGTATACAAGGTTAATAATAAAATTCTCTTATGAGTGTGTTGAATACTATGAGAAGTTTGATACTTGATAATTGTTTTGAGATATGGAGATGGTGATATTAAAGTTGTGCTAGTTGAGTAGTTGTGAATTTGAGAAATACTTGTGTTAAAGTTTGTGATTCCCGTAGCATGCACGTATGGTGAACCGTTATGTGATGAAATTGGAGCATGATTTATTTATTTATTGTCTTCCTTATGAGTGGCGGTCGGGGACGAGCGATGGTCTTTTCCTACCAATCTATCCCCCTAGGAGCATGCGCGTAATACTTTGCTTCGATAACTTGTAGATTTTTGCAATAAGTATATGAGTTCTTTATGACTAATATTGAGTCCATGGATCATACGCACTCTCACCCTTCCACCATTGCTAACCTCTCTAATACCGCGCACCTTTCGCCGGTATCATACACCCACCATATACCTTCCTCAAAACAGCCACCATACCTACCTATCATGGCATTTCCATAGCCATTCCGAGATATATTGCCATTCAACTTTCCACCGTTCCGTTTATTATGACACACTCCATCATTATCATATTGCTTTGCATGATCATGTAGTTGACATTGTATTTGTGGCAAAGCCATCGTTCATAATTCTTTCATACATGTCACTCATGAGTCATTGCATATCCGGTACACCGCCGGAGGCATTCATAGAGAGTCATATCTTGTTCTAAGTATCGAGTTGTAATTCTTGAGTTGTAAGAAAATAAAAGTGTGATGATCATCATTATTAGAGCATTGTCCCAAGTGAGGAAAGGATGATGGAGACTATGATTCCCCCACAAGTCGGGATGAGACTCCGGACAAAAAATAAAAAAGAGGCCAAAGAAGCCCAAATAAAAAAGGCCATAAAAAGAGAAAAGGCCCAAATAAAAAAATAATATATGAGATAAAAAGAGAGAAGGGACAATGCTACTATTCTTTTACCACACTTGTGCTTCAAAGTAGCACCATGATCTTCATGATAGAGAGTCTCCTATGTTATCACTTTCATATACTAGTGGGAATTTTTCATTATAGAACTTGGCTTGCATATTACAATGATGGGCTTCCTCAAAATGCCATAGGTCTTCGTGAGCAAGCAAGTTGGATGCACACCCACTTAGTTTCTTTTTGAGCTTTCATATATTTATAGCTCTAGTGCATCCGTTGCATGGCAATCCCTACTCACTCACATTGATATCTATTGATGGCCATCTCCATAGCCCGTTGATACGCCTAGTCGATGTGAGACTATCTTCTTCTTTTTTGTCACCTCCACAACCACCATTCTATTCGACTTAAAGTGCTATGCCCATGGCTCACGCTCATGTATTGCGTGAAGATTGAAAAAGTTTTGAGAATGTCAAAAGTATGAAACAATTTCTTGGCTTGTCATCGGGGTTGTGCATGATTTAAATACTTTGTGTGGTGAAGATAGAGCATAGCCAGACTATATGATTTTGTAGGGATAACTTTCTTTGGCCATGTTATTTTAAGAGACATAATTGCTTAGTTAGTATGCTTGAAGTATTATTATTTCTATGTCAATATTAAACTTTTGTCTTGAATCTTTCGGATCTGAATATTCATGCCACAATTAAGAAGAATTACATTGAAAATATGCCAAGTAGCATTCCACATCAAAAAATCTGTTTTTATCATTTACCTACTCGAGGACGAGCAGGAATTAAGCTTGGGGATGCTTGATACATCTCCAACGTATCTATAATTTTTGATTGCTCCATGCTATATTATCTACTATTTTGGACATTATTGGGCTTTATTATCCACTTTTATATTATTTTTGGGACTAACCTACTAACCGGAGGCCCAGCCCAGAATTGCTGTTTTTTGCCTATTTTAGGGTTTCGAAGAAAAGGAATATCAAACGGAGTCCAAACGGAATGAAACCTTCGGGAATGTGATTTTCTCACCGAACAAGATCCAGGAGACTTGGACCCTACGTCAAGAACCAACAGGGAGGCCATGAGGTAGGGGGCGTGCCTACCCCCCCCCCCCAAGCCCCCCCCCCCCCCCCGGGGGCCCCCTGTTGCTCCACCGACGTACTTCTTCCTCCTATATATACCTACGTACCCCCAAACGACCAGATACAGAGCCAAAACCCTAATTCCACCGTCGTAACTTTCTGTATCCATGAGATCCCATCTTGGGGCCTGTTGCGGAGCTCCGCCGAAGGGGCATCGATCACGGAGGGCTTCTACATCAACACCATAGCCTCTCCGATGAAGTGTGAGTAGTTTACCTCAGACCTTCGGCTCCATAGTTATTAGCTAGATGGCTTCTTCTCTCTTTTTGGATCTCAATACAAAGTTCTCCCCCTCTCTTGTGGAGATCTATTTGATGTAATCTTCTTTTTGCGGTGTGTTTGTTGAGACCGATGAATTGTGGGTTTATGATCAAGTTTATCTATGAACAATATTTGAATCTTCTCTGAATTCTTTTATGTATGATTGGTTATCTTTGCAAGTCTCTTCGAATTATCAGTTTGGTTTGGCCTACTAGATTGATCTTTCTTGCAATGGGAGAAGTGCTTAGCTTTGGGTTCAATCTTGCGGTGTCCTTTCCCAGTGATAGTAGGGGCAGCAAGGCACGTATTGTATTGTTGCCATCGAGGATAACAAGATGGGGTTTTCATCATATTGCATGAGTTTATCCCTCTACATCATGTCATCTTGCTTAAGGCGTTACTCTGTTCTTATGAACTTAATACTCTAGATGCATGCTGGATAGCGGTCGATGTGTGGAGTAATAGTAGTAGATGCAGGCAGGAGTCGGTCTACTTGTCTTGGACGTGATGCCTATATACATGATCATACCTAGATATTCTCATAACTATGTTCAATTCTTCAATTGCTCAACAGTAATTTGTTCACCCACCGTAAAATATTTATGCTCTTGAGAGAAGCCACTAGTGAAACCTATGGCCCCCGGGTCTATCTTCATCATATTAATCTTCCAATACTTTGCTATTTACTTTGCTTTTATTTTACTTTGCATCTTTATCATAAAAATACCAAAAATATTATCTTATCATATCTATCAGATCTCACTCTCGTAAGTGACCGTGTAGGGATTGACAACCCCTTATCGCGTTGGTTGCGAGAATTTATTTGTTTTGTGTAGGTGCGAGGGACTGGCGCGTAGCCTCCTACTGGATTGATACCTTGGTTCTCAAAAAATGAGGGAAATACTTACGCTACTTTGCTGCACGACCCTTTCCTCTTCAAGGGAAAACCAACGCAAGTGCTCAAGAGGTAGCAAAGTACGGTGACAGAATATATAGGGGCCGCCCTCACCGTTGGTCAGAGTAGAATGGGCCAGAACGACCTCCGAAGCCAGCAAGTACCCAGCCTTGGAGAGCTGGGTGATCTGCTCCTGCGAAATTGTGGTGCCCTTCCATCTCCCTTTTGTGTGGGAGGCTGTCGATGCCTCCCATGCCACCTTCTTCCCGGCCTTGGAAGCCTTCATCGCATGGGCTTGCTTGCCAGCCATGGATGCAGGTAGGTGGAATGGGAGGCTTAGTGGAAGTTTTCGGGCTCAAGAACAGCAGATGCTTGGGTCCAGGAGCATGATGAAGAAGACAAGAGCTAGAAGGAATGGGAGCGTAAACTTGGCTCCCCCTTACCCTTGGCATTTTATAGGCAGTGGTAAACGTGAAGCGACGGCGGGATCATCACGCGCATGAATTGTGAGGGCGGTTGATTAAATGACCATATCAAGGCACACAATCTCTTTAAGATAAGACGTGACAAAGGTAGGGGCACAATGCACTCACACACGCTATATTGACCGACAGTCAGTGGCGTCGCATAGCCACATGGTTTGATAGAAGAGACTGGTCTGTGCTGTCAAAACCAGGCTAGGCTATCATCACGGGTCAAGCGCGGGAATACTTAGCAACTAAGGAAAAGCTACGCAGAAAATTTTCCGGTATCCAACTCGGCGAGGAGATGACGAAGAACTTACTGGGAAATGTAGAGAGGGCGCGATAACTCTTCGGATACATTTGGACGAACAAGACATCGGACGCGGGGGGAATTCGTTGAAGCAGTTTTCAAGAACGATGACCCAAAACGAAGAAGAGCTCGAAAGATCCGAGGAACATCTCCAAATTTGAAGACTAGTTTAGGTGCTACTGATGGTGTCTTGGAATTGGGGTCACTCACCATGTTGTCTCCCGGACAGGTGGGCCCGGCCGAGGACCCCATGTCGGTTCACTAGCGGACCACATCAAGGCGGCCCATGGCTTGAAGAAGGAATACTTCTGAAGACTTGGCGCCTACTCCAAGACTTAGATGTCGTCTACAACACAATTAACTTATACATGGCCGACCTTGCTATAACCCTAGCCACCCCCCGTATCTATATAAACCAGGGGACACGGCTCGTTGATGAAATCATCGATCTCATGGTAGATCAACTTGTGCTTTGTGTTCCATCCCAAATCAATACTCCCCCTGTAAATAAATATAAGAGCGTTTAGATCACTAAAGTAGTGATCTAAACGCTTCTATATTTTTTATAGGGGGAGTACAACATAAGGAGGACGTGAGGTTTTATCTCCTCGGAGAGCCCGAACCTTGCTAAATCATGTGTCCCTGTTACCATCGCATCTAGGCTACTAGCTCGGGACCCCCTACCCAAGATCTGTCGAAATCGACTCTGTCACAGAGTCCTCCACAGCTCTGATATCTTCGGATTGTACTCCAAGTCTTCCAGAATCTCCATGTAAAGAGCTATGGGTCGTCCAAAGTGGCCCAAGACAAAACCGACTTAGGGGCGTCACGACCTACCCAGTCGGGAATCGACATGGCGAGGACCCCCTCGATCGGGACGCCGACGGTAGCCCCTAAAGCGATCTTCAAGCTTGGTTGCACCTCAGGTCATCTGAGTTGCACGGCATCTCCGGTCACCGGCTTGAAACTGGCTCAACAAAACTTCTCCTAAACGGTGTCACCACACGGCCGCTCTTCTGTCGTAGACCACCTCGGTTTTGAAAATGTAGACAATGTCGTCCTTCCTGCATATAAGAAAACTTTCCCGTGCAACTAGTCTGTTTGTATCTTTTTTTTGGATTAGTTTGAATTGCTTACCACATGTCACGTGGTTGATCTCATCTCTTACATCCTTTTTGTAGCATTGATATAGTCATTCCATCAATCCATCTTCCACGTACGGGTATGAGAATCTCTTGATCTCTAGAGAGAGAGAAAATGCCGATCCCTTTTTGGATTTTCTCAAAAAGAAAAAAACTCATTTTCGAACTCATAGGAATTATTATTTTTTGAAAAATATTGAGACTTTATTTATTAGATATAAAAAGTACATCGTTCATGAGGATCATTACAATTTCATCTACAGGTTCCTCAAACCAGACAGAAGTCAAAGAAAATCTAGCTAATTTAGCAAGCTCGTGAGCTACTTTATTTGCTTCTCTATTACAATGTTCAAATCTAGTAATACTAAAATCACAAGCGTAATGAAAACAATCGTCAAAGATTGCTGCTGCCACACCCGCTGATTGTCCTCCATCCTGCATAGTATAAACTACCTCCAGGTTATCTAAGTTAATAATAAGGCGATTACATCCCGCCCTTGGCGCCAGAGTTAAACCAAACTTGAGAGCAAGGGCTTCTACCATCAGCACATCTGCCCTGATAAATTACCTCCAGAATGAATTTAATTTCAAATGCTTGTACTTTTGAAGGCATTTGAGGTATAAAGAAACAAGCCTACAGGATGATATCAGTATTTGTTAGTGATGCAAGAAATAAAACATGTCACTCACATAGCTTTTCTGCTCACGCAACAAATGGACATCGCAGAACATGTGCAGTAGACAGCAGTTTCCATATAGCACGGTGTCTGTAGTGACGCCGGGAGGAATGAGAAAGGTCACTATTGAAATAGAAAATTATCAAAAACATGAATGCCCCTGATGTTACAAGCCCCACGATTCCATCACAACTGCAGGTCATCCCCTTGTCATCTACTGGAGATGCCCAAAAGTTTTGTTCCTTCCAAATGGTGAACCAGAATCTTATCTTAAAACCTAAATGAACCTATAGGGGAAAGACAGGCCTTTCCCCTATAAAATAAAAAAATAATCAGAATCAAGCTGCTTCCCGGGAATGATCCAGTCACTTCCTCTTGGACTCTTGGACAGCTCTATATATGGAACTCAAAAGAACAGCATGTGACTGGCCCAAAATACACCATCTCCCTGATTTGCCGCACCAGGGATAATGTAACTCCTCTTCTCGCCGGGAGCAGCTACCAAAAAATACTCTCCCTTCGCTCATTTCCCGTGTTTTACGCATAGTACATGTACAAGCTGTTGGCTGCAGCACAGGCAATTAAATTTTCGAACGGGTGCCATGCCAAATGGAGCAGTTTTGTGCTTAAGTCGTAGGAGTTCCCGTTCGCATCTATTCCGGTGTTCTCTGCACCTGCATAAGATTTACAATATAAATAGCTGCAATGAAAAGCCTCTGCAGCTCAAGTACTAAGCATAAATAGCTGCAATGAAGCTAACCTCGTCTAACAACCCTTGTCAGACTACCTAGAGATCTCGCAGGCCGTGCGGGATTCTGAATCTGCCTTCTGCAAAAGTAGGAAAAATGATGGAATCAAGAAGCCCTAGCACCATGGTATATTATTTTAGCAACCATTGGTAAACAAACAATCAATTTCACAAGCACGCATAGTAGCAGCGAACATACACTGATTTATATGATGTGAAAAGAGGAATTACCTTGTGGGGTTTCGAGTTGCTTCAAGCGTTGTCACCTCGCTGCCACCAGCACCACAATTGAACACTCGGAAAATATTGCTGAAGGAACACAGATTAACGAACCATTAATTCCATGAAGGAAACTAAGTTGTGCTACAACGGAGCTGAGCATACCAACTTACCTGTAAGAACCAGTTGCTACTCGCAACCCATCACCACTTTGACAACATTCAAATTTGTCAAAAATCGAGTCATTTTCATATAAATCACATAACTGCAGTTTAAGAAAACACGTGAAATAGAGTTACTCCAGAGAAATATGAGTTGCTCATCATCCTCAAAGAACTATCAAATCATGGATCTTAACATCGGAGAAATTACCTTAGGCCTTAGGTACTCGTGAACCTGGAACGTTGCAACTGGACCAGAATCCATATTAACATCCCATAGCTGTAATAGGAGATAAACAATCTAATCGTGGAAAAGCACCAAAATAGAACTGTTTGCAATATGATTGCTACTGGGTTACTGCAGATAGATAACGCTTACATAGCTAAATGTAGTAGTATACTACCTAAGTTCTATAGAGCAGCAGCTTCAATGATGAAACGAACTACTAAGTACAAGAAATAATTTAAGCATTACAAAGATAGACAGAGTGATGGCACATTGGTGATTGTATGACTATGATTGATTTGTGAAGAGTGAATTGTGTATATATAAAGGGTCACCTCAATCAGAACCTACGGGTTGATCTTCAATATCAGCTTACAAAGAAAATAAAAATATCTCTACAGTAGACATGTTAACTTGGTTATACTGTATCAGGGATTACAATGCAATCAACTACTTTCATTTTAATTGAGGAAACAAAGTGCAGGGTGGGGGTCAACAAATGAATTGATTATGGAACTTAGAGCAGTCGCGCAAAGAAATTTCAGAAAGAGACCTTCAAAGTCATGTAGTCACGACTCAGAATATGTCTCCCATCCATGGAGAACTTTATGTCAGAAATTGAGGCTATAATCTCAGTAAAAAAGGATCTTGAACCTGGGGCCTCATGCTGCTCAAAGCTACAAGAGCAAAAGGCAACTTTAAGATGATCAATTTGAGACAGTGCTAACAAATCAATGTCCACTGTTTGTTCTTCTAAACATAGTACTGAATATTGAAATATTAAAAGGAACAAGTCAAATGGAAGCTCACAGTTTGGAGTGAGTATCACAAAGAGCTGATTGCCGCAGGTCAACGAGTCGAATGGAGCCCTTTGAGCTACTATATGCCAGTGTATTACAGTGAGAAGGGTGGAACTCCGCAGATGTTATAACCTCTGCAGATTTACAGAACAAAAACGTAACTGCCAGAGACATGTTAAGCAAACAGATATCACCTCAAAAACTTGAAGAACATGTAAATACAAAGGTCAATTAGGATAGACCTCTAACACCTACAACCCGTGTTAGAAGTAAGAACTATGCATCCATTTCACCTAAAACCAATTTTAGTCCAATATTTCGTTATTTTCATCTAAAGAAATAATGTTCCGATGACTCAGGACCGTATAAACACTTGTAGCTGCAGTATATGACACGAGGACTAAACTAGTCAATCATAGCTGTATGGGAGGGTATCTTTTTCTAACCAAGTGAGTTGAGGCTATAAATGTTTTTGTTCTCGAACATATAGCTTTAGCTATACAAAGCATGCTTCTAGAAAGCACAGCTGAGAGTTTGTAGATTGGAAGTTATACCGGTGAGATCCTCCATGTTCGTTGGTTTAACGTCAACAATGTTGAAACTTTGATTGCTAATTTCCAAATTCCAAAGATTTATCCGCAAATCATCTGCTGATATAAATGTCTCACCATCACTGCGAAGGAAAGAACAAGAAGCAATTTATGTCACTGCATAAAAACGAACAGATTTTAGCTAAGCTGAATGAACGTACATGAGGTGCACAACAGTAAAGTATATACTCCCGGTGACTACCTTGAAAGTGGGAGATCATGCATTAAAAGAGAATTATGTTTGTACATGCAAGGGTGGGTGACTTTATTTAGGTACTTGAGCAAGTCGGAAAACAAGCACATATGTACATCATGTTAGACTATGTGCACCAGCAAAAAAAGATGCAAATTTATGAACAGACATGCACCACACTAGTTTGGAGGACATTTAATCATATCACTGCATGATTTTTCGTAGGTATAATCCTGCATGTATATAATTAACTCTATATATGAAGACTAAATAAATGTGTATTATGCAGAACAACTCGGGTGAACTTTACCCATACTTCCAAAGTTAGCGTCATGAGCTTGTAAGGTTTGCAAGTCAACTTTGTAATATTAACTACGGTACAACTAATTGTTAAGCATCAGTAATGTCCAAGACCTGTTATTTGAAATGGAATTGATATGGTAGTCATGTGCATGAGCATAGACTCTACGGCAATTTGCAGCGAGACTTGTTTCCTGGCTTGTTACCTGTTGTATAGGAATGGTTAGGTAAATGTAGTAAATCAAGAAGATACAGGTAAAATCAAGGACAGGTATCAGACTGAGAATCATATGAAGATCATGTTCAGCTCAACAAGAAGATCAGAAATTAACACGATGGTAGTGTCTGATAAGTTCAAAAAATAATTCTTCAGATTTGAGTTGAGTACAACTACCACAGGCAGGCGAAGTAAAGGAAGTCCACCAGGCTTCAAAATTCCACCATTTGGAGTACGTGCGCTTGAACCACACATAGTACTGCCAGCAGGGCTACCATTTGCAGGAGCATTTGAAGGGTTCATATTCATCTCACATATTTTTTTAACCTTCTTTTCTTGGACCTATACAAGTTAGCTTCATTAAGCACAAATTCTTTCTCAGTTGCACCTTACTATGCAAATAGTAAATAGACCTTCAAAAGAGTAGGTAAATAAAGTAACCAAAAACGTATTCACACAGAGAAATGTGTAAAATGTAAACATAAAACAAAATAAAATCATCAATAGGCTGCACAGACATATGTACATGAAGCAAAAATGTACACCAAGCAGACAAACTAAAAAACATCATAGGGTTGTTTACATTAGCAGATTGACTACAAAAGGTTTTCAAGAAATTGCAAGCTAGAAGGTGTGGAGCAGTTGACTTTAAGAGGAAATGTCCAGTTATTGTTCAATAAAGCATACCTTCCAAAACTTGATCGTTTTGTCATTCGTGGACAGGAGAAACGATGCGCCATTCGTTTCTTGGCACCACTTTATCTTGTTAATCTTCTCTTCAATTTCCAAGCTTTTAAGGTAATCAAACTATTTCCATAACAAGACCGCTTGGTCAAATAGGTACTTCACAAAACTAATGCTGCACTTAACAGTTCTCATAAAGGTATACCTCTGGTTCATGGCTTTGAAACTCAGTTTTGTAACGAAATTCTGGATGCCTGCTGATAGAATAATCGGCTTTCTCAGCATCTTTTCTAGAGACGTGCTAAACAAAAACAGACAGAAAATGTTCAGCCATCGGAGCACAACAATAAAATCCCAGAAGTACATGCATCCTTTGATTTTTTTTTAATCACAAAACACAAGTCAGTTCTATGTACATACATCTTTGGCATCTGTCCTTTCAAACAAAACAACTCGGCCACCTCTGTCTCCAGTGGCAAGATGATGTCCTGATTTATTGAACTCTATTGCCGAGATGATGTCAACTGCAGAGAACAATACGAAAAAACAGTAAGATTAAGTTAATAATGAAGACATACCATATTATGGCAGCCTATAGTTTGGTCATACAAGAAGCATTGGGGATAAACATGTATAATAGCATGCAATCATACATACTTATTAATTTCATGACTAACAAGCACATAGAAAAACAAGGTTAAAAGCCAAGATGCAACAGGAGGAAAAGGTCCCAAGAATAGCACTGTTTTCATCAAGTGTTTGCAAGCCTTCAGTAACTTGAAAGCAGTAGAGTGTCAGTGTTACATGAGCTGTGTGATCAATTGGCATCACAGGTTTTTGAGAACATTGCCACCATGCTCATATGCTCATATACACACCAAACTCCATCAAGTGTGGAAGCTTTTGTAGAAATTGGCCCCACAGGGTTTTGTTCTAGCACCACCACTGAAGCAGTAGATTGACTCATAACAAGTTTAATTCAGCTGAGCAAAACAATAAAAAGACTGAGGATCAACATTAACCAAAACTAAGTGATTGTGTTAAACTAGGTGTTAGGGCTACAGACCAACATAATGGACATGACCAAGCATTTAAAAATCCATGTGATTCACAGATATGACAATCAGAAGCAGATAGTGAAATTAGCAATTAAGATTGAAGAACAAAGCAACAGTTTCATGTTCTATCAAGAGCTTGACCTTCTTTTCCCTAAAAAGGGTTTGACCTTTTAGGTGTATGCCAAGTGACACTGCAGCAAGCTAGATTGGGATAGACGAACAATAATCAAGTATAAAAATGAAAATGAACAGAAACTAAATCCATTCATACATGTTCCAGTGCATGTCCATCTTTGCCTGAAAATCATGAATTCTGTGTTTGGATATTTTTTTTAATCGTCTGCCTACTGTTTCAAGAAATAATAAGGCGTACGCCCAAACCCAAGCTCTATTGTAGCATCCTATTTCATAGCACTAAGCTTACAGAACGACAAGAACAGACAATCATGATTGTTCGACACTCGCTGCACGACAAAATGCATTTGTCTGGCCAGAGTTAATTGTCAACCTAAACACGCAACCGTGATAATTACATATATACAGCCCAACTTATGGTATTCAGCTTGACTCCTATATGACACACTGCTCTACCCAATAAGGGCATCTCCAATGGTTGTAAGATAGTTGTTGGTAGAATTTGCTACATAGGATTTTTGATGATGTGTCATACAATAAATGAGGAAAGAGGGGAAGGTTGTATGTACATGAACCAACACCCCTTACACAAGCTCCAATGTAGAATGAGAGAGCACCTTATTTATTATCTCACATCCTATTGGGCAAACTAGATACAACCCATTGGAGTTGTTGTATGTTAAGGTGTTGGTTGATGACATGGCATATTTTACCAACAAACTAACATACAAACTGTTGGAGATGCCCTGATGGAAAGACCTTGACTGCTCCACAGAATGGCACGGTGCCTACACATGTAGGTACTAGTGAAAACTACCTACACAGCATAAACAACAGGATGCATCACTGATCTGGAGGAGACGAAGCAACAAATCCCACGTCCCCAGTACCAAAGCATCGAGCTTTGGCACAAGATATCCGAAGCCACCTCTACAGCGGGCGAGTTCGTGGGTCGATCCGCGCAGGAATCCCCCAGACATCGCATGATAAGCATCCATTCACGGCTCCTAGCCTCATACACAGCTCGGGAGCAGAGAAACACTAAGATCCAGCTGGTACCAGCGACGAAGAAACCAAAAGGAGGGAGAATAGAGGGCAGAGAGGGGTCGATCGGTACCATCCTGGACGTCCTCGCCGGCGCCACGCTCGCCAAAGACCTGCGAGAACCTCCAGTCGAGCGGCACCTGGGGGGACGGGGCCGGGGCCTCCGTGGGCTCGGGCGCCGCTGCCCCGTTCATCGTGTAGGGTTGGATCGGACGCGTGGGCGCGGGCGCGGTTGGGAGGAGGCGGGGCGGGATCGGTGGCGGGGTTCCCCGGCGACGGCGAGGGGGGTGGCGCGATGGTGCGGTGCTACGCGGCGGGTGTGGCGAGGCCGGCGAGGGTTTGGGGTTTCATGGGGCGAAATGGCCAATAAGAAAGGGAGATTGGGAGGGGAGGAGGGTGGTGGGGGCGGGGGCGGGGGCGCATACGACAACCGAGAGGAAAGGAAGAAAGCAAAAGAAAATGGTTTCCCGATTTATGATGTAGTCATTCTTGGCGTCATCGGTTGCCGTTGCCGGGACCCCCTCGCCGCGACGACGAAAACATGGATGGATGGAGCAATCGGGTTGTCGCATTGTCCTCTCTCTGTCTCTCGAAATAAAAAGAAAATTGCTAGTACTATGTGTCTTTCTTTCAGGATAATAAGTCTCATTTATATGGATAGATATAAGTCACGTGACAAAACTAAAAAAATAGAACGCTAGCCTTTGCGCAAAGGAACATCAGTCAAAACGTAAAATTATAAACAAGACCGAAGAAACTTCTTAGTTTGACACCAACGTCCGTAACCTATCTTTGACACCACCACAACAGTCACTAAAGGAAAAAATGACGGATCACCACCACATCCGAGCTTGACGTGGCTCCATCGCTGATATGCAGCTTTGTGGGCCTCCAAGGTGGCTCGTCAATGGAGGCAAAGCCATTGCCGTTGAACGAATCATAGCAAAGCAACACTTCGGACACTCCGTCGAACTCCAGAGCTGGCTCCCCCTGCATGACTAAGACGTAAGAGGAGGAAACCATACCTCCTTGCCACGATCCACCATCTTCTAGATGTCGCCGATGCAGGCCACAATCTGCGTCTGTTTCTGAACTACCTTTCAAGCTCCGCGTTGACTCTGGAGCAAACATCGTTGCACTGGCGCAGTCCGAGAACACATGTCCATCATGAGGATGTCGCCGCCATCGCACCACCCTTACTTGAACAGACTGGTTTCCAAATCTAACCCCAACGCGGAGCGCCTCGTAGAAGAAGGATCCGAAGTTTTTTTTTATTCGGTGTCGCCATCACCGTCGCAGAGAGCCAAGACGATGAACAGCCCTAACCCTGGGCTACTAATGCTTAAAACGATCAACAAGCATGGATCCGACGATCCCCCTCACCCCCGACGACCTTGTCGGCAGAGGGGAGCCGCCAGAGGACGACGGCGGAAGGAGGCTCTCTGGCGGTGGAGGCCAGGTCACCCTTGGGTGAAAGAAAATGATACCTGTCCAATGGACATATGGATACACGGCGGCGCTCTTATTGTAAATAAAAAAAAAGTGCTATGATCTTTATGATATAAATGTGATACGTATTACTATGTAAAAAATAAATGTTATTATTATTATATGTATACGTATACGTACATACCTGCGTGTTCCCTGTGGTACGTGAAAATGAAGAGGATCTCCACTTGCTGCATTCCTACCGGGAAAGCCTCGTTGCCTTTCACGATCGATGGCACCTTGTACTACTAGTTTGTGCGAGGACAATCATTGCGTTACCAGTCTTTCCTTCCGCTGTTAGTTAACCATAACCATGGTTTGCAGGCAGGTTACAGCTGTCTCTGGCCACGATATTACCACATCTTATCACCAAAGCTAAAGACAACAACGTTTTGGCATGAGCTGACATCCTTATGTGTAAGCTTAATCTTAGCCACTTATTCGCTCTTTATCTTTAGTACTAATAACGATGTACATTCCAGTACATATCACCGCGTTAATTATAGTTTAGGTTGTCTTTGATAGCAAGTATTGTAAAAATCAAAGTATTGAAAACTACAGCAATTTAATTTATAGGTACTAAAAACCACAGTTTTGATATAACAAAGTACGCGATCGCCACATTCATGTGTCTACTAATCTTCGCTAGACTAATGTTCCTTTCTTGAGCCAGAATTCGTCTGATCTCATTAACCTGATATGCATACCTCGATCGATTACCGTTTTTGGATTGAACCAACTTCAGCAGCTCGGACATTCCGTTTCCACAATCAGCGGCAGGTTCGTCCAGTGTAGAGAAAGCCGTAATCTCGGCTTATAAGGGGTCGCCACAATTAAATAGCGTCCGTGTCGGGACAAGGCCGCGGCGGTGGCTAAGGGTGGGCTCTTTTTTTTCAGGTGCTATGTTTAAAAAAAAGAGGTCCATGGTTGTTTTTTCAATGCAGAGAAAATACCGTGGTTTAGGGAATACTTTCTACTAATATTGCAGTTTTCTTTGGTTGTCAAATAGCTCACAGTAATTTAAACTATGGTAAAAAAAACTATAGTATTCTCATAATACATTGAAAACTGTAGTATCCTTATAATTGTTGGTCCAATTCATGGTGTCGCAGTGAGGGCCTATTTGAACCGTGGGGTAGGGAAAAACACAGTGTAATAGTAATGCAGCCGAAAAACCAAGGGTCCAAGAAGAGACTCGACGAACTACCTCCCTCAAGCGTGCTCAACACCTCACCGCAGGAAACAACTTCAAGAAACCAGATAAACCATTCCCCAACTACTCAGTTCTACACTCTTTTGACGACTCACAAATTTCTAAGCTCGTTAGGGGTGCATGTGTTGTTTTAGAAAGGGACGTGGGTCGTCAAGGGCTACTATTAATGGTTGGTCTGACTCATTAAAGTGTCGCATGGAAGGCCCGTTTCGAATGTGGGGTAAAAACACAAAAATGCAATAGTAATGCAACCGAAAAAATATGGATTCAAGAAGAGTCTTGACGAACTATCCTCACTCAAGTGCGATCAACAACTCACCGCAGAAAAAACTTGGAGAAACCAGGTAACCCTTTCATCAACTACTCAGTTCTGCTCTTTTGACGATTCACAAATTCCTAAGATCGTTAGGGATACTGGTGTGGTCTTGGAAGGGGTGTAGGTTCGTTGAGGGATATTATTGACAACATCAGAGCTAAATAGCTCACCCAAGATGCTCTGAGAGCAGTAGCACACCGAAAGGTGACAGACAAGGCTGCCATGAAGGAGGCTCGGGAGGCCTCCACCCCCTCCCACCCACCCACAACACTCGGTTAGAAGTAAATCTAGTGGAGACTGTGGAGAGTGATGACGATGTCGGGCCTAACGCGCCTAAAACAAAGTCCAAGTCAGTTTGCACCAAGGCGCGCGTCTCCACAAAGGAATCCTTTAGTGGGTATCCTTTCTCGAACATCAAAGGGTTTGACCACACAGGGAGGCAAACCCGGCTCAAGGAATATGTCGCCCAGGAAAGAATCGACTACATCACGCTTTAAGAAGGAAAATTCTAGACCAACGGACTAATACGGGGTTTTACTAACCATCTTCGTTAACTAATCTCTACCGCCCCCTGATTTTCAACGGGTGTGGGCCCCTCATCCCTTTTTCTTCCAATCAATTTGTCCCAGCTAAGCACCCCCATAAAGTTAAGTAAAAAAAGCCCATGCGTGTAGCATTGCTCCTTTAAGAAACCATCAGACTTTACTTTCTTTGACTCGCTCTCGGTTGTTCCTCAATAAAAAACCGTCTGCCAGTGGCCGGTGGGTGTCAGCTAAGGGGCGTTCCGGTGGTTTACTATTGGGCATCAGTAAGGAGTTGCTCGAGGTCTCTTCTTGGTCCATTGGGCGCTACTTCCTTAGCGCTACCATAAAAAACATCTCGTGTCGACAAGTTTTGGGAACTTGAGATGGTTTACGATCCGGCTGATCACTCACTTATAGAAGATTGTCTATAGGAGATCGAGCTCAAGATCTCCAACACCACTCTCCCAGTGGTTCTTAGGGGCGACTTCAATCTCATTCGCGAAGTTGGTAATAAAAGAACCAACATCTTATGTTGGCCACGTATCCATAAATTCAACAATACTGTCTCCAACATGTCTCTTAGGGAAATTTGAAGAGTGGAGGAAGATACACGTGGACCAATAGAAAGCTAGCCCCAATACTAAAAACAATGATGCAAAAATGGATGTATCACAAACGACTTAGGTCCCCTGCTACTTGTGAGCTGTATTGGGATTTCCTCGAAGAAGATAGATGAAGCGACACAGTAAAGATAAGTATTTCTCTCAGTTGAGAACTAAGGTTATCAATCCAGTAGGAGAACCATGTAACACCTCGTTAGCAGTACCTACACACAAAATAACAAATGCTTGCACCCAACGCAACCAAGGGGTTGTCAATCACTTGGCGGTTAATTGCAAGGATCAAATCTCGTAGTGATAAACAAAAACACAAAAAATAAAAGTAAATAAATTACAGTAAGGGATTTTTGGATATTAATATATGATTAAAATAGACCCGGGGGCCATAGTTTTCACTAGAGGCTTCTCTCTTGAACATAGCATATGGTGGGTAAACAAATGACTGTTGGGAAATTGATAGAAAAGCAAATAATTATAACGATATCCAAGGCAATGATCATGTATATAGGCATCATGTCCAAGACAAGTAGACCGACTCCTGCCTGCATCTACTACTATTACTCCACACATTGACCGCTATCCAGCATGCATCTGGAGTATTAAGTTCATAAAGAACGGAGTAACATCTTAAGCAAGATGACATGATGTAGACAAGGTAAACCAACTAATATGAATAAACCCCGTCCTTTTATCCTTAATGGCAATGCTACAAGTACGTGGCATGTCCCTTTCTGTCACTGGGATTGAGAAACGCAAGATCAAACCCATCACAAAGCACCTCTCCCATTGCAAGATAATTCAATCTAGTTGGCCCAACCAAACCGACAGATCGGAGAGAAATACAAAGCCATAACAATCATGCATAAAAGAGTTTAGAGAAGACTCGAATAGTATTCATGAATAATCTGATCATAAACCCACAATTCATCGGATCCCAATAAACACACCGCAAAAAGGATTACATCGAATAGATCTCCAAGAACATCGAGGAGAACATTGTATTAAAGATCAAAGAGAGAGAGAGAGAAGAAGACATCTAGTTACTAGCCACGGACCTGTAGGTCTATGGTAAACTACTCACACATCATCGGAGGGGCAACAAGGTTGATGTTGTGGCCCTCCGTGATCGATTCCCCCTCCGACAGAGTACCAAAAAGGTCTGTAGATGGGATCTCCGAAGAACATAAACTTGCGGTTGCGGAAAATGTATTTGGGGTGGCTCTGTGATGTACGTGGAATATTTGTGATTTATAGAGCAGGAATTAGGCTAGGAGGTGCCACGAGGGGCCCACAAGACCGGGGCGCCCCTTGGGGCGCACTTGGTAGGCTTGTCCCTGCCTCATGGCACTTCGGGTATTCTCCCGAAGCTTCTAGGGTCCCTTTTGGTCCATAAAAATCATCAAAAAAATTGTAGCGTTTGGAGTTGTGACACCCGGATAATTAAGCTATAGTAATCCCATGTTAATGGTGCCATGTCATCACTCTTACTATTACTAATCCCCCTTTGCATTCAAACACTGTTCAAATTCCAAATTCAAATTAAAGTCAAAATTTAAAATTCTCAAACATGCAAACTAAAATGTGCAAAGTGTGGCAAATATTGCATAACTAATTATGGCTGTGAACCAACATCTTTGCGATGTGGTTTAATGCCCTTAACTAATTAAAACAGGGGCTAAAAGCAATTATTAAATGCCTTTAATACTAAAACAAATACAAATCTGTTTTATTGTAGTGTTAAACTTTTGTGGCAGTGGCCTAATTATTACTACTAATTTAGATGCTAAAATTTATGTTTTACAAAACTAAAATAAATAAATAAAATGAAACTAAAAGAAAAATAGAAATGTAATTAAAAAAAGACAAGAGATCCAAAAGGTTAAATAAATAAGAAGAAGCCTCTGGGCCTCGGCCCAGCTCAGCCAGCTGGCCCACCTAGCCCCCACCGGTCGCCTACTCCCCTGTTCCCCTGGCGCGGTCGCAACAGGAGCGACGCCTCGCCGAACCACCTCGTCGGCGTCGGCGAGGGGATAAGGCAGGCGCCCTCCCCCCTCGCGGCCTCGTCAGCTCCACTCCCCCTGCGCAGATATTTTTCCCACGCCCCCTCTCTTCCTCGTCACTCCCTCGTGGTCCAGACCCACCTCGTCGTGCGCCCGCGTCGCCGGCCATCTCGTCCTACCGCGGCCACCATGCCCCCCACCGCCTAGGACTGCGTCCGTCCGCTTCGTCGTCTTCCTCTGCATCAACTGGTGCCACCCCGTTGGAGCTCCTCACGCTGCAGCGCTGGATCGAAGCTTCTTCCTCCTCGGGTCGCCGACGAACCACGACGACACCGGCCACCTCTGCTGCTCCTAAGCCACTCGACTCTCCTCCCGCGCGCGCTCGCACACCGTCCGCCCCTGCGTCCACACTGCAGTACGCGCCCTGCAGCGCCTCTTCCGCGGCCCGTCTCTGACGCCCCGCGCCCGCCCACTGTTGCCTACTGCCGCTGCGTTGCTACAGTCTGCTCTGGTCACCGCCGAAGCCGTGGCCGCGCTCACCCCGTGCCACTGCTCGCGCCGCGGCTGCCCACGCCTCGCGTCCGTCCCACCCTGCGCCCAGCATGCGCGGCCGTGTGCATGCCGCCTGCTTCACTGCTCCTGCAGCCGCTGTCTGCTATGCTACACGGCTACAGTAACATTCAGTTACTGTAGCAGTAGCTAGCTTTTGTATTTCTACAATGACTAGCCTGCTAAACTGCCACTAAACAGCGATAAGGCAAGTCCTAAAATGGGTAAAAATTATATGAACGGAAAGTAGACGTAACAAGCCTCATTTTGTTTCATTGGACCTGTTTCAGATAATGCATGGATTAAATCCTACAAAAATCACAAAATGCTATCTTGTGTTAAAAGGAATAGAGTTACTCCCAAGCATTGTGTGTGCGCGCCGTGTGTGGCCGGCTGTGTGCCTCTGGCCGGCCCAGTGTGCTTGTGTGTGTGTGTGCAGCGTGTGTGTGGCCGGCTGTGTCTCTGGATGTGACCGGACCTATTAGGTTAGTAGCTAATGAGTAGTTAGACTAATTAGTACTTTGGATAATTGCTAGCCTATGACATATGGCCCCTTATGTTAATTTAATCCCTCCATTTTAGTTTATCCATCAATTAAATTATGTGTCAATGACATGTGGGCCACATCCTCCCTTTTGACTAGTCAAATTGACTTGGTCAAATTCGGATTAGATTAAATAAAAATATTCCAGAAAAACATAGAAAATACTATAAACTTTGAAAAATCATATAAAATAAACCGTATCTCGGATGGAAAACTTTGTACATGAAAGTTGCTCAGAACGACGAAGGCGAATTCCGAATACGCAGCCCGTTTACCGCCACGCAATCCCTAGCCATAGAACACGCAACTTTCCCCCTCCCGTTTCATTTGTCCGAAGAACGCGGAAACACCGGGAATACTTTTCCGGATGTTTTCCCCCTTCACCGGTACCCCCTCGTACCGTTAGGCACACCTAGCCATCACGTTTTGCATGTCATGCATCATTATGCATCTGTTTGCTTAACATTTATTGTTTCTTCCACCTCTTCTCTCGCTAGACACCGAGACCGACGCCGCTGCTACCCAGTACGACTACGGTGTTGACGACTCCTCTCTCTTGCCAGAGCAATCAGGCAAGCCCCCCTTGATCACCAGATATCGCCTATTCTTCTCTATACTGCTTGCATTAGAGTAGTGTAGCATGTTACTGCTTTCAGTTAATCCTATACTTCTGCATAACCTGTCCTTGCTACTACTGTTGTTACCTTTACCTGCTATCCTATTGCTTAGTATAGGATGCTAGTGTTCCATTAGTGGCCCTACACTCTTGTCCGTCTGCCATGCTATACTACTGGGCCATGATCACCTCGGGAGGTGATCACGGGCATATGCTATTTACTTTACACTGTTACATTACTGGTGATACTGTTTGGAGATGGGGGCTGAAGGGGCAGGTGGCTCCATCCAGGTAGTGGTGGGCCTGAGTTCCCGACGGCCCCCGACTGTTACTTTGAGGCGAAGCGACAGGGCAGGTTGAGACCACCTAGGAGAGAGGTGGGCCTGGCCCTGGTCGGCTTTCGCGGATACTTAACACGTTTAACGAGATCTTGGTATTTGATCTGAGTCTGGCTACTGGTCTATACGCACTAACCATCTACGCGGGAGTAGTTATGGGTATCCCGGCGTCGTTATCAGCCGAAGCCTTCGTGACGTCAGCGACTGAGTGGCGCGCGTCGCATTGGATCGTAAGCCTGCTCTTGTATTAAGGGGGCTAGTTCTGCTTCCGGCCGCGTTCGCAACGTGCAGGTGTGCTAAGGGCGATGGGCCCAGACCCATGCGCTATAGGATTTAGACTGGCGTGCTGACCTCTCTGTTATGCCTAGGTAGGGCTGCGACGTGTTGATCTTCCGCAGGCCTGGCATGACCCAGGAAGTGTGTCCGGCCAAATGGATCGAGCGTGGTTGGGTTGTGGTGCACCCCTGCAGGAAGTAATCTATTCGAATAGCCGTGATCTTTGGTAAACAGGACGACTTGGAGTTGTACCTTGACCTTATGACAACTAGAACCGGATACTTAATAAAACACGCCCTTCCAAGTGCCAGATACAACCGGTGATCGCTCTCTCACAGGGCGACGAGGGGAGGATCAGCGGTTAGGGTTATGCTATGCGATGTTACTTGGAGGACTTCAATCTACTCTCTTCTACATGCTGCAAGATGGAGGCTGCCAGAAGCGTAGTCTTCGACAGGATTAGTTATCCCCCTCTTATTCTGGCTTTCTGTAGTTCAGTCCACCGATATGGCCCTTTACACATTTACCCATGCATATGTAGTGTAGCTCCTTGCTTGCGAGTACTTTGGATGAGTACTCACGGTTGCTTTCTCCCTCTTTTCCCCCTATCCCTTCTACCTGGTTGTCGCAACCAGATGTTGGAGCCCAGGAGCCAGACGCCACCTTCGACGACGACTCCTACTACACCGGAGGTGCCTACTACTACGTGATGCCTGCTGACGACGACCAGGAGTAGTTAGAAGGATCCCAGGCAGGAGGCCTGCGCCTCTTTCGATCTGTATCCCAGTTTGTGCTAGCCTTCTTAAGGCAACCTTGTTTAACTTATGTCTGTACTCAGATATTGTTGCTTCCGCTGACTCGTCTATGATCGAGCTCTTGTATTCGAGCCCTCGAGGCCCCTGGCTTGTAATATGATGCTTGTATGACTTATTTTATTTGTAGAGTTGTGTTGTGATATCTTCCCGTGAGTCCTTGATCTTGATCGTACACATTTGCGTGCATGATTAGTGTACGGTCAAATCGGGGGCGTCACAAGTTGGTATCAGAGCCGAGTGCTTGTAGGAATCCCCCTTCCACACTCCTTGGCCGAAGTCGAGTCTAGACATTACGAAACTTTTTACTAACATGGCTGTGTGCCTTACGGGCCCACGTCGCCATCTGGGTGGTATTAGGATCTTTTATTCCTCGTCTATACTCTGGAACTCTGATCTCTCTTCTATTCGGGTTAAATGAATTTTGCTAAATCTAACATTAGGATCTCGTTATCACTTTCACCCGGAGAGCCCCTTATTACTGACGATCGTCTGCTGCACGGGAAGACCCTGAAGATACTCTCCGCTGTTAACCCGAGAACTTGTGTTCGTCGCGTTTGCAATTCCCCTTCCACCGTCAACCCTTATGGGTAACTACTTGCAGTTGGTATTCTTACATTCATCCCCAGTTTATTACAAGATACCCCGAAATACTCGTCGTTGTTTCGATAATCCTTTGAGCTTACTGCCTTGCTGTTCTTTGTCACCTGAATACCCCTACGGATAATTCTCGCACTTATCGAGTATCCGCTCATCCCTCAGTTGTTCATGTGTTTCACAATGGTCATCGAAATACTATTCGATCCTCCAAAAATCCTTAGTAGCTTATTGCTCTGCAATACTTGTCTACTTGCATGATGGATGCTTTCCATATGTCTGGCAATATTCGTGAGTATCCTTAGGCACCGTCATTTTGATCCCTTTGATTCGACATGAGTGCGAATGCACGCAATCATCAGTTGATCCTTTTAAATTATCTTTCCGGCTCAGACGTCATTTTAAACATGAGCTGGTTCTCGCCGATCAAATTGTCGTCGATTGTGCCCCTAAGTATATTGAACTTATCCATCCTTGATCAGAGCGTCTGCTTCTGATCCTTCGCTTTGTAAATCTTAATTCCTTTGCAATTGAGCTCTAAGTTACTCAGTTGTTTCTATAATCCGATGCATTGGCATTCCTTCTTCCTTTGATTGAGTTCCGATACTCACATCAGCCCCGTTGTGGACCGCCATAACCATTGCCGGGTTATTATCCGACAATGTCCTTCACAACCAAAATTCTTGTGAGTTCTTTACCTGATACATAATGCCCTTGGTAAATTGTATCATCTGCTTGGCCAACCAAGCTCTGCTTTCGAGCTGGTCGTATTTACTATTGAAGCTTGTGGTATATGTTTCCACGATACCCTGACGGGTTGAACCTATGCCTTCCTTTATATGTGTGAACTCGGAAGTTTTCACGAGTCATACTCATCCGGTATTTCACCAGATAAAACTTTCAACACAAATGCCTTTATCAAAGCGAAAAGTGAATGGAAGGTTATACATTGAAGAAGTGGGAGTCGACCTTGAACCTTGCGTTCATGCCCAGGGACACGATGTATACCTTATCATGGAAGCTGCTCGTAAAAATAATTACCCCTTTGTAATAAGTTCATCTTGTATCCGTGGTTCGATCCTTTATGATCGTGGATTCCGACCATGTTCTCCTTTAAATACCATTTCTCGTGCAAGTTTAAATATTTGTCTTCTACGGATCAATACCCCAGTCCAACCTTTACTTTGATCTGTTGTCAAGTATTACCCCCGGGATCTCGAGATTATCTTGGAGCTACATAACTTCTTATGAGTTCTTCATCAAGTACTACATTCTCACTGATTACATTTTTTCATGGGCTCTGAGTTATTAAACACTCAAAGACACCGATAACTGAACCGAGTCTGCACTACGGTTCAACAACTTTTAGTAATCTTATTTAAGTACGATTTTGTACCCGATCAAGTCATTCCTAGCCTGATCAACTATATCGTTATCGTGCTATAGTTTAACTGTGCCACCCGGTCCTTATTCTCGGAGCACAGCTTTAGAATATAAGCTAAGCTTATGTTGATTTCCTCGTCTTATCGTTTCACCTCGAACCACAAACTTGATTCCGAGTTTGTGTCATACAGGTGGTTCAAATAATCTTTCGTTGCATCAGTCCTTTTGCTCGATGCAGTCGTTGTTCGATTGCTTCTCCGTGGAGCCTCTCGACAACAATTGTCGTGATCATCATCAATAAATTTTGGCTCCTTTCAGGATATCGATCGAATTCATGATGATAAGTGTCATCCTCGTCCCTTGGTAATTTGAGTTACCATCGCCAACATCCTTACCTTACTTTCATCACAAACTTGTTCATGTTATGGATGCAACTTGCTTTCGAGCTTGTATTATGTTCTACCTTGACGTATTGCCGTCTTTTATGTCAAGGATGTTGTGGGAATTGCTCCACCTCTTAAGAATTCTTGTTACAGTGTTGCTTCTCACCATCACCATTCTTTCTTGGGTCCTCGTGTTGATTCCAACAGGGGTACCAACAAGTGAGCGGTGCTGTTTGGATTCTGCCCTTCTAGCAACCCTCTTGCTTTGAAGTTAATGGTCGGTCGTTTATTCTTAGACTATTGATTGTTGAATCACCATTCCGACGTTGGTCGTGCAACCCAGCCCATATTCGGGTGCACCTTTCAACCCATGTTTAATTGTGTATGTTTTCCTCGAGCATACCTCATTATGTCATCTGATCTGACAAATGTTATCTCCTTATTCACATAGTTGTGAAAATCCATCCTTTTGGAAATCTCGAGGAATTGTCGCTGAGTCCATCAGCCACCTCCTCGTCCTCTCCTTGGTTAAATGATGAACTCTTGTTTTGGAACTCGCTTCCATAGTTCATATCCCGAGAATCTTGAAATGACATCTCGTCAATTTGTGTTGCACCTTTTCTTCTCAGGCATCCCGAGTCTGAGGCATCCTGGCACCAATAATATCTGGATCTCGATCAGATATGATGATTGGAACATATGTCCAAGAGTTATAACATTGGTCTTTATATGAGCCGGTAAGATGATGTCATGCCTAGCACACCTGACCGGAGGACCTAGTGTTATAGTTTCCTTTTTAACAAGGTTAATCATTTTTCCATGAGGAAATCGTAAGACTTATTTTATAAGTTGTTCCTGATGAATCCTTTGCGTATGCAAAGTCCGACCTTTGCTTGAAGACCATGTCAATACTGTCTCGAAGCATGTCTATGGTACTCCGATTTTCAACAAGAACATTTGAAGCCCAATGCTAAATGTTTCCTGCTCAATTATCCAAACACCGTTGTATGGGTAAAGTCATGAAATTTCTCTCCCCTTACCCAAAGAGTTTTCTACATTATATCCTGTCATGCATATCATGCTTTGCTTGACCTTGGGAAGGATATACCCTTGAAATATGTGCTTAAACACATTTTCCTTTTCATTGGTTGGTTTAACGTTTCTTGTGATCTATATGATCTAAGCAGTAACATTCTCCTGCTTATGTAAACACCTCGGTGTACAATTCTGTCAGCAAGACCCCGTTTACCATTGTTGATGACATTCCGGTAGCCACCGATGGACGGGAACTCTGCCTATTGGTCCGCCTCGTTCAACGAGCAGGAAAATGGTTCTCTTCGTCCCTCGCCCTTGGTACCGACGTTGTTGCCGACATAATCGCCAGGCTACCCTCTGACCTGCCTTACTATCATGACCATGCAAGATGTCACCGCTCCTCCTACTTTTAACCCACATGGTGGGCCCATAACCCATAGTTCCGCAGGATCAAAACCCGACTCTCCTGTACACGCCCGGTTTCCAAAGTTATTCCTCACGCTTGGCTTCGTATGTAATTCATGAGCCACCTTCTTGTGATCTGTTCTTCTATCAGATGCAATACTTATTCTCGATGCTCTGAACCCCTTTTCACACTCCGTTTCAGAAAACGAACGATTGTCCATCTGCTTGAAGAGTATTATTGCACCTTCTAGCCTTGTTCTCGATGACTTTCTTGGATTTCAACTCGAGATGCCTCTATGCCACGCTCACTGAGATAGCCCCCAGGTACCTATCTTGTGTTGAACTCTGTCCTTCCAGAGTCTTTCCCCCTTACTCCACCCCTTAAATCTCGGGACGAGATTTCTTGTAGTGGAGGAGAATTGTGACGCCCGGATAATTAAGCTATAGTAATCCCATGTTAATGGTGCCATGTCATCACTCTTACTATTACTAATCCCCCTTTGCATTCAAACACTGTTCAAATTCCAAATTCAAATTAAAGTCAAAATTTAAAATTCTCAAACATGCAAACTAAAATGTGCAAAGTGTGGCAAATATTGCATAACTAATTATGGCTGTGAACCAACATCTTTGCGATGTGGTTTAATGCCCTTAACTAATTAAAACAGGGGCTAAAAGCAATTATTAAATGCCTTTAATACTAAAACAAATACAAATCTGTTTTATTGTAGTGTTAAACTTTTGTGGCAGTGGCCTAATTATTACTACTAATTTAGATGCTAAAATTTATGTTTTACAAAACTAAAATAAATAAATAAAATGAAACTAAAAGAAAAATAGAAATGTAATTAAAAAAAGACAAGAGATCCAAAAGGTTAAATAAATAAGAGAAGCCCCTGGGCCTCGGCCCAGCTCAGCCAGCTGGCCCACCTAGCCCCCACCGGTCGCCTACTCCCCTGTTCCCCTGGCGCGGTCGCAACAGGAGCGACGCCTCGCCGAACCACCTCGTCGGCGTCGGCGAGGGGATAAGGCAGGCGCCCTCCCCCCTCGCGGCCTCGTCAGCTCCACTCCCCCTGCGCAGATATTTTTCCCACGCCCCCTCTCTTCCTCGTCACTCCCTCGTGGTCCAGACCCACCTCGTCGTGCGCCCGCGTCGCCGGCCATCTCGTCCTACCGCGGCCACCATGCCCCCCACCGCCTAGGACCGCGTCCGTCCGCTTCGTCGTCTTCCTCTGCATCAACTGGTGCCACCCCGTTGGAGCTCCTCACGCTGCAGCGCCGGATCGAAGCTTCTTCCTCCTCGGGTCGCCGACGAACCACGACGACGCCGGTCACCTCTGCTCCTCCTAAGCCACTCGATGGGCCTCCTTGCGCCTGCTCGGTGAGCACCACCCCGTTCCCCCTTTCCCTCGTCGTCGTAGTCGCCGTAGCACCGTTACCCGCGAACTTCGGCTCCGCGGTCCGCCGTGGCCGGAGCTCTCCTCCCGCACGCGCTCGCACACCGTCCGCCCCTGCGTCCACACTGCAGTACGCGCCCTGCAGCGCCTCTTCCGCGGCCCGTCTCTGACGCCCCGCGCCCGCCCACTGTTGCCTACTGCCGCTGCGTTGCTGCAGTCTGCTCTGGTCGCCGCCGAAGCCGTGGCCGCGCTCACCCCGTGCCACTGCTCGCGCCGCGGCTGCCCACGCCTCGCGTCCGTCCCACCCTGCGCCCAGCATGCGCGGCCGTGTGCATGCTGCCTGCTTCGCTGCTCCCGCAGCCGCTGTCTGCTATGCTACACGGCTACAGTAACATTCAGTTACTGTAGCAGTAGCTAGCTTTTGTATTTCTACAATGACTAGCCTTCTAAACTGCCACTAAACAGCGATAAGGCAAGTCCTAAAATGGGTAAAAATTATATGAACGGAAAGTAGACGTAACAAGCCTCATTTTGTTTCATTGGACCTGTTTTAGATAATGCATGGATTAAATCCTACAAAAATCACAAAATGCTATCTTGTGTTAAAAGGAATAGAGTTACTCCCAAGCATTGTGTGTGTGCGCCGTGTGTGGCCGGCTGTGTGCCTCTGGCCGGCCCAGTGTGCTTGTGTGTGTGTGTGCAGCGTGTGTGTGGCCGGCTGTGTCTCTGGATGTGACCGGCCCTATTTAGGTTAGTAGCTAATGAGTAGTTAGACTAATTAGTACTTTGGATAATTGCTAGCCTATGACATGTGGCCCCTTATGTTAATTTAATCCCTCCATTTTAGTTTATCCATCAATTAAATTACGTGTCAATGACATGTGGGCCACACCCTCCCTTTTGACTAGTCAAATTGACTTGGTCAAATTCGGATTAGATTAAATAAAAATATTCCAGAAAATCATAGAAAATACTATAAACTTTGAAAAATCATATAAAATAAACCGTATCTCGGATGGAAATACTTTGTACATGAAAGTTGCTCAGAACGACGAGGCGAATCCGAATACGCAGCCCGTTTATCCGCCACGCATCCCTAGCATAGCGAACATGCAACTTTCCCCCTCCGTTTCATTTGTCCGAGAACGCGGAACACCGGGAATACTTTTCCGGATGTTTCCCCCCTTCACCGGTACCCCCTCGTACCGCGTTAGGGCACACGTAGCATCACGTTTTGTCATGTCATGCATCATTATGCATCTGTTTGCATTATATTTATTGTTTCTTCCCCCCTCTTCTCTCGCTAGACACCGAGACCGACGCCGCTGCTACCCAGTACGACTACGGTGTTGACGACCCCTCTCTCTTGCCAGAGCAACCAGGCAAGCCCCCCCTTTGATCACCAGATATCGCCTACTCTTCTCTATACTGCTTGCATTAGAGTAGTGTAGCATGTTACTGCTTTCCGTTATTCCTATCCTGATGCATAGCCTGTCCTTGCTACTACTGTTGTTACCCTTACCTGCTATCCTACTGCTTAGTATAGGATGCTAGTGTTCCATCAGTGGCCCTACACTCTTGTCCGTCTGCCATGCTATACTACTGGGCCGTGATCACTTTGGGAGGTGATCACGGGCATATACTATATACTCTACACAGTTACCTTACCTGTGATACTGTCCGGACATGGGGGCTGAAGGGGCAGGTGGCTCCATCCAGGTAGTGGTGGGCCTGAGTTCCCGACGGCCCCCGACTGTTACTTTGAGGTGAAGCGACAGGGCAGGTTGAGACCACCTAGGAGAGAGGTGGGCCTGGCCCTGGTCGGTGTTCGTGGATACTTAACACGTTTAACGAGATCTTGGTATTTGATCTGAGTCTGGCTACTGGTCTATACGCACTAACCATCTACGCGGGAGTAGTTATGGGTATCCCGGCGTCGTGGTATCAGCCGAAGCCTTCGTGACGTCAGCGACTGAGTGGCGCGTGCTGGATTGGACCGTAAGCCTGCTCTTGTATTAAGGGGGCTAGTTCTGCTTCCGGCCGCGTTCGCAACGTGCAGGTGTGCTAAGGGCGATGGGCCCAGACCCCTGGGCGCTTAGGTTTAGACCGGCGTGCTGACCTCTCTGTTGGTCTAGGTGGGGCTGCGACGTGTTGATCTTCCGAGGCCGGGCATGACCCAGGAAAGTGTGTCCGGCCAAATGGGATCGAGCGTGTTGGGGAATGTGGTGCACCCCTGCAGGGAAGTTAATCTATTCGAATAGCCGTGATCTTTGGTAACAGGACGACTTGGAGTTGTACCTTGACCTTATGACAACTAGAACCGGATACTTAATAAAACACGCCCTTCCAAGTGCCAGATACAACCGGTGATCGCTCTCTCACAGGGCGACGAGGGGAGGATCAGCGGTTAGGGTTATGCTATGCGATGTTACTTGGAGGACTTCAATCTACTCTCTTCTACATGCTGCAAGATGGAGGCTGCCAGAAGCGTAGTCTTCGACAGGATTAGTTATCCCCCTCTTATTCTGGCTTTCTGCAGTTCAGTCCACCGATATGGCCCTTTACACATTTACCCATGCATATGTAGTGTAGCTCCTTGCTTGCGAGTACTTTGGATGAGTACTCACGGTTGCTTTCTCCCTCTTTTCCCCCTATCCCTTCTACCTGGTTGTCGCAACCAGATGTTGGAGCCCAGGAGCCAGACGCCACCTTCGACGACGACTCCTACTACACCGGAGGTGCCTACTACTACGTGATGCCTGCTGACGACGACCAGGAGTAGTTAGAAGGATCCCAGGCAGGAGGCCTGCGCCTCTTTTGATCTGTATCCCAGTTTGTGCTAGCCTTCTTAAGGCAACCTTGTTTAACTTATGTCTGTACTCAGATATTGTTGCTTCCGCTGACTCGTCTATGATCGAGCTCTTGTATTCGAGCCCTCGAGGCCCCTGGCTTGTAATATGATGCTTGTATGACTTATTTTATTTGTAGAGTTGTGTTGTGATATCTTCCCGTGAGTCCTTGATCTTGATCGTACACATTTGCGTGCATGATTAGTGTACGGTCAAATCGGGGGCGTCACAGGAATCCATTTGGTATTGATTTTCTGAAAAGCCAAAAACAAGCAAAAAAACAGCAACTGGCACTGGGCACTAGGTTAATAGGTTAGTCCCAAAAAATGATATATATATATATATATAATTGCATAATAAACATCCAAGATTGATACTATAATAGTATGGAACAATCAAAAAGTATAGATACATTGGAGACGTATCAAGCATCCCCAAGCTTAATTTCTGCTCGTCCTCGAGTAGGTAAATGATAAAAACAGAATGCTACCTATTATATTAATCATTGAGAGAGACTATCTTCATCCTACGCCTCCCACGGATTGATAAACCTTAGGTCATCCACTTGAGGGAAATTTGCTATTGTCCTACAAAACTCCGCGCTTGGAGGCCCAACACGAGTCTACAAGAACAAGTTGTGTAGTAGACATCAGAAGGTATGTCATTATCAAAGGTATAATGTGTAAAGTAAGCAGATGCAATTTAACCAAATTGGAAGCAATACAAGCTAGACACCATATGCAACATGCAACCACATTTGACATTGTGAAGTTATAGCAAGCACTTGGGATGGTTGTGTGTGTGGCAATTGAGATTATCAACTACAGAGCTATGTTTACTGTCTCCATGTACTGACATCGCATCCTTTAGAACGCTCAAACGCTTCGTTCATATCCTCGAATTAGACTGGAGTAGCTTCTATATTTTCTTTTGTGAATTTGACAATAGTGCGCCAGAGTCTGAAATACCCATGCATAAAAAATAATAGTGTGAGTATGGGTGAAGTGTGTGCACAAGTAGGGCACTGTAAAAGTAGCAGATAGTAGGTGGGTGAAAAATAAATGATGGGAGACATATGATAGCTCTACAACATGCATGTCACATGAAATTAGATTCTAGGATTTTGAAATATGGTCACAGGGATGGCTGGGAAATGCAGGTACTCCTCCAGCACACCACAAGATGTGGTCCTATGAAAATAAGAGTCGACTGAAAAAAATAGGTCAGTCCATTTTTTCTGCATCGTCCGATGTACAAAGAACGGGCATATGACCTTCATCTACATCCAGCCAGTCAATGTTGATGATCTTCCTCGAACCGCCAGCGACCACCGGCCCAGTTCCCTGCCTCCGCCCTCCACTCGACCTCACCCCACTGTCGTGCTTGGCACCGCCCTCGGCCATCCCTTTAAGCCCCGCTGACCTCCAGATTGGGCGCTAGCAGCTCCTATGCCCCACACCCCTAAGATAGACATCGATGCGCCGATTCCCCACCGAACAGGCGGACTAGGTGCTCCGCGCACCTCAGTGAGTACTACTTCTTTTAATTGGAAATCAGCTGACCCTAAATTGAAATCCAGACGGGTGACTGACCTCTAGCTAAGATGAAATAGTAAATGGGGGAAACCTTGTGCATTTAGTATCACAAAGAAGGTGCATTAAGAAGCGATCAACTAGTTTCTTTCGTCGGATTAATACGGTGTGAGCAGAGACGCAAGATTTGCACGAATAAGGGAATAGGAGTACCACTTTTGGCTGGCAGTGTTGTGTCCTTCTTCTGTTTTTTGATGATCTTCTTGTGGTTCGCTGGAAACAAGATATTGTGAAGGAAGGTGGAGCCTTGGACGAACCCATGACCAAGTTGTTGAGTGTGGTGCGGTGGCTATCTGTCGGCGGCGGGGAAGCAAATCCAAGGCGGCGAACGACGGCGTAGCGGGAACAACTCCAGTGCGGTGGACGGTTGCAACAATTGAGCGTTAGCGGTGAGGCGTAGGACAGTGTGGTCGAAGTGGTTCAGGCACGGTGCATGTTGGTGTCGGCGTCGTGGAGGCAGCCCTGCCTCGGCTTCAACTACTAAGTCCTTGAGGGTGTTGCGGTTGTGGTTGTGGTGGACGACGACGTCGGGGTACCATCTCCGGCGTGTTGGAGGAGGGCGATGGTGGATTGGGTGCCATGGGGTGGAGGACGAAGGAGGCTGGGTTTTCGCGGCTGGTGGAGAGGGCATTTTGGTGCCCATGGAGGATGAATGGGGTAACGAAGGGAGGGGGCTAAGGGGAACAATCTTTCAGTTTGGGAGGCGCTTGTTTGAAATTTGGGGAAGTTACAAAGTTTGCCCCCGTCTAAAATTTCAGACATATTGCGGGTCGGGGGTAGGACGACAATCTCAAGTGTCCCAAATAGTGGATGGGAGTGATTTCGGCCGAGCGCATGGGTGTTTAGGCACCCAAGGTGTATGAATGTTTTTCAGAGGTGGTTGACTGGCGTTTTGTGGAGTTACAAACCTACCACGGTTTAGACCTTTGGACATCGGGCCTATAGGCTACACGGGTCAGAGTAGGACAGGAACTTCCTACCACCAAACATTGGTATCGCACGGTTTTGGGTGACCACGGGCTTATTTGGCACTTGAATTGAACTTTCAGGATTTGTCAACTTTAAAAATCTTGACTCTTAAAAACCCTAAAACTACGATTATTTTGGAATCTAGAGGGTACATTTGAATCTACATTGTACGCAAGTATATATTAAAAAATGCAGCTTAGCTTGCATGGTTCCAGATATAATCTCCTTGGTTGCAAAAAATAGTTAGACATCCTATAAATATATAGCATGTTCAAACGCACAACAAAGATTGATGCCCCCTTACAGATGTGATTTACAAATGCCATTATCTCAAATTCAAATAGTTGAGTGCACTTCCTGAAGGAAATATGCCCTAGAGGGAATAATGAAGTTGTTATTTTATATTGCCTTATATCATGATAAGTGTTTATTGTCCATGCTAAAATTGTATTAACTGAAAACTTGATACATGTGTGGGTACATAGACAAAACACTGTGTCCCTAGTAAGCCTCTACTAGACTAGCTCGTTAATCAAAGATGGTTAAGTTTCCTAACCACAGACATGTGTTGTCATTTGATGAATGGGATCACATCATTAGGAGAATGATGTGATGGAGACGACCCATCCGTTAGCTTAGCATTTTGATCGTTCAGTTTTATTGCTATAGCTTTCTTCATGTCATATACATATTCCTTTGACTATGAGATTATGCAACCCCCAGATACCGGAGGAATACCTTGTGTGCTATCAAACGTCACAACGTAACTGGGTGATTATAAAGATGCTCTATAGGTATCTCCGAAGGTATTTGTTGGGTTGGCATAGATCGAGATTAGGATTTGTCACTCCGAGTATCGGAGAGGTATCTCTGGGCCCTCTCGGTAATGCACATCATAATAAGCCTTGCAAGCAATGTGACTAATGAGTTAGTTACGGGATGATGCATTACGAAATGAGTAAAGAGACTTGCCAGTAACGAGATTGAACTAGGTATGAAGATACCAATGATTGAATCTCGGGCAAGTAAACATACCGATGACAAAGGGAATAACGTATGTTGTCATTACGGTACGACCGATAAAGATCTTTGTAGAATATGTGGGAACCAATATGAGCATCCAAGTTCCGCTGTTGGTTATTGACCGAGAGGTGTCTCGGTCATGTCTACATAGTTCTCGAACCCGTAGGGTCCACACACTTAACGTTCGATGACGATTTTGTATTATATGAGTTATGTGACTTGATGACCGAATGTTGTTCAGAGTCCCGGATGAGATCATGGACATGACGAGGAGTCTCGAAATGGTCAAGAGGTAAATATTGATATATAGGACGATGGTATTCGGACACCAGAAGTGTTTCGGGATGCACCAGGTACTTATCGGGTCACCAGAAGGGGTTCGGGGCACCCTCGACAAAAGATATGGGCCTTATGGGCCAAAAGGGGAAACACACCAGCCACAAAGGGGCTGGTGCGCCCCCCCCCCATATGGGCTGGCCAAATTGGAGTAGAAAAGGGGAAGGAGGAAAGGAAAAAGGGAATAGGATTCCCCCTTCCCCCTCTTCCCTTCCTACTCTGAATAGGAATAGGAAAGGGGGAGGCCGAATTGGGAGGACCCCAAGTAGGATTCCTCCTACTTGGGGCGCCCCTTGGCTGCCTCTCCTCCCCTCCAACCTATATATGTGGGGGGGGGGGGCTAGAAAACACAACAAACATTGTTAGCCATGTGTGGTGCCCCCTCCATAGTTTACGCCTCCGGTCATATTCACGTAGTGCTTAGGCGGAGCCCTGCGTAGATCACTTCACCATCACCGTCACCATGCCGTCGTACCAATGGAACTCTCCCTTGACACTTTGCTAGATCAAGAGTTCGAGGGACGTCATCGAGCTGAATGTGTGCAGAACTCAGAGGTGTCGTACGTTCGGTGCTTGATCGGTCGGAACGAGAAGAAGTTCGACTACATCAACCGCGTTAACAAATGCTTCCGCTTTCGGTCTATGAGGGTACGTAGACACACTCTTCCCCTCTCGTTGCTATGCATCTCCTAGATAGATCTTGCGTGAGCGTAGGAAATTTTTGAAATTGCATGCTACATTCCCCAACAGTGGCATCCGAGCTAGGTCTATGCGTAGATGATATGCACGAGTAGAACACAAAGAGTTGTGGGCAGTGATAGTCATACTACTTACGACCAACGTCTTATTTTGATTCGGCGGTATTGTTGGATGAAGCTGCCTGGGCCAACCTTACATGACCACGTTCATGAAACCGGTTCCACCGAAAGACATGTAACTAGTTTTGCATAAAGGTGGCTGGCGGGTGTCTGTTTCTCCAACTTTAGTTGAATCAAATTTGACTACGGCTGGTCCTTGTTGAAGGTTAAAACATCAAACTTGACGAAACACCATTGTGGTTTTGATGCGTAGGTAAGAACGGTTCTTACTAGAAGCCCATAGCAGCCACGTAAAACTTGCAAGAACAAAGTAGAGGACATCTAACTTGTTTTTGTAGGGCATGTTGTGATGTGATATGGTCAAGACATGATGTGATATACATTATTGTATGAGATGATCATGTTTTGTAAAAGTTATCGGCAACTAGTAGGAGCTTTATGGTTGTCGCTTTATTTTATGAAATGCAAATGCCATGTAATTGCTTCACTTTATCACTATGCATTAGCAATAGTTGTAGAAATAATAGTTGGTGAGACGACAACGACGCTACGATGGAGATCGAGGTGTCAAGCCAGTGACGATGGAAATCATGACGGTGCTTTGGAGATGGAGATCAAAGGCACAAGATGATGATGGCCATATCATGTCACATATTTTGATTGCATGTGATGTTTATCTTTTATGCATCTTATTTTTCTTAGTACAGCGGTAGCATTATAAGATGATCCCTCGTTAAAAATTTCAAGGTATAAGTGTTCTCCCTGAGTATGCACCGTTGCGACAGTTCGTCGTGCCGAGACACCATGTGATGATCGGGTGTGATAAGCTCTATGTTCACATACAATGGGTGCAAGACAGTTTTGCACATGCGGAATAGTCGAGTTAAACTTGACGAGCCTAGCATGTACAGACATGGCCTCGGAACACTGGGGACCGAAAGGTCGAACGTGAATCATATAGTAGATATGATCAACATAGAGATGTTCACCATTGAAAACTACTCCATCTCACGTGATGATCAGACATGGTTTAGTTGATATGGATCACGTGATCATTTAAATGACTCAAGGGATGTCTACCTAAGTGGGAGTTCTTAAGTAATATGATTAATTGAACTTAATTTATCATGAACTTAGTCCTGATAGTATTTGCATATCTATGTTGTAGATCAATAGCTTGCGATGTAGCTCCCCTTTATTTTTGATATGTTCCTAGAGAAAAATAAGTTTAAAGATGATAGTAGCAATAATACAGACTGTGTCCGTGATCTGAGAATTATCCTCATTGCTGCACAGAAGAATTATGTCCTTGATGCACCGCTAGGTGATAGACCTATTGCAGGAGCAGATGCAGACATTATGAACGTTTGACAAGCTTGGTATGATGACTACTTGATAGTTTAGTGCGCCATGCTTTACGACTTAGAACCGGGACTTCAAAAACATTTTGAACACCACGGTGTGATATGTCTCCAATGTATCTACTTTTCCTATCACTTTTCCTCTTGTTTTGTCTCTAATTTGCATGATTTGAATGAAACTAACCCCAGACTGACGTTGTTTTCAGCAGAACTACCATGGTGTTGTTTTTGTGCAGAGATAAAAGTTCTCGGAATGGAACTAAACTTTGCTAGGAATTTTTATACAATAAACAAGAATTTCTGGAGCCAAGACCTACCGGAGAGGGGCACCTGGGTGGGCACAACCCACTAGGGCGCGCCCCCTCTCCTAGCGCGCCCAGGTGGGTTGTCCCACCCGGTGGCCCCGCAGACCCTGAAACCGACGCTATAAAATCCTATTTTCCAGAAAAAAATTGGGGAGAAAGAATTATCGCGATCCACGTGATGGAGCCGCTGTCACCTCCTGTTCTTCATCGGGAGGCCAGATCTGGAGTCCATTTGGGGCTCCGAAGAGGGGGATCTTCGTTCTTTGTCATCACCAACCCTTCTCCATCTCCAATTCCATGATGCTCCCCATCGGGAGTGAGTAATTCCTTCATAGGCTCGCTGGTCGGTGAGGAGTTGGATGAGATTCATAATGTAATCGAGTTAGTTTTGTTAGGGCTTGATCCCTAGTATCCACTATGTTCTAAGATTGATGTTGCTATGAGTTTGCCATTCTTAATGCTTGTCACTTTGGGCCTGGGTGCCATGATTTCAGATCTGAACCGTTTATGTTATCACCATCATATCCATGTTCTAGATCTGATCTTGCAAGTTATAGCCACCTACTACGTGTTATGATCCGGCAACCCCAGAGTGACAATAGTCGGGACCACTCCCGGTGATGACCGTAGTTTGAGGAGTTCATGTATTCATTATGTGTTAATGCTTTGTTCCGGTTCTCTATTAAAAGGAGGCCTTAATATCCCTTAGTTTCCAATATGGACCCCGCTGCCACGGGAGGGTAGGACAAAAGATGCCATGCAAGTTCTTTCCATAAGCACGTATGACTATTTACGAAATACATGCCTACATTATATTAATGAACTAGAGCTAGTGTCGTATCGCCCTAGGTTATAACTGTCTCATGATGAATATCATCCAACAAGTCACCGATCCAATGCCTACAAATTTATCCTATATTGTTCTTGCTAAGTTACTACTGCTATCGTTACTGTTGCACTTGTTACAAAACTACTGCTATCAATGTTATCGTTACCATTGCTACTGCTACTATTATCAAAACTATCATATTACTTTGCTACTGATCACGTTGTTACAGATAATTAATCTTCAGGTGTGGTTGAATTTACAACTCAGTTGCTAATACCTTCAAATGTTCTTTGGCTCCCCTTGTGTCGAATCTATAAATTTGGGTTGAATACTCTACCCTCGAAAACTATTGCAATCCCCTATACTTGTGGGTTATCAAGACCTTTTTCTGGCGCCGTTGCCGGGGAGCATAGCTATATTTGTTGAGTCACTTGGGATTATTATCAATTTATCACTATGAAGAATCTGAAGGATGCTAAGACTAACATTTTCCCCTCAAAGACGAGGGGAGGTAAGGAACTGCCATCCAGTTCTGCTTTAGATTCACCTTCTGTTATAAGTAAACTTGCAACACCACCACATGCTATCAATTCTGATACGTCGCAAGTTATTGATGATGCTACTTCTATTATGGATAATGCTTATGATGATGCTAGTACCTTGCTTGATAATGATGATGTGCCACTTGGTGAATTTCTCGATAAACAAATTGCTAGAGTAATACAACATGATGTTGTTGAATCTGATGACGAGCTTGAAACTGAAACTCCTGAAACACCTTCTAGAACTAGCCTTCCTAGATATGAATTGCCTAAGGTACTGGAAAGTTATGTTATGAATGAGGAGACAACTAGAGATATTCTTGCTTGTAGGGATAGAGATGATCTAGAGAAATTATTATGCAAGTATAAAGAAAAATCTCGGAATGCTAGAATGAAATGTGATCCTAAGTTTGCTACTTCACCTATCTTTATTGATGATAAGGATTATGAATTCTCTATCGACCCAGAGTTAATTACTTTGGTTGAATATGATCCTTTTCATGGTTATGAAACTAAAACTGTTGTGGCACGTCTTACTAAGTTGAATGACATAGCCACCCTTTTTACTCATGATGAGAAAACTCGATATTACTTTATTCTCAAATTATTTCCGTTCTCATTAAAGGGTGATGCTAAAGCTTGGTAC
The DNA here is from genome assembly GCF_003073215.2 of Triticum urartu. Lineage (NCBI taxonomy): Eukaryota > Viridiplantae > Streptophyta > Magnoliopsida > Poales > Poaceae > Triticum > Triticum urartu. Next base: position 401,932,711 of record NC_053024.1, read on the forward strand.
AATACTCTTGCTCCTGGTTGTGTGCGTAGTCCCCAGGATATGATTTATTACTTCTTTGAAAAATATTTCCATGCTCATAAGAAACAAGCTGCTTTACAGGAAATATTTAACTTTGTTCCAATTAAAGAAGAGAGTCTCCCACAAGCTTGGGGGAGGCTTTGCCAATTACTTAATGCTTTTCCTGATCATTCTCTTAAGAAAAATGAAATACTTGATATCTTCTATAATGGACTATCCGATGCTTCTAGGGATTTCCTAGATAGTTGTGCTGGTTGTGTTTTCAGGGAACGAACTATTGGAAAGCTGAAGAATTATTGAATAACATATTGAGAAATTATGATAATTGGACTCTTCCTGAACCACCGACTAAACCCACTCCGAAGAAGAGGGGTATATTATATCTCAGTCCTGAAGATATGCAAGAGGCAAAGAAATCTATAAAGGAAAAAGGTATTAAAGCTGAGGATGTTAAAAATTTACCTCCTATTAAAGAAATACATGGGCTTAATAAACCACCACTGCCTAAGGTGGTAGAGGTAATTTTTCTTATGAAGTTGAATGATAATGACAATTCTCACAATATGCTTCCTAGCCAATGCCTTTATGAGTTTGAAAACTATATTAGAAAACAAGACAACTTCAATGCAAATGTTATGAAATAATTGAAATACAATTCTGATATGATTGCTCACTTGAGTGACTTGTTATTTAGAATCTCAAATGGTGTTAGAGGTGTTGGAAAGCATGCTTCTATGGTTCAAACTCGATTAGAACAAGTTGCTAAATCACAAAGAGAGTTGCTTGATGAAATTAATAATAATATACATGACTTTGATGTTAGAGTTGCAACTAGAGGAGGTAAAATGACTCAGGAACCACTTTTTTCCTGAGGGACACCCAAAAAGAACTGAACAAGATTCACAAAGTAACAACACCATTACACCTAGTTCTTCTAAAAAGAAAAAAAGGAAAAGAAAATTGATAGGACTTTGCATGTTCCTAGTGAACCTAGAATAGAAAAACCTCCTAACAATGATAATGAAGTTCCTATCTCTGATGATGAAACTCAGTCTAGTAATGAACATTCACCTAGTGATAATGAAAAAGATAATGTTCATGTTCATGAAGACTCTCAACCTGATAATAATAAAGAACCAGACAATGATGTTGAGATAGAACCACCTGTTGATCTTGATAACCCACAACCCAAGAATAGAAGGTATGATAAAAGAGACTTTGTGACTAGAAAACATGGTAAAGAAAGAGAACCGTGGGTTCAAAAACCAATGCCTTTTCCACCTAAGTCAACTAAGAAGAATGATGATGAATAATTTGAACGCTTTGCTGAAATGCTGAGGCCAGTCTTTTTGCGTACTTGCTTGAATGATATCTTGAAAATGCCTCCTTATGCAAAGTATATGAAAGACATCATCACTAATATACCGGAAGCTGAAATCTCCACCATGCTTGCTAATTATACTTTTAAGGATGGAGTACCTAAAAAACTTGGAGATCCGGGAATACCAACTATACCTTACGCCATCAAAAAGAATTATGTGAAAACTGCTTTGTGTGATTTAGGAGCTGGTGTTAGTGTTATGCCTTTCTCTTTATATAAAAGACTTGATTTGAATAAACTCACACCTACTGAAATATCTTTACAAATGGCCGACAAATCAACTGCCATACCTATCAGTATCTATGAGGGTGTGCCCGTTGTTGTTGCTAATGTTACTATTTTGACGGACTTTGTTATACTCGAGATGCCCGAGGACGACAACATGTCGATTATCCTTGGTAGACCCTTCTTGAATACTGTAGGGGCTGTTATTGATTGCAATAAAAGCAAGGTCATTTTTCATATCAAAGGTAATGAGCATACGGTGCACTTTTGCTACCTCTTGAGCACTGTGTTGGTTTTCCCTTGAAGAGGAAAGGGTGATGCAGCAAAGTAGCGTAAGTATTTCCCTCAGTTTTTGAGAACCAAGGTATCAATCCAGTAGGAGGCCGCGCACAAGTCCCTCGCACCTACACAAACAAATAAATCCTCGCAAACAACGCGATAAGGGGTTGTCAATCCCTACACGGTCACTTATGAGAGTGAGATCTGATAGATATGATAAGATAATATTTTTGGTATTTTTATGATAAAGATGCAAAGTAAAATAAATGGAAAAGGAAATAACTAAGTATTGGAAGATTAATATGATGGAAGATAGACCCGGGGGCCATAGGTTTCACTAGTGGCTTCTCTCAAGAGCATAAGTATTTACGGTGGGTGAACAAATTACTGTTGAGCAATTGATAGAATTGAGCATAATTATGAGAATATCTAGGTATGATAATGTATATAGGCATCACGTCCGAGACAAGTAGACCGACTCCTGCATGCATCTACTACTATTACTCCACACATCGACCGCTATCCAGCATGCATCTAGAGTATTAAGTTCAAGAGAACAGAGTAACACTTTAAGCAAGATGACATGATGTAGAGGGATAAACTCATGCAATATGATATAAACCCCATCTTGTTATCCTCGATGGCAACAATACAATACGTGCCTTGCTGCCCCTACTGTCACTGGGAAAGGACACCGCAAGATTGAACCCAAAGCTAAGCACTTCTCCCATTACAAGAAAGATCAATCTAGTAGGCCAAACCAAACTGATAATTCGAAGAGACTTGCAATAACCAATCATACATAAAAGAATTCAGAGAATATTCAAATATTGTTCATAGATAAATTTGATCATAAACCCACAATTCATCGGTCTCAACAAACACACCGCAAAAGAAGATTACATCGAATAGATCTCCACAAGAGAGGGGGAGAACTTTGTATTGAGATCCAAAAAAGAGAGAAGAAGCCATCTAGCTAATAACTATGGACCCGTAGGTCTGAAGTAAACTACTCACACTTCATCGGAGGGGCTATGGTGTTGATGTAGAAGCCCTCCATGATCGATGCCCCCTCCGGCGGAGCTCCGGAAAAGGCCCAAGATGGGATCTCGTGGATACAGAAAGTTACGATGGTGGAATTAGGGTTTTGGCTCCGTATCTGGTAGTTTGGGGGTACGTAGGTATATATAGGAGGAAGGAGTATGTCGGTGGAGCAACAGGGTGCCCATGAGGGGGGGGGGCGCGCCTGGGGGGGGGGGGTAGGCGCGTCCCCTACCTCGTGCCTTCCTCGTTGATTGCTTGACGTAGGGTCCAAGTCCTCTGGATCATGTTCGTTCCGAAAATCACGTTCCCGAAGGTTTCATTCCGTTTGGACTCCGTTTGATATTCTTTTTCTGCGAAACCCTAAAATAGGCAAAAAAACAGCAATTCTGGGCTGGGTCTCCGGTTAATAGGTTAGTCTCAAAAATAATATAGAAGTGTATAATAAAGCCCAATAATGTCCAAAACAGAATATAATATAGCATGGAACAATCAAAAATTATAGATACGTTGGAGACGTATCAACTTTCCGAAGAAACAATTCCAAGTGAATGGTATTAATGTTATTGAAAAATCTCTGACAATCACTATTGGAAGTTTTCAAATACCTCTACCTACTGCCAAAAAGAAATATGAAATGCTTATTGTTGGGGACATTCATATCCCTATTGAGGTAAGTTAGTGATTTACAAAAGTTCTTCGGTTTCATGCTAACCGAAAGTGGTTGTTAATAAGACTTGATCAACCTTATTAATGGATCATTGTTGAGAGGTATGAAGTTGATGAATTTAGTAAGCACTATCTTCTGTCTCTACTTTTTGTTTTTTGTTTTTATTAGTTAAATAAAATAAAATGCCATGTTTTGTCTGTTTTCTGAATTTCCCGTGCAATAAAAAAGGACCCAAAAATAAAAGTTCTCAGAATGCTCTGAAAATTTAAGAATTTCTGGTGCAAATAATATTAGAGGGAGGTGCACCAGGTGGGCACAACCCACCTGGGCGCGCCAGGACCCCCAAGCACGCCCTGGTGGGTTGTGGTCCCCACGTGGGCTCCCTCACTTATCTCTTAACACCACATCATCACCTACCTCCAGAAAAATTTCCCCATAGCTCTCTCTCTCTTTCTCTCTCTCTCTCTCTCTCTCTCTCTCTCTCTCTCTCGTGTTCTTGCTCTCAAGCCCGCGGATTTCGATCTCTTTGCTCGAAGCTCCATTTCCAAAACTGTTTTGAGGGATTGTTGCTTGGTATGTGACTCGACCATTTGTCCAATTAGTTTTTGTTTTAGTGGTTTATAATTTGGGTAATTAGCTACTCTTGGTGCTGCTGTGGATGAGCTTGCATGTTAAATTCTTAGAGTTCTAAGTAGTTTGTATGCTTGATGTGGCCTCTATGGATCCCTATGAGTAGTTGGTATCATTTTTGTGAAGTTTTGTTGAGAAAATTTTGTGGACTAAAAATTCCAGAATTTTTGTTCATAGGAAAACCATGAATATCTTTAGGAAGTTTGGCTCCAAGAAGAACTCCAAGGGTGTTTTTGGGGAGTCATCTGACAGTGATCTCCATCCTCGGAGGTTGACGGAAGTACGACCATGCGAATGGACGCACACCCCGTTCATGGAAGAGGTGGGAATCCTTCAGGAGTTCACACAATATGCTACTAATGCTGGACTCACCGACTTCATCGCAGCTGAATGCGAACAGTATCATCTCCTCACAAACTCCTTTGTTCAAAGGTTTACTTTCCTTCCTAGAAATAATCCTCCTGAAGTGCGGTTTGATTTATATGTTGAACCCGTCAGATACCACTTACTGAATTTTGTAATACATGCATGATCCCTTCTGATGGGAGCTTAGCTGAGCCTAGGTCAGCAGAGTTTGAGGACTTATATCGTACCGTGACATTGGGAGATGAGAGAGGGGTGTCTGCTATCACTACCACTGGCTTGCATCTTCCTGCTATTCACTACTTTGCTATTTTCATTGCAAAATGCTTGCTTTCTAGAGAGAAGGTGGGTGCGCTCAGCTCACCAGACCTTGCTATTTTGCATCATGCATTAGAGGGCGACAACACTTATAGCTTGGGAGCTAATGTGGCACGTCGTCTCCACATTAATAAGTCCAAGGGCAAAATACATGGTGGGATTTTTGCTACTTGTTTGGCGGCTCACTTCAATGTTGAGATACGCCTTCATGATTACCCTCTGACCAAGGTTTACCTCGACCGCACAGCCATGGATCACCACCATTTTATTGCACGAGATTACCCCGACATCCCTATTCCTTATAACTTGGTTTTTAGCATTGGAACTCGTGATATTATTCCATTGCCTGCTCCTGCTTTGTTAGATACTGTTGCCAGGGGCGGATATAGGATAATGCCTGCGGACATCATCGCCTACCAGAATGATCATGCTGCTGCAGTGGAGGAGGAAGAGCCTCGGCAGTGGGATCAGTGGATGCCCGCTCCTCAGTACCCCAACTACTATCCAGGCTTCTGATTGATTACCAAGTTAGGCCAAAAGCCTAAGCTTGGGGGAGTACGTGTTTCCACCGACTTTATATTCATGTTCACTTATTCCATTTGTCGGTGTTCACACTTTTTCATTGTATCATCCATGCTTAGATTTATTTTTCTTGCTTTCTTCTTGTGTGTTTGAAAAACTTTAGAAAAACCAAAAAAATTAGTTGTTGTTAGTTTACTTTCTATGCACGCTTAGTTGTAGTATTAAAAATAAAACCCAAAAAGATCTCCTTGTTCTTCTTTTGCTTGTTGGGAGCTTTCCCGTGTAAATAGTTTTTCTCGTTTTAGCTTTTCCCTTTTATTTGCTTGTTCAAGAAAACCAAAAACTCCAAAAATATTTCAGTGTGTTTCTCTGAATTTCTTTTCTTTTTATTCGAGTTGTACCGAGGAGAAGACCATGATGAAAATGTTGAATGGCTCTCGTTTGAATAATTGTTGTTCTAATAAAGGGCCCATTTTACCTTGTCTTCTCCTGTTGAATAAAATGTTTGCAGATTCTAGCTTAGTCCATGGCACTCTTGCACTATTATTATTTTCATATCATTTGGTCGTGCAAGTGAAAGGCAATAATGATGATATTCGATGAACTGGCCGTGGCAGAGAGAAACTGGTATGAACTCGACTTGTTCTATTTGTGTAAATATGTTTAACCTAGTATCCATGATTCAGCCCATTATGATTAAACATGTTTGTAATGACAATTAAAGATTATAGTTTCTCATGCCATGCTTAAGTAGCTGGGAGTGGATAATGATTTTTCTTGGATATCAACATTGCGTTAAAATGATTGTGATGTAGTATGATGATATGGTATCCTCCTCTGAATGTTCGAGTGGCTTGACTTGGCACACATGTTTATGCATGTAGTTGAATCAAAACTAACATAGCCTCTATGATATTTATGTTCATGGTGTTCATATCCTACTCATGCTAGTGTCCAATGTTACTTATGCATAATGCATGTTTATGACCGTTGTTGCTCTCTACCTGGTCGCTTCTCAATCTAATTGCTAGCCTTCGCCTGTACTAAGTGGGAATTCTGCTTGTACATCAAGAACATTGAACCCAAAGTTATTCCAGATGAGTCCACCATACCTACCTATATGCGGTATTACCCTATCGTCCTAAGTAAATTTGCATGTGCCACCTCTAAAAACTTCTAAAAAATATATCCTTTTTGTGTGCCTGGATCGTTCATGGAACGACAGGAGGTGGCCGATATCTTCCATGCTGAGCGGGTTATTCTCAGGTCAAGTGTTTATTCACTCGCCATCGCACGAGAAAAGGGCGATAATAGGGATGCCCAATCCCAAACTGCAAACAGAAAAAGCTTACAAATAATCAAACAAAAACTCCCAATGGAGACAAAACCGTTACTTTTATCGCTTGGGAACCGCCACTAACATGCTTAGCATGGAAGATATTGATAACTGATGGTCGTGAAGTAAATGAGAAGTGTGCATGTCTCAAAATATCATTTACCTCTATTTTAAAAACTTGAGCTTTGGCGCCTCTACAAATCACTGCTTCCCTATGTGAAGGGACTATCTATTTACTTCGATGTTGTGTCATCACCTTCTAAAACAAGCGCTAGAACCTAAGAGCACTACTGTCATGACTTATGCATTGTGTGTAGCTAATGTTGGGTGCATCATGGCTGGATCTTTTCTACCATGAATTACAGTGTTTAGTCGCTGCTTGGACTTTGGAGGTGCTCTGCATTTATGTTTTGCGGTCTAAGAAAGGGCTAGCGAGATACCGCTATTGTCATATTATATCATGGTTGTTTTGACAACGTGTTTCCGTTTGAGATACCTTATTATTGCTCACTAGCTGATTATGTCATTGATATGAGTTAATATAATCTTTAAGAGTTATTGTCGGCATGGTTAGTTATAATGTTGGCTGAAAACCTGGGTGCTGTTTAAGCTTATTTATGTAAACAAGAGCAAAAGAGTTCGTAAAAGTTTTTCTTTTCCACTTTTAGTTTATCAACTGAATTGCTCGAGGACAAGTAAAGGTTTAATCTTGGGGGAGTTGATACGTCTCCAACCTATCTACTTTTCCTAACGCTTTTCCTCTTGTTTTGGACTCTAATTTGCATGATTTGAACGAAACTAACCCCAGACTGACGCTGTTTTTAGCAGAACTACCATGGTGTTGTTTTTGTGCAGAAATAAAAGTTCTCGGAATGGAACAAAACTTTGTGAGGAATTTTTATACAATAAACAAGAATTTCTGGAGCCAAGACCTACAAGAGAGGGGCACCTGGGTGGGCACAACCCACCAGGGCGCGCCCCCTCTCCTAGCGCGCCCAGGTGGGTTGTCCCCACCTGGTGGCCCCGTAGACCCTGAAACCGACGCTATAAAATCCTATTTTTTCAGAAAAAATCAGGGAGAAAGAATTATCACGATCCACGAGACGGAGCCACCGTCACCTCCTGTTCTTCATCGGGAGGCCAGATCTAGAGTTCCTTTGGGGCTCCGGAGAGGGGGGTCTTCATTCTTCGTCATCACCAACCATTCTCCATCGCCAATTCCATAATGCTCCCTCGGGAGTGAGTAATTCCTTCGTAGGCTCGCTGGTCGGTGAGGAGTTGGATGAGATTCATCATGTAATCGAGTTAGTTTTGTTAGGGCTTGATCCCTAGTATCCACTATGTTCTAAGATTGATGTTGCTATGAGTTTGCCATGTTTTCACATCTGAACCATTTATGTTATCACAATTATATCCATGTTCTAGATCTGATCTTGCAAGTTATAGTCACCTACTATGTCTTATGATCCGGCAACCCCGGAGTAACAATAGTCGGGACCACTCCCGGTGATGACTGTAATTTGAGGAGTTCATGTATTCACTATGTGTTAATGCTTTGTTCTGGTTCTCTATTAAAAGGAGGCCTTAATATCCTTTAGTTTCCAATATGGACCCCGCTGCCATGGGATGGTAGGACAAAATATGTCATGCAAGTTCTTTCCATAAGCACGTATGACTATTTACGGAACACATGCCTACATTATATTAATGAACTGGAGCTAGTGCCGTATCGCCCTAGGTTATAACTGTCTCATGATGAATATCATCCAACAAGTCACCGATCCAATGCCTACAAATTTATCCTATATTGTTCTTGCTAAGTTACTACTACTATCGTTACTGTTGCACGTGTTACAAAACTACTACTATCACTGTTACCGTTACCATTGCTACTACTACTACTATTATCAAAACTATCATATTACTTTGCTACTGATCACCTTGCTGTAGATAATTAATATCCAGGTGTAGTTGAATTGAAAACTCAGCTGCCAATACCTTCAAATATTCTTTGGCTCCCCTTGTGTTGAATCTATAAATTTGGGTTGAATACTCTACCCTGGAAAACTTTTGTGATCCCCTATACTTGTGGGTTATCACAGAGCATGTAAGATGTTACCAAAGCTGAAATTGGTATTTCAGACTCATGCCCGAGTCAAGAGGTATGAGACCTCTGACAAGTACTTTGCCTACAAGATGGAGGAGAATAGCTCAACCAGTGAGCATGTGCTCAGAATATTTCAGTACTACAATCACTTGAATCAAGTGGGAGTTAATCTTCCACATAAGATAGTGATTGACAGAGTTCTCTAGTCAATATCACAAAGTTACTAGAACTTCGTGATGAACTATAATATGCAAGGGATGATGAAAACGATTCCTGAGCTCTTCACGATGCTAAAATCGACGAAGGTAGAAATCAAGAAAGGGCATCAAGGGTTGATGGTTAACAAGACCACTAGTTTCAAGAAAAGGGGAGAAGTAAAAGAAAGGGAACTTCAAGAAAGAATGGCAAGCAAGTTGTCACCCCCATGAAGAAACCCAAAGCTAGACCTAAGCCTGAAACTGAGTGCTTCTACTGCAAAGGGAATGGTCACTAAAAGCGGAACTACCCCAAATACTTGGCGGATAAGAAGGATGTCAAAGTGAACAAAGGTATATTTGATATACATGTTATTTATGTGTACTTTACTAGTGTTCATAGTAACCTCGGGGTATTTGATACCGGTTTAGTTGCTAAGATTAGTAACTCGAAGCAAGAGTTGCAAAATGAACAGAGACTAGTTAAGGGTGAGGTGACGATGTGTGTTGGAAGTGATTCGAAGGTTGATAAGATCACCATTGCACACTCCCTCTACCTTCGAGATTAGTGTTGAACCAAAAATAAATGTTATTTGGTGTTTGTGTTGAGCATGAATATGATTATATCATGTTTATTGCAATACGGTTATTCATTTAAGTTAGAGAATAATTGTTGTTCTGTTTACATGAACAAAAGCTTCTATGGTCATACACTTAATATAAATGGTTTATTGAATATCGATCATAGTGATACACATATTCATAATATTGATGCCAAAAGATACAAAGTTGATAATGATAGTGCAACATACTTGTGGCACTGCTATTTAGGTCATATTGATGTAAAGCGTATGAAGAAACTCCATGCAGATGGGTTTTTGGAATCACTTGATTATGAATCATTTGATACTTGTGAACCATGCCTCATGGGCAAGATGACTAAAACTCCGTTCTCCGGTACAATGGAGCGAGCTAATGACTTACTGGAAATAATACATACCGATGTATGCGGTCCGATGAGTGTTGAGGCTCGCGGCGGGTATCGTTATTTTCTGACCGTCACACATGATTTAGGTAGATATGGGTATATCTACTTAATGAAACACAAGTCTGAAACTTTCAAAAAGTTCAAAGAATTTCAAAGTGAAGTGGAGAATCATTATAACAAGAAAATAAAGTTTCTATGATCTGATCGCAGAGGCGAATATTTGAGTTACGAGTTTGGCCTTCAGTTAAAACAATGTGGAATAGTTTCACAACTCACGCCACCTGGAACATGCTACCTCTTGAGCACTGCGTTGGATTTCCTTGAAGAGGAAAGGATGATGCAGCAAAGTAGCGTAAGTATTTCCCTCAGTTTTTGAGAACCAAGGTATCAATCTAGTAGGAGGCTGCACGCAAGTCCCTAGTACCTGCACAAAACAAATAACTCCTCGCAACCAACGCGATAAGGGGTTGTTAATCCCTTCACGGTCACTTACGAGAGTGAGATCTGATAGATATGATAAGATAATATTTTTGGTATTTTTGTGATAAAGATGCAAAGTAAAAAGTAAAGGAAATAACTAAGTATTGGAAGATTAATATGATGAAGATAGACCCGGGGGCCATAGGTTTCACTAGTGGCTTCTTTCAAGAGCATATATATTTTACGGTGGGTGAACGAATTACTGTTGAGCAATTGACAGAATTGAGCATAGTTATGAGAATATCTAGGTATGATCATGTATATAGGCATCACGTCCAAGACAAGTAGACCGACTCCTGCATGCATCTACTACTATTACTCTACTCATCGACCGCTATCCACCATGCATCTAGAGTATTAAGTTCATGAAAACAGAGTAACGCCTTAAGCAAGATTACATGATGTAGAGGGATAAATTCATGCAATATGAAAAAAAACCCATCTTGTTATCCTCAATGGCAACAATACAATACGTGCCTTGCTGCCCCTACTGTCACTGGGAAAGGACACTGCAAGATTGAACCCAAAGCTAAGCACTTCTCCCATTGTAAGAAAGATCTATCTAGTAGGCCAAACCAAACTGATAATTCGAAGAGACTTGCAAAGATAACCAATCATACATAAAAGAATTCAGAGAAGATTCAAATATTGTTCATAGATAATCTTGATCATAAACCCACAATTCATTGGTCTCAACAAACACACCGCAAAAAGAAGATTATATCGAATATATCTCCACAAGAGAGGAGGAGAACTTTGTATTGAGATCCAAAAAGAGAGAAGAAGCCATCTAGCTAATAACTATGGACCCGAAGGTCTGAGGTAAACAACTCACACTTCATCGGAGAGGCTATGGTGTTGATGTAGAAGCTCTCCGTGATGGATGCCCCCTCCGGCGGAGCTCTGGAACAGGCCCCAAGATGGGATCTCGTGGATACAGAAGGTTACGACAGTGGAATTAGGGTTTTGGCTCCGTATCTGATCGTTTGGTCGTACGTAGGTATATATAGGAGGAAGGAGTACGTCGGTGGAGCAACAGGGGGCCCACGAGGGTGGAGGGCGTGCCTGGGGGGGGGGTAGGTGTGCCCCCTACCTCGTGGCCTCCTCCTTTGTTTCTTGACGCAGGGTCCAAGTCTCCTGGATCATGTTCGGCGAGAAAATCACGTTCCCGAAGGTTTCATTCTGTTTGGACTTTGTTTGATATTCCTTTTCTTCGAAACCCTAAAATAGGCAAAAAAAACAACAATTCTGGGCTAGGCCTCCGGTTAATAGGTTAGTCCCAAAAAAAATATAAAATTGGAAAATAAAGCCCAATAATGTCCAAAATAGTAGATAATATAGCATGGAGCAATCAAAAATTATAGATACGTTGGAGACGTATCAAGCATCCCCAAGCTTAATTCCTGCTCGTCCTCGAGTAGGTAAATGATAAAAACAGAATTTTTGATGCGGAGTGCTACTTGGCATAATTTCAATGTAATTCTTCTTAATTGTGGCACGAATATTCAGATCCGAAAGATTCAAGATAAAAGTTCATATTGACATAAAAATAATAATACTTCAAGCATACTAACTAAGCAATTATGTCTTCTCAAAATAACATGGCCAAAGAATTTCATGCCTACAAAATCATATAGTTTAGTCATGCTCCATTTTCGTCACATAAGAATGCTCTCATCATGCACAACCTCGATGACAAGCCAAGCAACTGTTTCATACTTTAGTAATATCAAACCTATAAACTTTCACGCAATATATGAGCGCGAGCCATGGACATAGCACTGTGGGTGGAATAGAATATGATGTTGGGGGTTATGTGGAGAAGACAAAAAGGGAGAAAGTCTCACATCAACGAGGCTGATCAATGGGCTATGGAGATGCCCATCGATTGATGTTAATGCAAGGAGTAGGGATTGCCATGCAACGGATGCACTAGAGCTATAAATGTATGAAAGCTCAACAAAAGAAACTAAGTGGGTGTGCATCCAACTTGCTTGCTCACGAAGACCTAGGGCACTTGAGGAGGCCCATTGTTGGAATATACAAGCCAAGTTCTATAATGAACATTCCCACTAGTATATGAAAGTGACAAAACAAAAGACTCTCTATCATGAAGATTATGATGCTACTTTGAAGCACAAGTGTGGCAAAGGATAGTAGCATTGTCCCTTCTCTCTTTTTCTCTGTTTTTTTGGGCCTTCTGTTTTTTATGGCCTTTATTTTATTTTTTTATATTCCTCACTTGGGACAATGCTCTAGAAAATGATGATCATCAAACTTCTATTTATTTACAACTCAATGATTACAACTCGATAGTAGAACAAAAGATGACTCTATATGAATGCCTCCGGCGGTGTACCGGGATATGCAATGAATCAAGAGTGACATGTATGAAAGAATTATGAACAGTGGCTTTGCCACAAATACTATGTCAACTACATGATCATGCTAAGCAATATGACAATGATGAATGTGTCATGATAAAAGGAATGGTGGAAAGTTGCATGGCAATATATCTCGGAATGGCTATGGAAATGCCATAATAGGTAGGTATGGTGGCTGTTTTGAGGAAGATATAAGGAGTTTTATGTGCGAAAGAGCGTATCATATCACGGGGTTTGGATGCACCGACGAAGTTTGCACCAACTCTCAATGTGAGAAAGGGCAATGCACGGTACCGAAGAGGCTAGCAATGATGGAAGGGTGAGAGTGCGTATAATCCATGGACTCAACATTAGTCATCAAGAACTCACATACTTATTGCAAAAATCTACAAGGCATCAAAAACCAAGCACTACACGCATGCTCCTAGGGGGATAGATTGGTAGGAAAAGACCATCGCTCGTCCCCGACCGCCACTCATAAGGAAGACAATCAAAGAACACCTCATGTTTCAAATTTGTTACATAACGTTTACCATACGTGCATGCTACGGGACTTGCAAACTTCAACACAAGCACTTCTCAAATTCACAACTACTCAACTAGCATGACTTTGATATTATTACCTCCATATCTCAAAACAATCATCAAGCATCAAACTTCTCTTAGAATTAAAAACACTCATAGGATTTTTTTACTAATCTTGAATAGCTAGCATATTAGGATTATTTAAGAAAATTAGCATGCTATTTAAGACTCTCAAAATAATATAAGTGACGCATGAGGGATCAATAGTTTCTATAAAACAAATCCACCACCGTGCTCTAAAAGATATAAGTGAAGTACTAGAGCAAAACTATATAACTCAAAAGATATAAGCGAAGCACATAGAGTATTCTAACAAATTCCAAATCTTGTATGGCTCTCTCAAAAGGTGTGTACAGCAAGGATGATTATGGTAAATTAAAAGGCAAAGACTCAAATCATACAAGACGCTCCAAGCAAAACACATATCATGTGGTGAATAAAAATATAGCTCCAAGTAAAGTTACCGATAGAAGTAGACGAAAGAGGGGATGTCTTCTGGGGCATCCCCAAGCTTTGGCTTTTAGGTGTCCTTAGATTATCTTGGGGGTGCCATGGGCATCCCAAAGCTTAGGATCTTGCAACTCCTTGTTCCATAATCCATCAAATCTTTACCCAAAACTTGAAAACTTCACAACACAAAACTCAAAGTAGAAAATCTCGTGAGCTCCGTTAGCGAAAGAAAACAGAAGACCACTTCAAGGTACTGTAATGAACTCATTATTTATTTATATTGGTGTTAAGCCTAATGTATGCCAACTTCTCTATGGTTTATAAACTATTTTACTAGCCATAGATTCATCAAAATAAGCAAACAACACACGAAAAACACAATCTAGCAAAAACAGAACAAACTGTAGTAATCTGTAGCTAGCGCAAGATCTGGAACCCCAAAAATTCTAAAATAAATTTCTGGACGTGAGGAATGTATCTATTAATCATCTGCAAAAATGAATTAACTAAATAGCACTTTCCAAATAAAAATGGCAGCAATTCTCGTGAGTGCTAAAGTTTCTGTTTTTTACAGCAAGATATCAGGACTTTCCCCAAGTCTTCCCAACAGTTCTACTTGGCACAAACACTAATTAAACACAAAAAACACAACCAAAACAGAGGCTAGATAAATTATTTATTACTAAACAGGAGCAAAAATCAAAGAATAAAAATAAAATTGGGTTGCCTCCCAACAAACGCTATCGTTTAATGTCCCTAGCTAGGCATAAAAAGCAAGGATAGATCTAGGTATTACCATCTTTGGTAGGCAATCCATAAGTGGCTCTCATAATAGATTCATAAGGTAATTTAATTTTCTTTCTAGGAAAGTGTTCCATGCCTTTCCTTAATGGAAATTGTAATCTAATATTTTTACTTCCGTCATATCAATAATTGCACCAATCGTTCTAAGGAAAGGTCTACCAAGAATAATAGGACATGAAGGATTGCAATCTATGTCAAGAACAATAAAATCTATGGGCACATAATTCCTATTTGCAACAATAAGAACATCATCAATTCTTCCCATAGGTTTCTTAATAGTGGAATCCGCAAGGTGCAAGTTTAGAGAGCAATCATCAAAATTACGGAAACCTAACAAATCACACAAAGTCTTTGGAATCGTGGAAACACTAGCACCCAAATCACATAAAGCATAGAACTCATGATCTTTAATCTTAATTTTAATAGTTGGTTCCCACTCATCATAAAGTTTTCTAGGGATAAAAACTTCCAACTCAAGTTTTTCTTCATAAGATTGCATCAAGGCATCAACGATATGTTTAGTAAACGCTTTATTTTGACTATAAGCACGAGGAGAATTTAGCACGGATTGCAACAAGGAAATACAATCAATCAAAGAGCAATTTTCATAATTAAATTCCTTGAAATCCAAAATAGTGGGTTTAGCAACATTTAGGGTTTTAATTTCTTCGATCCCACTTTCATCAATTTTAGCATCAAGATCTAAAAAACTCCGAATTTTTGGAACGTCTTCTAGGTAAAGGTGGATCATATTTGGTCCCATCATTATCAAGGTTCATATTGCAAAACAAAGATTTAATAGGGGACACATCAATAACTTTTAGATATTCATCTTTATTTTCATAAAAATCCGGTTTAGCGACCATCCTATTAACTAAGGTAGCTTGCTTATCCGAAATTTCAGCAGTCAATTTCTCAAGACGAGCAATTTGGGATCTTAAACCATCAAATTCTTTAGACATATCATCGAGCTCTTTATTCATAAAACTCATAAAACATTTTTGTTCCTTAAGCTCGTTTCTAAAGAAACTGTTATGCTCAAATTGGAAGACCATAAAACTCCTAACGTTGTTTTCGATTTCTTCTAACCTTTTAAGGTGAAGATCACCAAATCGGGGAAGAGCCATCGAGACAAGCAGGCAATCCAACACACAAGCAAAAAAAAGCAAGCAGGGAAAAAGAGGCAAAAAGAGAAAGAGAGGGAGGATAGAGAGAGAGGGCAAATAAAACGGCAAGGGTGAAGTGGGGGAGAGGAAAACGAGAGGCAAATGACAAATAATGTAATGTGGGAGATAAGGATTGTGATGGGTACTTGGTATGTTGACTTTTGCGTAGACTCCCCGGCAACGGCGCCAGAAATGGCTCGTTGTCGGGAGTCAGATCTTGACTTGCGCGAACCTCCCCGGCAACAGTGCCAGAAATTCTTCTTGCTACCTCTTGAGCACTGCGTTGGATTTCCTTGAAGAGGAAGGGATGATGCAGCAAAGTAGCGTAAGTATTTCCCTCAGTTTTTGAGAACCAAGGTATCAATCCAGTAGGAGGCTGCACGCAAGTCCCTAGTACCTGCACAAAACAAATAACTCCTCGCAACCAATGTGATAAGGGGTTGTCAATCCCTTCACGGTCACTTACGAGAGTGAGATCTGATAGATATGATAAGATAATATTTTTGGTATTTTTGTGATAAAGATGCAAAGTAAAATAAAAGCAAAGGAAATAACTAAGTAGTAGGAGATTAATATGATGAAGATAGACCCGGGGGCCATAGGTTTCACTAGTGGCTTCTCTCAAGAGCATAGATATTTTACGGTGGGTGAACGAATTACTGTTGAGCAATTGACAGAATTGAGCATAGTTATGAGAATATCTAGGTACGATCATGTATATAGGCATCACATCCAAGACAAGTAGACCGACTCCTGCCTGCATCTATTACTATTATTCCACTCATCGACCGCTATCCAGCATGCATCTAGAGTATTAAGTTCATGAAAACAGAGTAACGCCTTAAGCAATAGGACATGATGTAGAGGGATAAATTCATGCAATATGATAAAAAAAACCATCTTGTTATTCTCGATGGCAACAATACAATACGTGCCTTGCTGCCCCTACTGTCACTGGGAAAGGACACCGCAAGATTGAACCCAAAGCTAAGCACTTCTCCCATTGCAAGAAAGATCAATCTAGTAGGCCAAACCAAACTGATAATTCGAAGAGACTTGCAAAGATAACCAATCATACATAAAAGAATTTAGAGAAGATTCAAATATTGTTCATAGATAATATTGATCATAAACCCACAATTCATCGGTCTCAACAAACACACCGCAAAAAGAAGATTACATCGAATAGATATCCACAAGAGAGGGGGAGAACTTTGTATTGAGATCCAAAAAGAGAGAAGAAGCCATCTAGCTAATAACTATGGACCCGAAGGTCTGAGGTAAACTACTCACACTTCATCGGAGAGGCTATGGTGTTGATGTAGAAGCCCTCCGTGATGGATGCCCCCTCCGGTGGAGCTCCGAAACAGGCCCCAAGATGGGATCTCGTGGATAAAGAAGGTTACGGCGGTTGAATTAGGGTTTTGGCTCCATATCTGATCGTTTGGGGGTACGTAGGTATATATAGGAGGAAGGAGTACGTTGGTGGAGCAACAGGGGGCCCACGAGGGTGGAGGGCGCGCCTGGGGGGGGGGTGGGGGGTAGGCGCACCCCTACCTCGTGGCCTCCTCCTTTGTTTCTTGACGTAGGGTCCAAGTCTCCTGGATCATGTTCGGCGATAAAATCACGTTCCCGAAGGTTTCATTCCGTTTGGACTCCGTTTGATATTCCTTTTCTTTGAAACCCTAAAATAGGCAAAAAAACAGCAATTCTGAGCTGGGCCTCCGGTTAATAGGTTAGTACCAAAAATAATATAAAAGTGGAAAATAAAGCCCAATAATGTCCAAAACAGTAGATAATATAGCATGGAGCAATCAAAAATTATAGATACATTGGAGACGTATCAAAACACCATAGCTTAATGGTGTGTCTAACGTCGTAACCGTACTTTATTAGATATGGTGCAATCTATGATGTCTCTTACTGATTTACCTCTATTGTTTTGGGGTTATGCATTAGAGACATCTGCATTCATGTTAAATAGGGCACCATCTAAATCCGTTGAGATGACACCGTATGAACTATGGTTTGGCAAGAAACCTAAGCTATTGTTTCTCAAAGTTTGGGGTTGCGATGCTTATGTGAAAAAGCTTCAACCTGATAAGCTCGAACCCAAATCGGAGAAGTGCGTCTTCATAGGATACTGGAACGTCGTGACTGTAACATCCCAAATTTTCAATTTGGAATGTTATATATAGATCATTCATGCATATCATATTTTATTGCATTTCGTTTTGCGATGCTCGAAATCCTAAGCAACTCAAGGACCCTCGGAGAGAGTTGGGGATTTCCCTGTTTTCATATTTGAGTTTTATCAAATATTGAAATGAGGATTTTTGGTTTTAATTATTTTTCTCTCCGAAAATATTTCATATTAAAATACATGAGAGGAGATAATATGACTTCTTCAAAATAAACGAAATATTGGAGGAAAAAGATTAAAATCAAATATTTGATTTTTATCTGGAGTTTATTGCTATTTTATTTGAATTAGAAAAATTGCACGTTTTTCAAAATTGCATTTTAGGGCCAAGAAAATGTTCACCTTGTTCTAAATATTTTATTTAGACGGTGAAAAATTGTTTTGGCATTCTTAGAATTTTATTTTATTTTCTAGGATTTTTTTTAGTTTCAGCGGAATTTTTTTTAAGTTTTAGCGCCCGACTGGGCCGAAGCCCAGCCGAGCCGGCCCAGCCGCTTGCGCCTCGTCTCCGCTCGGGAGACTGATGTCTACTACACAACCTTCTTCTTGTAGACGTTGTTGGGCCTCCAAGTGCAGAGGTTTGTAGGACAGTAGCAAATTTCCCTCAAGTGGATGACCTAAGATTTATCAATCCATAGGAGGCGTAGGATGAAGATGGTCTCTCTCAAGCAACGCTGCAACCAAATAACAAAGAGTCTCTTGTGTCCCCAACACACCCAATACAACGGTAAATTATATAGGTGCACTAGTTCGGCGAAGAGATAGTGAAACAAGTGGTATATGGATAGTAGATAAAGGTATTTGTAATCTGAAATAATAAAAACAGCAAGGTAACAAGTGATAAAAGTGAGCGTAAACGGTATTGCAATGATAGGAAATAAGGCCTAGGGTTCATACTTTCGCTAGTGTAAGTTCCCTCAACAATACTAACATAATTGGATCACATAACTATTCCTCAACATGCAACAAAGAGTCACTCCAAAGTTACTAATAGCGGAGAACGAACGAAGAGATTATGGTAGGGTACGAAACCACCTCAAAGTTATTCTTTCCAGTCAATCCGTTGGGCTATTCCTATAAGTGTCACAAACAGCCCTAGAGTTCGTACTAGAATAACACCTTAAGACACAAATCAACCAAAACCCTAATGTCACCTAGATACTCCAATGTCACCTCAAGTATCCGTGGGTATGATTATACGATATGCATCACACAATCTCAGATTCATCTATTCAACCAACACATAGAACCTCAAAGAGTGCCCCAAAGTTGTACCATAGAATCACGACGAAAACATGTGCCAACCCCTATGCATAGGTTCATGGGCGGAACCCGCAAGTTGATCACCAAAACATACATCAAGTGAATCACGTGATATCCCATTGTCACCACAGATATCCACGGCAAGACATACATCAAGTGTTCTCAAATGTTTAAAGACTCAATCCGATAAGATTTCTTCAAAGGGGAAACTCAATTCATTACAAGAGAGTAGAGGGGGGAAGAAACATCCTAGGATCCAACTATAATAGCAAAGCTCGCGATACATCAAGATCGTATCACCTCAAGAACACGAGAGAGAGAGAGATCAAACACATAGCTACTGGTACATACCCTCAGCCCCGAGGGAGAACTACTCCCTCCTCGTCATGGAGAGCACCGGGATGATGAAGATGGACACCGGAGAAGGATTGCCCCCTCTGGCAGGGTGCCGGAACGGGTCTAGATTGGCTTTCGGTGGCTACGGAGGCTTCTGGCGGCGGAACTCCCGATCTATTGTGCTCTCGGATGTTTTTAGGGTATATGGAGATATATAGGCGGAAGAAGTACGTCAGGGGGGCCACGAGGGGCTCACGAGGGTGGAGGGCGCGCCTAGGGGGGTGGGCGCACCCCCTGCCTCGTGGCCTCCTCGTAGAGCCCCCGACATGCACTCCAAGTCTTCTGGGCTTCTTTCCTCCAAAAAATGAGTTCCGTGAAGTTTCAGGTCAATTGGACTCCGTTTGATTTTCCTTTTCTTTGAAACCCTAAAACAGGGTAAAAACAGAAACTGGCACTGGGCTCTGGGTTAATAGGTTAGTCCCAAAAATGATATAAAAGTGTATAATAAATCCCATAAACATTCAAAACAGTATATAATATAGCATGGAGCAATCAAAAATTATAGATATGTTGGAGACGTATCAGCATCCCCAAGCTTAATTGCTGCTCGTCCTCGAGTAGGTAAATGATAAAAATAGAATTTTTGATGCGGAGTGCTACTTGGCATAATTTCAATGTGATTCTTCTTAATTGTGGCATGAATATTCAGATCCATAAGATTCAAGACAAAAGTTCATATTGACATAAAATGATAGTACTTCAAGCATACTAACTAAGCAATTATGTCTTCTCAAAATAACATGGCTAAAGAAAGTTCATCCCTACAAAATCATATAGTTTAGTCATGCTCCATTTTCCTCACACAAGAATGCCCTCATCATGCACAACCCCGATGACAAGCCAAGCAATTGTTTCATACTTTAGTAATCTCAAACCTATAAACTTTCACGCAATACATGAGCGCGAGCCATGGATATAGCACTATGGGTGGAATAGAATAACGAGGGGGTTATGTGGAGAAGAAAAAAAAGGAGAAAGTCTCACATCAACGAGGCTAATCAATGGGCTATGGAGATGCCCATCGATTGATGTTAATGCAAGGAGTAGGGATTGCCATGCAACGAATGCACTAGAGCTATAAATGTATGAAAGCTCAACAAAAGAAACTAGTGGGTGTGCATCCAACTTGCTTGCTCGCGAAGACCTAGGGCACTTGAGGAGGCCCATTGTTGGAATATACAAGACAAGTTCTATAATGAAAAATTCCCACTAGTATATGAAAGTGATAACATGAGAGACTTTCTACTATGAAGATCATGGTGCTACTTTGAAGCACAAGTGTGAAAAATTCCCTTCTCTCTTTTTCTCTCATTCATTTTTGGGGACTTTTTTGTGCCTTCTCTTTTTATGGCCTTTCTCTTTTTTTATATTCCTCACTTGGGATAATGCTCTAATAATGATAATCATCACACTTCTATTTATTTACAACTCAATGATTACAACTCGATACTAGAACAAAGATGACTCTATATGAATGCCTCCGGCGGTGTACCGGGATATGCAATGAACCAAGAGTGACATGTATGAAAGAATTATGAACGGTGGCTTTGCCACAAATACTATGTCAACTACATGATCATGCTAAGCAATATGACAATGATGAATGTGTCATGATGAACGGAATGATGGAAAGTTGCATGGCAATATATCTCGGAATGGCTATGGAAATGCCATAATAGGTAGGTATGGTGGCTGTTTTGAGGAAGATATAAGGAGGTTTATGTGTGACAGAGCGTATCATATCATGGGGTTTGGATGCACCGGCGAAGTTTGCACCAACTCTCAATGTGAGAAAGGGCAATGCACGGTACCGAAGAGGCTAGCAAGGATGGAAGGGTGAGAGTGCGTATAATCCATGGACTCGACATTAGTCATCAAGAACTCACATACTTATTGAAAAAATCTACAAGTCATCAAAAACCTCGGCACTACGCGCATGCTCCTAGGGGGATAGATTGGTAGGAAAAGACCATCGCTCGTCCCCGACCGCCACTCATAAGGAGGACAATCAAATAACACCTCATGTTTCAAATTTGTTACACAACGTTTACCATACGTGCATGCTACGGGACTTGCAAACTTCAGCACAAGAACATCTCAAATTCACAACTACTCAACTAGCAGGACTTTGATATTATTACCTCCATATCTCAAAACAATCATCAAGCATCATACTTCTCTTAGTATTCAATGCACTTGTATGAAAGTTTTTACTATTCTTGGATGCCTAGCATGTTAGGATTTTAAGCAAATTACCATGATATTAAGACTCTCAAAATAATCTAAGTGAAGCATGAGAGTTAATCTATTTCTTATAAAATAAAACCACCACTGTGCTCTAAAAAGATATAAGTGAAGCACTAGAGCAACGACAAACTACTCCGAAAGATATAAGTGAAGATCAATGAGTAGTTAAATAATTATTTAGCTATGTGAAGACTCTCTAACATTTAATAATTTCAGATCTTGGTATTTTATCCAAACATCAAGCAAAACAAAATAAAATGACATCTAAGAATAGCAAACATCATGTGAAGAAGCAAAAACTTAGGATCAACCGATACTAACCGATAGTTGTTGAAGAAGAAAGGTGGGATGCCAACCGGGGCATCCCCAAGCTTAGACGCTTGAGACTTCTTGAAATATTATCTTGGGATGCCTTGGGCATCCCCAAGCTTGAGCTTTTGTGTCTCCTTAATTCCTCTCATATCACGGTCTCCCTAAATC
The DNA here is from genome assembly GCF_003073215.2 of Triticum urartu. NCBI lineage: Eukaryota > Viridiplantae > Streptophyta > Magnoliopsida > Poales > Poaceae > Triticum > Triticum urartu. The sequence continues at coordinate 401,955,241 of NC_053024.1, forward strand.
TCAAAAGCTTCATCCACACAAAACTCAACAAGGACTCGTGAGATAAGTTAGTATAAAACATTACAAAAACCTTATCATACTCTACTGTAGCAAATCACTAAGATTATTATTAAAAATTTCAAACTAAATTCCTCTGCATATTTAATAGTCCTATCCTCAAATAGAATCATTAAAGAAGCAAACATATGCAAACAATGCAAACATAACAGCAATCTGCCTAAACAGGATAGTCTGTAAAGAATGCTGCAACATCCATACTTCCCTAGCTTCAAAAATTATGAAAGAAAATTACCACTGTAGTAAATTTATCAGAGCTTAATATGCAAAAGGTTTCAACATTTTATCACATTCTGACTTTTCTAGGGAATTATTGCAACAGCGGTAAACTTTCTGTTTTCAAACAGCAACATGTATACTTGTAACATAGGCATAGTAAGGGCTATCAATGCCACTTTTATTGAAATAAAAGATGCAAAACATTGTTATAAATGAAATAAAGCAAATCCTAACAAAATAAATTGACGCTCCAAGCAAAACACATATCATGTGGCGAATAAAAATATTGCTCCAAGTAAAGTTACCGATGAACGAAGACGAAAGAGGGGATGCCTTCCGGGGCATCCCCAAGCTTAGACTCTTGGCTATCCTTGAATATTACCTTGGGGTGCCTTGGGCATCCCCAATATTAGGCTCTTGCCACTCCTTATTCCATAGTCCATCGAATCCTTACCCAAAACTTGAAAACTTCACAACACAAAACTTAACAGAAAACTCGTAAGCTCCGTTAGTATAAGAAAATAAATCACCACTTCAAGGTACTGTAATGAACTCATTCTTTATTTATATTTGTGTTAAACCTATTGTATTCCAACTTCTCTATGGTTTATAAACTATTTTACTAGCCATAGATTCATCAAAATAAGCAAACAACACATGAAAAACAGAATCTGTCAAAAACAGAACAGTCTGTAGTAATCTGGATCAAACGTATACTTATGGAACTTATAAAATTATCAAATAAATTGATGGACCTGAGTAATTTATCTATTAATAATCTGCAAAAATAATTAACTAAATAGCACTCTCCAAATAAAAATGGCAGCAATCCTCGTGAGCGCTAAAGTTTCTGTTTTTTACAGCATGATCACAAAGACTTTCCCCAAGTCTTCCCAAAGGTTCTACTTGGCACAAACACTAATTAAAAGCATAAAACCACATCTAAACAGAGGCTAGATGATTTATTTATTACTAAACAGGAGCAAAAAGTAAGGAGCAAAAATAAAGTTGGGTTGCCTCCCAACAAGCGCTATCGTTTGACGCCCCTAGCTAGGCATGATGATTTCAATGATGCTCACATAAAGGATAAGAATTGAAACATAAAGAGAGCATCATGAAGAATATGACTAGCACATTTAAGTCTAACATGCTTCCTATGCACAGGGATTTTGTGAGCAAACAACTTGTGGTAACAATAATCAACTAGCATAGGAGGGCAAAACAAGCATAACTTCAAAACTTTAAGCACATAGAGAGGAAACTTGATATTATTGCAATTCCTACAAGCACATATTCCTCCCTCATAATAATTTTCAGTAGCATCATGAATGAATTTAACAATATAACCAGCACCTAAATCATTCTTTTCATGATCTACAAGCATAGAAATTTTGTTAATCTCCACATAAGCAAAATTCTTCTCATTCGGGATAGTGGGAGTATCATAAGAGACTTGGATACTATAAATTATTTCCACATTAAAAGAGTAATGTTCAGAGAAGGGATAATCATAATCATGACAAGTTTTATAAATATAATCACTACTTTTATAGCATAAGTATCATCACCAATAATTATCATAAGTAGGAGGCATGCTATCATCATTATAAATTTGCATATCAAAACTTGGGAGACTAAAAATATCATCTTCATTAAGCGTAGCATCCCCAAGCTTGGGACAAACATTAATTGCAGCAAATATATTCTCAAAAACATCATCTTCATCAAACATAGCATCCCCAAGCTTTGGCCTTTTCATATCATAAGCATAATCACTCTCATCATTAATAGTATAGATAGCACCAATAGTATAGCAATTATCATATTCTTCCAAGCAAGTGCCAAAAAGATTTTCAAGATCATAAGTATCATTATCTTCCACAATTATATTTTCATGAGGCACAATAGTAATAGGAGCAGCATTATTTGAGAGAGAGATCTTTTTACCTCTCTTCCTTTTTCTTTTCTTCTTCTTCACCACATCATGTGTGGGTTCAATCCTCTTTTTGGAGCTCCTTATTAATGAGATTGGTTGAATAGGAGGCTCCTCCTCGTTACCTGATTCATCATAAGAAATAATAGGAGGATATTGGGAAGTCTCTTCCCTTTCATTAGTATTCTCATCATCTTCTATTTGTTTTCTTTTCTTTATGTAGTTGGCAATATAAGGATTTTCAATGCAATTCACCGCACAATACATATAAATTTTCTCTAGATCAAAATGAAGAACTTTATCAAGGGCAAATTCTGGAATATCCTTAGTTATACGTTTCATTTCTTCGTAGCCCATAAGCAAACTAAGTTCATTATAATGTGCAAGGGAAATCAAGTCATCACAATTTTTGGACATGATTAGATCATGAAACAATTTGCATCGGATAATTAAATGACCACGTTCATTACAAATCTCATAAGTATGGCCAAAAAAATTTAAATTTTCAGCACAATCATCTAGCTCTTCTTGCAACAATTTAGTTTCTAAGTACTTATGCTTCTTGCAATATCTATCTTCTCTATTTGGTGTCTACTTACAAACCCAATGCACTCCACAAAAATTGACATGTTTATAGGAGACATTTTCATTATAACTAGTGCAATCATCATTAGTATCATGGATATTCAAAGAATTCATACTAACAACATTGCAATCATGCTCATCATTCAAATATTTAGTGCCAAACATTTTATAGATTTCTTCTTCTAGCACTTGAGCACAATTATCCTTTCCATCATACTCACGAAAGATATTAAAAAGGTGAAGCGTATGAGACAAACTCAATTCCATTTTTTATAGTTTTCTTTTATAAACTAACTAGTGATAAAACAAGAAACTAAAAGACTCGATTGCAAGATCTAAAGATATACCTTCAAGCACTCACCTCCCCGGCAACGGCGCCAGAAAAGAGCTTGATGTCTACTACACAACCTTCTTCGTGTAGACGTTGTTGGGCCTCCAAGTGCAGAGGTTTGTAGGACAGTAGCAAATTTCCCTCAAGTGGATGACCTAAGGTTTATCAATCCGTAGGAGGCGTAGGATGAAGATGGTCTCTCTCAAGCAACCCTGCAACCAAATAACAAAGAGTCTCTTGTGTCCCCAACACACCCAATACAATGGTAAATTGAATAGGTGCACTAGTTCGGCGAAGAGATAGTGAAACAAGTGGTATATGGATAGTAGATAAAGGTATTTGTAATCTGAAATAATAAAAACAGCAAGGTAGCAAGTGATAAAAGTGAGCGTAAACGGTATTGCAATGATAGGAAATAAGGCCTAGGGTTCATACTTTCGCTAGTGTAAGTTTCCTCAACAATACTAACATAATTGGATCACATAACTATCCCTCAACATGCAACAAAGAGTCACTCCAAAGTCACTAACAGCGAAGAACGAACAAAGAGATTATGGTAGGGTACGAAACCACCTCAAAGTTATTCTTTCCAATCAATCCGTTGGGCTATTCCTATAAGTGTCACAAACAACCCTAGAGTTCGTACTAGAATAACACCTTAAGACACAAATCAACCAAAACCCTAATGTCACCTAGATACTCCAATGTCACCTCAAGTATCCGTGGGTATGATTATACGATATGCATCACACAATCTCAGATTCATCTATTCAACCAACACATAGAACCTCAAAGAGTGCCCCAAAGTTGTACCGTAGAATCATGACGAAAACGTGTGCCAACCCCTATGCATAGGTTCATGGGCGGAACCCGCAAGTTGATCACCAAAACATACATCAAGTGAATCACGTGATATCCCATTGTCACCACAGATATCCACGGCAAGACATACATCAAGTGTTCTCAAATCTTTGAAGACCCAATCCAATAAGATTACTTCAAAGGGGAAACTCAATTCATTACAAGAGAGTAGAGGGGGGAAGAAACATCATAGGATCCAACTATAATAGCAAAGCTCGCGATACATCAAGATCGTATACCTCCAGAACACGAGAGAGAGATCAAACACATAGCTACTGGTACATACCCTCAGCCTCGAGGGAGAGCTACTCCCTCCTCGTCATGGAGAGCATCGGGATGATGAAGATGGCCACCGGAGAAGGATTGCCCCCTCCGACAGGGTGCCGGAACGGGTCTAGATTGTCTTTCAGTGGCTATGGAGGTTACTGGCGGCGGAACTCCCGATCTATTGTGCTCTCGGATGTTTTTAGGGTATATGGAGATATATAGGCGGAAGAAGTACGTCAGGGGGGGCCGAGGGGCTCACGAGGGTGGAGGGCGCGCCCAGGGGGGTGGGCGCGCCCCCTGCCTCGTGGCCTCCCCGTAGAGCCCCCGACATGCACTCCAAGTCTTCTGGGCTTCTTTCCTTCAAAAAATGAGTTCCGTGAAGTTTCAGGTCAATTGGACTCCGTTTGATTTTCCTTTTCTTCGAAACCCTAAAATAGGGTAAAAACAGAAACTGGCACTGGGCTCTGGGTTAATAGGTTAGTCCCAAAAATGATATAAAAGTGTATAATAAAGTCCATAAACATTCAAAATAGTAGATAATATAGCATGGAGCAATCAAAAATTATAGATACGTTGGAGACGTATCAGAGACCGAGACCGCGCCGCCGCCGCGAAGCGGAGTCCAGCCAGGACTCCCGCGCCGTGCCCCCTCCTCCAAGCCGAGCCGCCCCACCCCCTCCTTAAAATCCGCCGCCCCGCTGCCCCGCCGCCCTTGGAGCCCGCACCACCCCGCTGCCGCAAGCCGCCGACCCTGCCGCCGCAAGCCACCGCGCCGCCGTCGCCCGCTGCCGCGCCGTCGCCGGCCCTCACCGGAGCCGCCGCCGCCACCCTTTGCCCGCACCACCACCGCCCCGCACTACCCCGCCGCCCGCCGGAGCAGCCCCACCACGCCGGACTTCGCCAGAGGTAGAACCGTTCGGTTTTTAAAAAAAACCCGGTTCAGTTTTTTTCTAGAAACCCTAGTTTTTTTGGATAGATCGGTTCACCGGTTTTTCGCGGTTTAGTTACTTTGCAGACGTTCGTCCTTACGTTCGTTTTAACAAACGGAGTTTACTCGTTAGTAAAAAACAACGAATGTTCGTTCGTTAGCCTGTTCGTCAGTTTTCTTTATCTCGGATTTTCTGCGATTATTTTTAGTCGCGATTTCTGATCCGTTTTTCGTTTTAGTTTATCTTTTCGCTCGTTTGTCGGAATCAGGCGATTCAAGCGCCTAGATCTTCGTCTCGAGACCCTCTTTCTGTTTAACCAACTTGAACAATCTTTTGGCTACTATAAAATTTGACGTTAGTCCAGATTAGTAAATGGATCTTGTTTCTTTCGCAGTTTGAGTTTCGTTGCTCCGTTTGATTTGATTCTTTTCGCAAACCGGAGTTCTTAAGTTGAGCTTTCTGGTTAGATCCTCTTGTTTGAGTTTTACCCATGTTTATTTGCTTGATTGCTTATGTATGCTATTGTTTGTTTGCGATAGAACACCCGGAGTGCGAAGCGTGCTACTACGAATCCCTAGGTTTTGCGGATCATCAGCAAGGCAAGTAACACTTTGATCATACCCCTTTATCACCCATTTTTTATGCATTAGTTCCAATCCTCAAACATTGCATGGTTAGGATGTGATTACCATGTGGGTTGGGAAATAGTTGATGAGGTAGAACCTATTGCCCTGTTATATTCAAACCCTTGGGAGTTACTTCTACGTATTGCTTATATTGCTATGCTATGCTCGTAGACGTGGTTGGGTGAGTGAAATACATGATAGATGTGAGATTGTTAAGGGTTCAACTTAAGGTGGCAACTTGAATACACATCTGGGTGGATTGTTTGTTGGGCACCTGGGGAATCCAGTGTTGTCCTAGGATATCCCAAAGTACCCGTGTGATAATCCTATGGTCCGCCTCCCAGGCTCAAAGGGAACTGAGATGTTTTCATGCTAGAAACTTCCGTGTGCAACCACAAGCTATTATGGGCTCTAGCATAGTTGAGTAAGTTGTGTGAAGCTTCCGAAGAGGTGGATCAGCAGGTAGTGGGATGTAGGTTGGTATGGTCTGCCCGGAGTAAGGAGTTAATGCTTCTGAAAGACTGTGTCTCGGTCATCCATTTCTCAAACACCCTGTAGTGCGAGAAATCCAACGGAGGAGATCGGGTCTTGTGGGGAAAAGTGCACAAACCTCTGCAGAGTGTATAAACTAATCATGGTTAGCCATGTCCCCGATTATGGACATATTGAGTATGTAGTACTTGGAGTATCATAAGTATCTCATCACTCTAAACTAATATTGTTGGGTTGTTAATTACTTTAATTGGGATTGAGTTGGAGGAACCTTCTCAATGATTTTTCAACTACCATGATAGTTAAATAAAATCTATTCCTTTGTTGTAGGAAAAAATTGGCTTTTCACAAAAAACTATAACCATAGAGCTTTCCACCAGCCAAATATGCATGTAGTGATAGCATTATTCTGTTCTTGCTCTACTGTGTTATCTTGCCAGCATATTCCATGCGCTGCCCCATTTTCAGGCTGCAACGTATTATGTTGCAGACTTTTCAGACGAGGAGTAAGGTTCGTTAGGTCGTTGCCGTGCAGCTCAGCTATGCCATTGGAGTTGATGGACTCACTTTATCTTCCAAGCCTTCCGCTATTATCGTATTAGATGGCCTTAAGCCATATTTATTGTAATAACTTCTCTTTTGAGGCATTCGAGGTAATAAGTGTGTGATTGCTACTCTATTATAAATCTTCGAGTACTGTGTGTGTCAGCATTACCGATCCAGGGATGACACTGAAGCACAGAGACTTGGCCGTTTGAGGTCGGGTCGCTACAAGATGGTATCAAAGCACACGCTGAGTGTAGGACACGACCACTAAGCTAAAGCCCTAGATCACTATTCTCTTCTCATTTCTGACTCCTCTCCATTTTCTACTCTTTAGGATGGCAGACGCAAGGAACAAGTTTGCACAACTGGATGAAGAAGCACCTTTTGGACGACACTTGAAGGAAGTCACTAGGTACCTGAACATTGGAATACCAAGCTTCACCGGGACTTACAACGCCACATTACCAGAAGAGGAGCGATGGATGATTCAAGTTCAAGTTCTAGGAAGGACATTCATGCCAGTCACTAAGCCCATAGAGTTTTCCTTCGATGCACCAACCTGGAGTCTAGGAAAGAGTATGGCAGCTCACATCACCATGGGACGCATTGGAGAAGTTTATCATAAGGAGCTTAAAGACACTATCTATCAGATTTTGGGCGCCGAGATGAGCAATGGGAGATGATCAGCACCAGGAAGGATATATCAATTGCAGCTTTCATCCAAGAGTTAAACCAACACATTCGTCGCCAGGAGAACCAGATGTGCACAGGAATGATAGACCTGAAGAAGGCAATGACTAGGATCACAGAACTGGAGGAAGAACTCAAGGCTACTCGTGAAGATTATGAGGATGGAAATCGTCGTACTAGTGGAGAAGAAGGACGATCTAGAAAGGAAGCTAGGAGTATTTCTGGGAGACCCTGCACCAGGAGGAGAAGACAAAGAACCCAAGGAGATTCGCCCGGAGGACTACATTATCATCGACGACACTGACTCGGACCTTGACAATAGCGATGATGAATATGAAGACGAAGCTGGAGCAGACATTATGGAGTCTTCAACCGAAGAGTATTTTTAGTAGACCACCACATCAGTAGTAGTATTCCACCATGTAAATAGTATAGTCCGAGCACTTTTGTAACGATAGTTAGATCGATTGTATGCCTTTCCTTGATTGATTGAGTGAAATGTTTGTGTTTGTCTCATGTGCATATGGGTAGTGTTTTTCTCATTAGACCTCATTCTATTCTAATCTCTCCCCTCTAAACCCATCAGATGCCTCCGAGACGTGACCCCAGATTTACCTTCCCACCGGAGCTCACTCAGTTAATCCAGCAGCAGAATACCCTGATGCAGTTGTTAGTTCAGAACCAAGGCAACAACAATAACAACAACAACAATCCACCGCCACTTCCACCAGTTGACAACTTAGCCCGTTTCCTAAGGTTGCAGCCGCCGGTGTTTTCCAGTAGCACCGAGCCCATAGTAGCAGATGATTGGCTCTACAGGATTGGAAGGGAGTTAATCACTGCAGGATGTACCGATGCTGAGAAGGTGCGTTTTGCCGCACATCAGTTGGATGGACCAGCAGCCTCATGGTGGGAGAATTACATAGTCACCTACCCTATAGCCACTGTTACATGGGATCAGTTTCAGCAAGCCTTCCGTACAGCCCATGTCTCAACTAGAGCTATGAGTATGAAGAAGCGTGAGTTTCGCAACTTACGCTGGGGGAACCGTACTGTGGCTCAGTACGCGGATGAGTTTAGCAAGTTATCTCGCTATGCCCCTGATGATGTGGCCACAAATGCCGCAAAGCAGGAGAAGTTTATGGAAGGGCTGAATGATTAGATGAGCATGCAGTTGATGGTGGCAACATTCAACAACTACCAGGAGTTGGTAGATAAGGCTCTTATGATTGAAGGGAAGCGACAACAAATTGAGATCCATAAGAGGAAGTATGGACAAGGAAGGTATAATTCAGGAGCTCAGTAGAAGCCTCGCCTAACCCCGAACTCGGGAGGACTTGTTCATAACCATGAAGGCCACACCCACAATGGAGGAAGTAACCATAATCATACTGGCCCAAGGAATGGGAATGGAGCAAGCAACAATCAGAACCGTTCCAATCCAGCCACACCCGCGAAGAGAGACCTCAGCCACGTTACTCGTTTCAAGTACGGGAAGATTGGACACTATGCCACGGAGTGCCCTGAAGTGAAGAATGGAAACGGCAATGGGAGCGCTGGAAAGAAGCCCAATCCATTCAACAAAGGACAAGTGAACCACGTCAATGTGGAGGAGGTTGAAGAACAGCAAGACACGGTTATTGGTAAGTTTTTGGTTAAGTCTTTTACCGCCCTTGTTCTTTCTGATACTGGTGCATCGCATTCATACATATCAAGGGAATTCATGGATAAGTTTAAACTACCGAGCCAAACCCTTAGGACCCATCTGTTAGTGAGTTCACTGCTACCTCTTGAGCACTGCGTTGGTTTTCCCCAAAGAAGAAGGGATGATGCAGCAGAGTAGCGTAAGTATTTCCCTCAGTTTTGAGAACCAAGGTATCAATCCAGTAGGAGGTTACGCGCCAGTCCCTTGCACCTGCACAAAACAAATAAATCCTCGTAACCAACGCGATAAGGGGTTGTCAATCCCTACACGGCCACTTACGAGAGTGAGATCTGATAGATATGATAAGATAATATTTTTGGTATTTTTATGATAAAGATGCAAAGTAAAGTAAAAGCAAAGTAAAAAGCAAAGGAAATAACTAAGTAGTAGGAGATTAATATGATGAAGATAGACCCAGGGGCCATAGGTTTCACTAGTGGCTTCTCTCGAGAGCATAAGTATTCTACGGTGGGTGAACAAATTACTGTTGAGCAATTGAAAGAATTGAGCATAGTTATGAGAATATCTAGGCATGATCATGTATATAGGCATCACGTCCAAGACAAGTAGACCGACTCCTGCCTGCATCTACTACTATTACTCCACACATCGACCGCTATCCAGCATGCATCTAGAGTATTAAGTTAATGAAAACAGAGTAACGCCTTAAGCAAGATGACATGATGTAGAGGGATAAACTCATGCAATATGATGAAAACCCCATCTTGTTATCCTCGATGGCAACAATACAATACGTGCCTTGCTGCCCCTACTGTCACTGGGAAAGGACACCGCAAGATTGAACCCAAAGCTAAGCACTTCTCCCATTGCAAGAAAGATCTATCTAGTAGGCCAAACCAAACTGATAATTCAAAGAGACTTGCAAAGATAACCAATCATACATAAAAGAATTCAGAGAAGATTCAAATATTGTTCATAGATAGACTTGATCATAAACCCACAATTCATCGGTCTCAACAAACACACCACAAAAAGAAGATTACATCGAATAGATCTCCACAAGAAAGGGGAGAACATTGTATTGAGATCCAAAAAGAGAGAAGAAGCCATCTAGCTACTAACTATGGACCCGTAGGTCTGAGGTGAACTACTCACACTTCATCGGAGGGGCTATGGTGTTGATGTAGAAGCCCTCCGTGATCGATGCCCCCTACGGCGGAGCTCCGGAACAGGCCCCAAGATGGGATCTCGTGGATACAGAAAGTTACAGCGGTGGAATTAGGGTTTTGGCTCCTTATCTGATCCTTTGGGGGTACGTAGGTATATATAGGAGGAAGGAGTACGTCGATGGAGCAACAGGGGGCCCACGAGGGTGGAGGGCGCGCCTGGGGGGGGGGGAGGTAGGCGCGCCCCCTACCTCGTGGCCTCCTCTTTTGTGTCTTGACGTAGGGTCCAAGTCTCCTGGGTCTGGTTCGTTGAGAAAATCACGTTCCCGAAGGTTTCATTCCGTTTGGACTCCATTTGATATTCCTTTTCTTCGAAACCCTAAAACAAGCAAAAAACAGCAATTCTGGGCTGGGCCTCCGGTTAATAGGTTAGTCCCAAAAATAATATAAAAGTGGATAATAAAGCCCAATAATGTCCAAAACAGTAGATAATATAGCATGGAGCAATCAAAATTATAGATACGTTGGAGACGTATCAAGCACCCCCAATCTTAATTCCTGCTCGTCCTCGAGTAGGTAAATGATAAAAACAGAATTTTTGATGCGGAGTGCTACTTGGCGTAATTTTAGTGTAATTCTTCTTAATTGTGGTATGAATATTCAGATCCGAAAGATTCAAGACAAAAGTTCATATTGACATAAAAATAATAATACTTCAAGCATACTAACTAAGCAATTATGTCTTCTCAAAATAACATGGCCAAAGAAAGTTCATCCCTACAAAATCATATAGTTTAGTCATGCTCCATTTTCGTCACACAAGAATGCTCTCATCATGCACAACCCCGACGACAAGCCAAGCAATTGTTTCATACTTTAGTAATCTCAAACCTATAAACTTTCACGCAATATATGAGCGCGAGCCATGGACATAGCACTATGGGTGGAATAGAATATAATGAGGGGGGTTATGTGGAGAAGGCAAAAAAGGAGAAAGTCTCACATCAACGAGGCTAATCAATGGGCTATGGAGATGCCCACCAATTGATGTTAATGCAAGGAGTAGGGATTGCCATGCAATAGATGCACTAGAGCTATAAATGTATGAAAGCTCAACAAAAGAAACTAAGTGGGTGTGCATCCAACTTGCTTGCTCACGAAGACCTAGGGCACTTGAGGAGGCCCATTGTTGGAATATACAAGCCAAGTTCTATAATGAAAAATTCCCACTAGTATATGAAAGTGACAAAACAAGAGACTCTCTATCATGAAGATTACGGTGCTACTTTGAAGCACAAGTGTGGCAAAGGATAGTAACATTGTCCCTTCTCTCTTTTTCTCTCTTTCTTTTTTATGGCCTTTCTCTTTCTTTTTTCTTTTTTATTATTCCTCACTTGGGACAATGCTCTAGAAAATGATGATCATCACACTTCTATTTATTTACAATTCAATGATTACAACTCGATACTAGAACAAAGTATGACCCTATATGAATGCCTCCAGCGGTGTACCGGGATATGCAATGAACCAAGAGTGACATGTATGAAAGAATTATGAATGGTGCCTTTGCCACAAATACTATGTCAACTACATGATCATGCTAAGCAATATGACAATAATGTGTCATGATAAACGGAATGGTGGAAAGTTGCATGGCAATATATCTCGGAATGGCTATGGAAATGCCATAATAGGTAGGTATGGTGGCTGTTTTGAGGAAGATATAAGGAGGTTTATGTGTGAAAGAGCATATCATATCACGGGGTTTGGATGCACCGACGAAGTTTGCGCCAACTCTCAATGTGAGAAAGGGCAATGCACGGTACCGAAGAGGCTAGCAAGGATGGAAGGGTGAGAGTGCGTATAATCCATGGACTCAACATTAGTCATAAAGAACTCACATACTTATTGCAAAAAGCTACAAGTCATCAAAAACCTCGGCACTACGCGCATGCTCCTAGGGGGATAGATTGGTAGGAAAAGACCATCGCTCGTCCCCGACCGCCACTCATAAGGAGGACAATCAAATAACACCTCATGTTTAGAATTTGTTACATAACGTTTACCATACGTGCATGCTACGGGATTTGAAAACTTCAACACAAGCATTTTTCAATTTCACAACTAATCAACTAGCATGACTTTGATATTATTACCTCCATATCTCAAAACAATCATCAAGCATCAAACTTCTCTTAGTATTCAAAACACTCATAAGAAAATTTTACTAATCTTGAATACCTAGCATATTAGGATTTTAAGCAAATTAACATGCTATTTAAGACTCTCAAAATAATCTAAGTGAAGCATGAGAGATCAATAGTTTCTATAAAACAAATCCACCACCGTGCTCTAAAAGATATAAGTGAAGTACTAGAGCAAAACTATATAACTCAAAAGATATAAGCGAAGCACATAGAGTATTCTAACAAATTCCAAATCATGTATGGCTCTCTCAAAAGGTGTGTACAGCAAGGATGATTGTGGTAAACTAACAAATAAAGACTCAAATCATACAAGACGCTCCAAGCAAAACACATATCATGTGGCAAATAAAAATATAGCTCCAAGTATAGTTACCGATAGAAGTAGACGAAAGAGGGGATGCCTTCCGGGGCATCCCCAAGATTTGGCTTTTAGGTGTCCTTAGATTATATTGGGGGTGCCATGGTAATACCCAAGATTAGGCTCTTGCCACTCCTTGTTCCATAATCCATCAAATCTTTACCCAAAACTTGAAAACTTCACAACACAAAACTCAAAGTAGAAAATCTCGTGAGCTCCGTTAGGGAAAGAAAACAAAAGACCACTTCAAGGTACTGTAATGAACTCATTATTTGTTTATATTAGTGTTAAACCTACTGTATTCCAACTTATCTATGGTTTATAAACTATTTTACTAGCCATAGATTCATCAAGATAAGAAACAACACACGAAAAACAGAATCTATCAAAAACAGAACAGTCTGTAGTAATATGTAGCTAGCGCAACATCTGGAACCCCAAAAATTCTAAAATAAATTGCTGGACGCGAGGAATTTATCTATTAATCATCTTCAAAAAGAATTAACTAAATGTCACTTTTCAAATAAAAATGGCAGCAGTTCTCGTGAGCGCTAAAGTTTCTGTTTTTTACAGCAAGTGTAACAAGACTTTCCCCAAGTCTTCCCAACGGTTCTAATTGGCACAAACACTAATTAAACACAAAAAACAAAACCAAAACAGAGGATAGATAAATTATTTATTACTAAACAGGATCAAAAAGTGAGGAATAAAAATAAAATTGGGTTGCCTCCCAACAAGCGCTATCGTTTAACGCCCTAGCTAGGCATAACAAGCAAGGATAGATCTAGGTATTGCCATCTTTGGTAGGCAATCCATAAGTGGCTCTCATAATAGATTCATAAGGTAATTTAATTTTCTTTCTAGGAAAGTGTTCCATGACTTTCCTTGATGGAAATTGGAATCTAATATTTCCTTCCTTCATATCAATAATTGCACCAATCGTTCTAAGGAAAGGTCTACCAAGAATAATAGGACATGAAGGATTGCAATCTATGTCAAGAACAATAAAATCTATGGGCACATAATTCCTATTTGCAACAATAAGAACATCATTAATTCTTCCCATAGTTTTCTTAATAGTGGAATCCGCAAGGTGCAAGTTTAGAGAGCAATCATCAAAATCACGGAAACCTAACAAATCACACAAAGTCTTTGGAATCATGGAAACACTAGCACCCAAATCACATAAAGCATAGCATTCATGATCTTTAATTTTAATTTTAATAGTTGGTTCCCACTCATCATAAAGTTTTCTAGGGATAGAAACTTCCAATTCAAGTTTTTCTTCATAAGATTGCATAAAGGCATCAACGATATGTTTAGTAAACGCTTTATTTTGACTATAAGCGTGAGGAGAATTTAGCACGGATTGCAACAAGGAAATACAATCAATAAAAGAGCAATTTTCATAGTTAAATTCCTTGAAATCCATAATAGTGGGTTTAGCAACATCTTGGGTTTTAATTTCTTCCATCCCACTTTTATCAATTTTAGCATCAAGATCAAAAAATTCTGAATTCTTGGAACGCCTTCTAGGTAAAGGTGGACCATATTCAGTCCCATTATTATCAAGATTCATATGGCAAAACAAAGATTTAATAGGGGACACATCAATAACTTTTAGATCTTCATCTTTATTTTCATAGGAACTAGAAGAACACGCTCTTATAAAGGCATCTTTCTTAGCACGCATCCTAGCGGTTCTTTCTTTGCACTCATCAATGGAAATTCTCATGGCTTTGAGAGACTCGTTGATATCATGCTTAGGAGGAATAGATCTAAGTTTCAAATAATCAACATCAAGAGAAATTCTATCAATGTTCCTAGCCAACTCATCAATCTTAAGCAATTTTTCTTCAATCAAAGCATTAAAATTCTTTTGCGAAGTAATAAATTCTTTAATATTAGATTCAAAATCAGAGGGCATCTTATTATAATTACCATAAGAATTGTTGTAGGAATTACCATAATTATTAGAGGGATTACTAGGATAAGGCCTAGGTTTGAAATTTCCTCTATATGCGTTGTTACCAAAATTGTTCCTACCAAAAAAATTCACATCCATAGATTCATTATTATTCTCAATCAAAGTAGACAAGGGAATATCATTAGGATCATAAGAAACACTCTTACTAGCAAATAATTTCATAAGTTCATCCATCTTTCCACTCAAAACATTAATTTCTTCTATCGCATGCACCTTTTTATTAGTAGATCTTTCAGTATGCCATTGAGAATAATTAACCATAATATCATCTAGGAGTTTAGTAGCTTCTCCTAAAGTGGTTTCCATAAAAGTGCCTCCCGCGGCTGAATCTAAAAGATTTCTAGAAGCAAAATTCAATCCAGCATAAAAATTTTGTATAATCATCCACACATTTAAACCATGAGTAGGGCAATTACATATCATTAGTTTCATTCTCTCCCAAGCTTATGCAACATGTTCATGATCAAGTTGCTTAAAATTCATAATATCGTTTCTAAGGGAGATGATCTTAGCGGGAGGAAAATACTTAGAGATAAAATCATCTTTGCATTTGTTCCATGAATCAATACTATTTTTAGGCAATGAAGAAAACCAAGCTTTAGCACAATCTCTAAGCAAAAAAGGAAATAGCTTCAATTTAACAATATCATTATCCACATCTTTCTTATTTTGCATATCACACAAATCAACGAAGCTATTTAGATGGGTAGCGGCATCTTCACTAGGAAGGCCGGAAAACGGATCTTTCATAACAAGATTCAGCAAAGCAGTATTAATTTCACAAGATTCAACATCGGTAAGAGGAGCAATCGGAGTGCTAATAAAATCATTGTTGTTGGTATTGGTGAAGTCACACAATTTAGTGTTATCTTGAGCCATCGTGACAATCAAGAAAACTAACACACAAGCAAACAAAAAGCAAGCGGGCAAAAAGAGGCAAATAGAGAAAGAGAGGGAGGATAGAGAGAGAGGGCGAATAAAATGGCAAGGGTGAAGTGGGGGAGAGGAAAACGAGAGGCAAATGGCAAATAATGTAATGCGGGAGATAAGGGTATGTGATGGGTACTTGGTATGTTGACTTTTGCGTAGAACTCCCCAGCAACGGCGCCAGAAATGGCTCGTTGTCGGGAGTCAAATCTTGACTTGCGCGAACCTCCCCGGCAACGGCGCCAGAAATCCTTCTTGCTACCTCTTGAGCACTGCGTTGGTTTTCCCCGAAGAGGAAGGGATGATGCAGCACAGTAGCGTAAGTATTTCCCTTAGTTTTAAGAACCAAGGTATCAATCCAGTAGGAGGCTACACACCAGTCCCTCGCACCTGCACAAAACAAATAAATCCTCGCAACCAACACGATAAGGGGTTGTCAATCCCTACACGGCCACTTACGAGAGTGAGATCTGATAGATATGATAAGATAATATTTTTGGTATTTTTATGATAAAGATGCAAAGTAAATTAAAAGCAAAGGAAATAACTAAGTAGTAGGAGATTAATATGATGAAGATAGACCCGGGGCCATAGGTTTCACTAGTGGCTTCTCTCGAGAGCATAAGTATTCTATGGTGGGTGAACAAATTACTGTTGAGCAATTGACAGAATTGAGCATAGTTATGAGAATATCTAGGCATCACGTCCGAGACAAGTAGACCGACTCCTGCATGCATCTACTACTATTACTCCACTCATCGACCGCTATCCAGCATGCATCTAGAGTATTAAGTTAATGAAAACAGAGTCACGCCTTAAGCAAGATGACATGATGTAGAGGGATAAACTCATGCAATGTGATGAAAACCCCATCATGTTATCCTCGATGGCAACAATACAATACGTGCCTTGCTGCCCCTACTGTCACTGGGAAAGGACACCACAAGATTGAACCCAAAGCTATGCACTTCTCCCATTGCAAGAAAGATCAATCTAGTAGGCCAAACCAAACTGATAATTCGAAGAGACTTGCAAAGATAACCAATCATACATAAAAGAATCCAGAGAAGATTCAAATATTGTTCATAGATAGACTTGATCATAAACCCACAATTCGTCGGTCTCAAGAAACACACTGCAAAAAGAAGATTACATCGAATAGATCTCCACAAGAGAGGGGGAGAACATTGTATTGATATCCAAAAAGAGAGAAGAAGCCATCTAGCTACTAACTATGGACCCGTAGGTCTAAGGTGAACTACTCACACTTCATCGGAGGGGCTATGGTGTTGATGTAGAAGCCCTCCGTGATCGATGCCCCCTCCGGCGGAGCTCTGGAACATGCCCCAAGATGGGATCTCATGGATACAGAAAGTTACGGCGGTGGAATTAGGGTTTTGGCTCCTTATCTGATCGTTTTGGCTCCTCTTTTGTGTCTTGACGTAGGGTCCAAGTCTCCTGGGTCTTGTTCGTTGAGAAAATCACGTTCTCGAAGGTTTCATTCCGTTTGGACTCCGTTTGATATTCCTTTTCTTCGAAACCCTAAAACAGGCAAAAAACAACAATTCTGGGCTGGGCCTCCGGTTAATAGGTTAGTCCCAAAAATAATATAAAAGTGGATAATAAAGCCCAATAATGTCCAAAACAGTAGATAATATAGCATGGAGCAATCAAAAATTATAGATACGTTGGAGACGTATGATTCACCTGGAGTAGAGTATATGGCTAGTCGATGGTGCGACCAGATACCCCTAACCATTGGTAGCCATGTTTTTCCGTCCGACCTAATAATCTTGGAGTCACAAGGATTGGATGTGATATTAGGCATGGACTGGATGTCAAAGTATGGAGGAAGCATTGACTGTGTTAGTAAGTCAATTTGTCTCACCACCCCTGAGGGAAAAAGGATCAAGTATGTATCTAGGCATGCACCAAGAAGTAGCCAAGTGAATATCCTCACGGGAGTTGTTCAGGAGGAAGTGCCTATAGTGAAGGATTACCCGGATGTTTTTCCAGAAGAGTTACCAGGCATGCCACCGGATCGAGACGTCGAGTTTTCGATAGAGGTATTGCCAGGCACCGGGCCTATATTGAAGCGACCATATCGGATGCCCGCAAATGATCTGGAGGAGATTAAGAAACAAATCAAGGAGTTATTGGAGAAAGGTTACATTCGACGGAGCTCATCACCATGGGGAGCCCGAGTGATTTTGGTCGAGAAGAATGATAAGTCTCTAAGAATGGTTATTGATTATCATGCGTTAAATGAGGTGACGATCAAGAACAAATACCCACTGCCGATGATCAATGATTTGTTCGACCAGCTCCAAGGAGCTAAGGTGTTTTCAAAGAGTGACCTGCGATCTGGATATCACCAGCTGAAGATATGAGAGAAGGACATACCGAAGACATCATTCACCACACTGTACGGGTTGTATGAATATACGGTCATGTCGTTTGGACTGACTAACGCCCCTGCCTACTTCATGAGCATGATGAACAAAGTATTCATGGAATATTTGGATAAGTTTGTTGTGGTGTTCATTGATGATATAATGGTGTACTCGAAGAATGAGGAGGAACACGAAGAGCATTTGCGCTTAGTTCTCGAGAAACTCAGGGAACATCAGTTGTATGCCAAGTTCAGCAAATGCGAGTTTTGGCTGAAGGAAGTTGGATTCCTTGGACATGTTATATCAGGAGAAGGTGTAGCAGTAGATCCTACCAAGGTTCATTCAGTCACTGAATGGTTGGCACCCACTTCAGTTAGCGAGATCCGCAGTTTTCTTGGACTCGCAGGATACTATCGGAGATTCATTGAGAATTTTTCCAAAATTGCGAAGCCAATGACGGAGTTATTGAAGAAGGATACCAAATTTAAATGGACAGAAGAATGTGAAGCAAGTTTTCAGGAGTTAAAGAAACGTTTGACTACAGCCCCAGTGCTGATTCTGCCGGATATACGTAAGGAGTTCCAAGTGTATTGCGATGCCTCTCGCTTAGGACTTGGAAGTGTGCTTATGCAGGACAGAAGAGTTGTTTCATATGCCTCGCGACAACTGAAACCGCACGAGTTGAATTATGCCACACATGATTTGGAGTTGGCTGACGTAGTGCATGCGTTGAAGACTTGGATGCATTACCTTATTGGAAAATCATTGTGATGTGTACACGGATCATAAGAGTTTGAAGTACATTTTCACACAGAAGGAGCTGAACCTTAGGCAGAGGAGATGGTTGGAGCCTATAAAGGATTTTGACATGAAGCTTCACTATCATCCAGGCAAGGCGAATGTCGTAGCCGACGCTTTGAGTCGGAAGAGTTATGCTAATACCCTAGTGAGCACGGGATTGCCGAAGGAGTTAGCAGAGGATCTTAGTGAACTTCGATTGGAGATTGTTCCTAGAGGTTTTGTTGCAACCATGGAGGTTCAGTATACATTGTTAGGAAAGATTCGAGAAGCTCAGAAGGAGGACAAAGAGATCGCCGATATAAAAGAGAGAATGAGCGAAGGAAAGGCCAAAGGTTTTTGTGAGGATGAGCACGACACCTTATGGTTTGAGGATCGTGTTTATGTGCCCAATAACACAGAGATCAGGAAGTTAATACTTCAGGAGGCTCATGACTCACCATACTCGATACACCCCGGAAACACCAAGATGTATTTGGATTTGAAGGAACGTTTCTGGTGGGCTGGTATGAAGAAGGATATTGCCGAGTATGTAGCCGTATGTGATGTATGTCAGAGAGTGAAGGCTGAGCATCAAAAGCCAGCAGGATTGTTACAGCCTATGCCGATACCCGAATGGAAGTGGGATAAACTTGGCATGGATTTTATCACCGGATTACCCAAGACCAAATCAGGATATGATTCTATATGGGTAGTAGTTGATCGCTTGACCAAAGTAGCTCACTTTATCCCAGTGAAAACCACCTATACACGTGCGAAGTTGGCCAAGATATATATGACCAGGATCGTATGTCTGCATGGAGTTCCGAGGACCATCGTATCAGATAGAGGGACACCGTTTACTTCAAAGTTTTGGCATCAGTTGCACCAAACTTTGGGAACAAGGCTGGAATTCAGTACAGCTTTTCACCCGCAGACAGATGGACAGACCGAGAGAGTCAACCAGATTCTGGAGGATATGTTGAGAGCCTGTGCGCTAGATTATGGATCTAGTTGGGATGACAATTTGCCCTACGTGGAGTTCTCATACAACAACAGCTACCAAGCTAGTTTGAAGATGGCACCGTTCGAAGCCCTGTACGGACGAAGGTGCAGAACACCATTGATGTGGGATGAAGTCGGAGACCGACAATTGTTTGGACCAGATCTGATCAAAGAGTCTGAAGAGAAAGTTAAGTTGATCATAGATAGACTGAAGATAGCTCAGTCCAGGCAGAAGAGTTATGCAGATTCGAAACGCAAGGAAATAACCTAAGAAATTGGAGATAGAGCATATCTGCGAGTGTCACCCTTGCGAGGAGTGAAATGTTTTGGAGTTAAGGGGAAGTTAGCCCCGAGATTTGTAGGGCCATATCGAATTTTGGAACGTATGGGAGAAGTTGCCTACAAGTTGGAGTTACCTGAAGAACTGTCAGGAGTTCATGATGTATTTCATGTTTCACAGCTGAAGAAGCGTCATGCTAAGATAGCCGATATACCGTTAATAGATACAGTACCCTTGGAGGTGATTCAGTTGGATAGTGATTTGACCTATGAGGAGAAGCCAGTCAGGATTCTCGAATTTGCCAGCCGAGTCACCCGCAGCAAGGTTATCAAGTTTTGCAAAGTTCAGTGGAGCCACCATACCGAGGATGAAGCCACCTGGGAACAAGAGGATGATCTTCGCAAAGACCACCCACACCTATTCTCTAGCCAACCCGAATCTCAAGGGTGAGATTCATCTTAAGGGGCGTAGGTTTGTAACATCCCAAATTTTCAATTTGGAATGTTATACATAGATCATTCATGCATATCATATTTCATTGCATTTCGTTTTGCGATCCTCGAAATCCTAAGCAACTCAAGGACCCTCGGAGAGAGTTGGGTATTTCCCTGTTTTCATATTTGAGTTTTATCAAATATTGAAACGAGGATTTTTGGTTTTAATTATTTTTCTCTCCGAAAATATTTCATATTAAAATACATGAGAGGAGATAATATGACTTCTCCGAAATAAATGAAATATTGGATGAAAAATATTAAAATCTAATATTTGATTTTTATCCGGAGTTTATTGCTATTTTATTTGAATTAGAAAAATTGCACGTTTTTCAAAATTGCATTTTAGGGCCAAGAAAATGTTCACCTTGTTCTAAATATTTTATTTAGACGGTGAAAATTTGTTTTGGCATTCTTAGAATTTTATTTTATTTTCTAGGATCTTTTTTAGTTTCGGCAGAATTTTTTTTAAAAAAAGTTTTAGCAGCCGACTGGGCCGAAGCCCAGCCTAGCCGGCCCAGCCGCTCGCGCCTCGTCTCCGCTCGGGAGACCGAGACCGCGCCGCCGCTGCGAAGCGGAGTTCGGCCAGGACTCCCGCGCCGTGCCCCCTCCTCCAAGCCGAGCCGCCTCGCCCCCTCCTTAAAAGTTGCCGCCCCGCTGCCCTTGGAGCCTGCACCACCCCGCCGCCGCAAGCCGTCGAACCCGCCACCGCAAGCCACCGCGCCGCCGTCGCCTGCTGCCACGCCGCCCCGCCGCCTTGCTCGCGCCGGAGCCGCTGCCGCCGCCGCCCTTTACCCGCACCACCGCCGCCCCGCACTGCCCCGCCGCCCGCTGGAGCAGCCCGGCCACGCCGGACTTCGCCGGAGGTAGAACCGTTCGTTTTAAAAAAAACGGTTCAGTTTTTTTCTAGAAACCCTAGTTTTTTTGGATAGATCGGTTCACCGGTTTTTCGTGGTTTAGTTACTTTGTGGACGTTCGTCCGTATGTTCATTTTAACAAACGGAGTTTACTCGTTAGTAACAGACAATGAACGCTCGGTCGTTAGCCTATTCATCAGTTTTCTTTTTCTCGAATTTTCCGCGATTATTTTCAATCGCGATTTCTGATCCAATTTTAGTTTTAGTTTATCTTTTCGCTCGTTTCTCGGAATCAGGCGATTCAAGCACCTAGATCTTCGT
This sequence comes from Triticum urartu, assembly GCF_003073215.2. NCBI lineage: Eukaryota > Viridiplantae > Streptophyta > Magnoliopsida > Poales > Poaceae > Triticum > Triticum urartu. The sequence goes on from NC_053024.1 coordinate 401,977,215, forward strand.
CTCGAGACCCTCTTTCCGTTTAACCAACTCGAACAATCTTTTGGCTACTGTAAATTTGACGTTAGTCCAGATTAGTAAAAGGATCTTGTTTCTTTCGCAGTTTGAGTTTCGTTGCTCCGTTTGATTTGATTCTTTTCGCAAACCAGAGTTCTTAAGTTGAGCTTTCTGGTTAGATCCTCTTGTTTGAGTTTTACCCATGTTTCTTTTCTTGATTGCTTATGTATGCTATTGTTTGTTTGTGATAGAACACCCGGAGTGCGAAGCGTGCTACTACGAATCCCTAGGTTTTGCGGATCATCAGCAAGGCAAGTAACACTTTGATCATACCCCTTTATCACCCATTTTTTATGCATTAGTTCCAATCCTCAAACATTGCATGGTTAGGATGTGATTACCATGTGGGTTGGGAAGTAGTTGATGAGGTAGAACCTATTGCCCTGTTATATTCAAACCCTTGGGAGTTACTTCTACGTATTGCTTATATTGCTATTCTATGCTCGTAGACGTGGTTGGGTGAGTGAAATCGATGACAGATGTGAGATTGTTAATTAAGGGTTCAACTTAAGGTGGCAACTTGAATACACATCTGGGTGGATTGTTTGTTGGGCACCTGGGAATCCAGTGTTGTCCTAGGATATCCCGGAGTACCCGTGTGATAATCCTATGGTCCTCCACCCAGGCTCAAAGGGAACTGAGATATTTTCATGCTAGAAACTTCCGTGTGCAGCCACAAGCTATTATGGTGTAACGCCCCAGATATACTTTCCATATTTGTATCCAACTCTTGCCGTCTCCGGCGCTAAGTTATATTTATTTCTCGGGTTCGGGTCTTTGTCTCCGTGTGTTGTTTTTCTTTTTCGTGCATCTCTTATCATGTCATCACGTGCATTGCATTTGCATACATGTTCATCTCATGCATTCGAGCATTTTCCCCGTTGTCCATTTTGCATTCCGGCGCTTCGTTCTCCTCCGGTGGTCATTTCTAGCCTTCTTTCGTGTGTGGGGTTCAAACATTTCCGGATTGGACCGAGACTTGTCATGCGGCCTTGGTTTACTACCGGTAGACCGCCTGTCAAGTTTCGTATCATTTGGACTTCGTTTGATACTCCAACGGTTAACCGAGGGACCGAAAAGGCCTCGTGTGTGTTGCAGCCCAACACCCCCTAAATTTGGCCCAAAACCCACCAAACTTTGCTCCATTTCCTAGATCGTTCGATCAAGATCGCGTGGGCGAAAACCGCACCTCATTTGGACTCTCCTAGCTCCACTTATGCCTATTTAAAGGCCCCCCATTTTCGGATCTCGTCTTCCTCCCCGTCCTCCTCCTAAAAAAAAGCAGATCAAACCCCCCCCACCGACGGACGTGTCCGGATCCGACCGGACAACGTCCGCCCGTCCACCGCCGCCAATCGCCGAACGCCACGTGGCCCCGCCGCCGTCACCGCCGCTGCCTCCTCCTTCGCCCGAGGCCGCCGCCGCCCGACGCTCCGCCAGCCGCCTCCCTCGTCGCCGGCGCGCCCCGCCGCCGCCCCTCGCCGGCGCGCGGGCCGCGTCCACCGCCGCCGGGCGCCGCCACCGGCCTCCCCCGGCCTCCCCGGCGCCGCCCCGGCCTCTCCCCGCCGCCTCGCCGGCCTCCCCTCCTCCACCGGCTCCGGCGACGAGCTCCTCCGGCGACTCGTGCTACAGTGCCCCGGCCGCCTCGTAATCCGTGCCGCTGGATCTAGATCTGGGTTGACCCCTCTCCCCCGAAACCCTAATTTTCGTGCTACCTTTGACTGCTTGTATCTCCGCAACCGTAGCTCCGTTTTGGGCATATGATACGTGCATGATATGCCTGTGCCCCTTTGGGATGAATTGTTAAGAATTTTGTCTTCTTTCCAGAGGTGCCACCCATGCATTTTTAGGATGTGTGTGTTGTCTTGTGCAAGCTTGCGAAGAGAGGTACCTGAGATTGCTGATTTCAGGGACTTAGTGATTTTCACTAAGTCTGGGATATTTTAGTTCATGATGCTATATGTCCAGCTTGTTTCCTAGTGATCCGTGCCTCTTTTGAGGATGATCAGTAAGGGAGTTTTGATATTTATGTTATGCTCTATCCATGTCTTTGTTTGCATATGTGGAGTGCTCTAGGTTGACTCAATCGAGCTCAACTTTTGCTTCGTTGTTAATCTGGGCAGATCGTCAACTTGTTTGCGATTTTGCCGATGCTACCGTTAGTGTTCCATGCATGCTATGCCTTTGTTCTTGCCATGTGTAGCTAGCATATTGTGCCTTCTTGCTGTTATATTGCCTTGCCATGACTTGCACCGTAGTGAGTGCATCGAGCTCGTTTACATGCCTTCGTGAGTTTAAATTATCGCATGTCTCGATTTCACTAGTTAGTGTTCCATGCATGCTATGCCTTTGTTCTTGCCATGTGTAGCTAGCATATTGTGCCTTCTTGCTGGTTATATGCTTGTCCTTGCCATGACTTGCACCGTAGTGAGTGCATCGAGCTCGTTTACATGCCTTCGTGAGTTAAATTTCTGCATGTCTCAGTTTTCACTAAGTCTGAAAACTGATTGTGTTCGAGCTATGTTCGTGAGCTCGGTAGAGTATTTTGTGAACCCTTTTGGCCCCAGGTCACTTTGGGTGTTTTGTTAATCTTGTTGAGTAGCTCCATGCCATGTTCTTACTTGTCATGTTCAGGTTTTTTATCATGTTGTTTTGCTGCTCCGAAGAGGGCTTCGTGATCTGAAATTTCAGGCTAGTGTTAATTTCACTAAGTCTGGAATCTGTTTTGCATATTCATTTTTGCCATGCTTGTTTGAACCTCTTAATGGATGAATTTGCCTATGGCTCAGTGCTAGTGTTTTGTTAACCATCTTGTGTACATCACTTCCATGTATTTTGTTTTCATGTTTGGTGGCTGTAGCATGTTCATTTCGTTGCATTTAGGAGCCTACTTGCTGTATATCGCAGATCGGTTCGTTTCGTAAAACGCTCGCCATTTCCAAACCGTAGCTCCGATTCCTATGATCTTTATATCGTTTTCAGGTGATTTCTTACATCACTTACATGTATTTTTTTTCATGTTTGGTGGCTGTAGCATGTTCATTTCGTTGCATTTAGGAGCCTACTTGCTGTATATCACAGATCGGTTCGTTTCGTAAAACGCTCGCCATTTCCAAACCGTAGCTCCGATTCCTATGATCTTTATATCGTTTTCAGGTGATTTCTTCCCCTCTATCCAGTGGCACACTTGGTTTTCCAAGTTGAGGCCAAGTTCATGCATTTTCTGTAACGTCTTGCATTTTGCATCCCGCATCGCATCCCGCATAGCATACCGTCTTTGCATATTATTGTTGCCCTTGCACGTGGTTGATTGTATTCTTGTTGCTTGTTTGTGTTGTTAGGTAGAGACGGGAGACGAGTTTGCTAACGAGGAGCCCGTTGAGTGTGCTTTTGAGGATCCAGTCAACTCTGACAGCTTTGCAGGCAAGATGATCATACCCTCGAAATCACTACTATCTTTGCTATGCTAGTTTGCTCGCTCTTGCTATGCCAATGCTACGATGCCTACCTTTTGCTTGTCAGCCTCCCAATTGCCATGTTGAACCTCTAACCCACCTTGTCCTAGCAAACCTTTGATTGGCTATGTTACCGCTTCGCTCAGCCCCTTCTTATAGCGTTGCTAGTTGCAGGTGAAGATTGGAGCCGTTCCTTGTTGGAACATTTATTTACTTGTTGGGATATCATTATATTGCTATGTTATCTTAATTCATCTATATACTTGGTAAAGGGTGGAAGGCTCGGCCTCTCGCCTAGTGTTTTGTTCCACTCTTGCCGCCCTAGTTTCCGTCATATCGGTGTTATGTTCCCGGATTGTTGCGTCCCTTACGCGGTTGGGCTATAATGGGAACCCCTTGATAGTTCGCCTTGATTAAAGCTTTTCCAGCAATGCCCAACATTGGTTTTATCATTTGCCGCCTACCCCCTTTTCCCTTGGGTTTCCGGAGCCCGAGGGTCATCTTTATTTTAGCCCCCCACGGGCCAGTGCTCCTCTGAGTGTTGGTCCGAACTAGAGCCCTGTGCAGCGCCACCTCGGGGAAACTCAAGGGCTGGTTTTAGTTGTACGGATTGCTCATCTAAGTGTACCCTGAGAAAGAGATATGTGCAGCTCCTATCGGGATTTGTCGGCACATTCGGGCGGTGTTGCTGGACTTGTTTTAACCTGTCGAATCATCTTGTTGTACCGAGATACCGAGTCTGATCGGTGTGTCTTGGGTGGAGGTCTATTCCTTCGTTGACCGTGAGAGCTTGTTATGGGCTAAGTTGGGACTCCCCTGCAGGGATTGATCTTTCGAAAGCCGTGCCCGCGGTTATGGGCAGATGAGAATTTGTTAATGTCCGGTTGTAGATAACTTTAACTAAACTTAATTAAAATGAATCAACCGTGTGTGTTACCGTGATGGCCCCTTCTCAGCGGAGTCCGGGAAGTGGACACGGTGTTGGAGTTATGCTTGCGCAGGATGTTCCTCTAGCTTCTCGCTCGTGCTTCGCCTTCTCTTCTCGCTCTCATTTGCGTATAAGTTAGCCACCATATATGCTAGTCGCTTGCTGCAGCTCCACTTATATTGCCGTACCTGTCCTATAAGCTTAAATAGTCTTGATCGTGTGGGTGTGAGATTGCTGAGTCCCTGTGGCTCACAGATACTACAACTCCAGATGTAGGTCCAGGTGTTTCTGCTCCGGTTGATGATTACGAGCTCAAGTGGGAGTTCGACGAGGACTCTCAGCGATACTACGTGTCTTTTCCGGATGATCAGTAGTGGTGCCTAGTTGGGGTTATCGATTCAGGGCCTTGTCGCATGTTGGGTGTCTTTTCTATTTTGGCACCATAGTCGGGCCATGAGTGATTTGTATGATGGATGTTATTTATGTACTTTGATGTGACGTGGCGAGTGTAAGCCAACTACGTTTCTCCCCTTTATATTATTTATGTACATGGGATGTGTAATGATTTCCCGACTTGCGACATTGCTTTCAATGCGGTTATGCCTCTAAGTCGTGCCTCGACACGTGGGAGATATAGCCGCATCGAGGGCGTTACATATGGGCTCTAGCATAGTTGAGTAAGTTGTGTGAAGCTTCCGAAGAGGTGGATCAGCAGGTAGTGGGATGTAGGTTGGTATGGTCTGCCCGGAGTAAGGAGTTAATGCTTCTGAAAGACTGCGTCTCGGTCATCCGTTTCTCAAACACCCTGTAGTGCGAGAAATCCAACGGAGGAGATTTGGGTCTTATGGGGAAAAGTGCGCAAACCTCTGCAGAGTGTATAAACTAATCATGGTTAGCCGTGTCCCCGGTTATGGACATAAGTATCTCATCACTCTAAACTAATATTGTTAGGTTGTTAATTACTTTAATTGGGATTCAGTTGGGGGAACCTTCTCAATGATGTTTCAATTACCATGATAGTTAAATAAAATATATTCCTTTGTTGTAGGAAAAAAATGGTTTTTTGCAAAAACTATAACCATAGAGCTTTCCACCAGCCAAATATGCATGTAGTGATAGCATTATTCTGTTCTTTCTCTACTGTGTTATCTTGCCAGCATATTCCATGTGCTGACCGTTTTCGGGCTGCAACGTATTATGTTGCAGACTTTCCAGACGAGGAGTAAGGTTCGTTAGGTTGTTGTCGTGCAGCTCAGCTATGCCGTTGGAGTTGATGGACTCACTTTATCTTCCAAGCATTCCGCTGTTATCATATTAGATGGCCTTAAGCCATATTTATTGTAATAAGTTCTCTTTTGAGACATTCGAGGTAATAAGTGTGTGATTGCTACTCTGTTATAAATCCTCGAGTACTGTGTTTGTCAGCATTACCGATCTAGGGATGACACTGAAGCACAGAGACTTGGTCGTTTGAGGTCGGGTCGCTATGGTGATGAACTATAACATGCAAGGGATGACGAAAACGATTCTTGAGCTCTCCGCGATGCTAAGATCGGCGAAGGTAGAAATCAAGAAAGAGCATCAAGTGTTGATGGTTAACAAGACCACTAGTTTCAAGAAAAGGGGCAAAGGAAAAGAAAGGGAACTTCAAGAAAGAATGGCAAGCAAGTTGCCACTCCCATGAAGAAACCCAAATCTTGACCTAAGCCTGAAACCAAGTGCTTCTACTGCAAAGGGAATGGTCACTGGAAGCGGAACTACCCCAATTGCTTGGTGGATAAGAAGGATGGCAAAGTGAACAAAGGTATATTTGATATACATGTTATTGATGTGTACGTTACTAGTGTTCATAGTAACCCCAGGGTATTTGATACCGGTTTAGTTGCTAAGATTAGTAACTCAAAAAAGGAATTGCAAAATGAGCAGAGACTAGTTAAGCGCGAGGTGACGATGTGTGTTGGAAGTGATTCCAAGGTTGATAAGATCACCATCGCACACTCCCTCTACCTTCAAGATTAGTGCTGGACCAAAATAAATGTTATTTGGTGTTTGCGTTGAGCATGAATATGATTGGATCATGATTATTGCGATACAGGTATTCATTTAAGTCAGAAAATACTTGTTGTTCTATTTACATGAATAAAACCTTCTATGGTCATACACCCAATGTAAATGATTTATTGAATCTCGATCGTAGTGATACACATATTCATAATATTGATGCCAAAAGATGCAAAGTTGATAATGGTAGTGCAACATATTTGTGGCACTCCCGTTTAGGTCATTGATGACCCACAAGTATAGGGGATCAATTGTAGCTCTTTTCGATAAGACTGTTGAATCCAACAAGGAGCAGAAGGAAATGACAAGTAGTTTCCGGTAAGGTATTGTCTGCAAGTGCTGAAATTGTAAGTAGCGGTAGTTTGATAGCAAGATAATTTGTAACGAGCAAGTAACGATAATAGTAACAAAAGTGCAGCAAGGTAGCCCAATCCTTTTGAGGCAAAGGATAGGCCAAAATGGTCTGTTATGATAAGGAATGCGTTCTTGAGGGTACACGGGAATTTCATCTAGTCACTTTCATCATGTTGGTTCGATTTGTGTTCGCTACTTTGATAATTTGATATGTGGGTGGACCGGTGCTTAGGTGCTGTTCTTACTTGAACAAACTTCCTACTTATGATTAACCCTCCCGCAAGCATTCACAACTACGAGAAAAGTATTAAGAATATATTCTAACCATAGCATTAAACTTTTGGATCCAATCGGTCCCTTACGAAATAGCGCACAAACTGGGGTTTAAGCTTCTGTCACTCTCGCAACCCACCATCTAATTGCTACTACACAATGAATTCCCTTAGGCCCAAATATGGTGAAGTGTCATGTAGTCGACGTTCACATGACACCACTAAGGGAATAACAACATACATACTATCAAAATATCGAACACATATCAAGTTCACATAATTACTTGCGGCATGATTTCTCTCATGACCTCAAGAACAAAAGTAACTACTCGCAAATAATAATTGTGCTCAAGATCAGAGGGGTATTAAATAGCATAATGGATCTGAACATATAATATTCCACCAAATAAACCATATAGTAATCAACTACAAGATGTAATCAACACTACTAGTCACCCACAAGTACCAATCTATAGTTCCGGTAACAAGATTGAACACAAGAGATGAACTAGGGTTTGAGAGGAGATGGTGTCGTTTAACATGTTGATGGAGATTTCCCTCCCCGAGATGGGAGAGTTGTTGGTGATGATGATGACAATGATTTCCCCCTCCGGGAGGGAAGTTCCACCGGCGGAATCGCTCCGCCGGAGGGCAAAAGTGCTCCTACCCAAGTTCCGCCTCGAGGCGGCGGTGTTTCATCCCAAAAGTCCTCCCTTTATTTTTTTCTAGGTCAAAACCACTTATATACTAGAAGATGGGCACCGGAGGTGGGCCGAGGGGCCACAACCCACCAGGGCGCGCCTGGGGGGCCTGGCGTGCCCCGGTGGGTTGTGCCCATCTGGTGGCCCCCCTCCGGTGTTTATTGGCTCCAGTATTTCTCAAATAATACATAAAAAATCTCCGTAAAGTTTCAGCTCATTTAGGGTTGTGTAGAATAGGTGGCCTGACGTAACTTTTCCAGGTCCAGATTTCAGCTGCCGGAATTCTCCCTCTTGGTGTGTTCCTTGCAATTTATGAGAGAAAAGGCATTATAATTACTCCAAAAAGCATTATTATGGATAAAAGCATTATAAATAACAGTAAGAAAACATGATGCAAAATGGACATATCAACTCCCCCAAGCTTAGACCTCGCTTGTCCTCAAGCGAAAACCAAAATCGAAAAACATGTCCACATGCTTTGAGAGAGAGGTGTCAATAAAAACAAAATACGGACATAGAAGCATCATGTTTATTATTATAACAACATCCAATGTTGAGGATATCGCTTATTGTTATCGCCTCGGTCAGCTAGGGATTAGATATTAATCGAAAATCAGTCGATTAATCGATTTTATCGGTCGACTATTAATCGGATATTTTTTTGCAAATCTCAGGTTGCCAACACTAAAATACGCTATATTCAACACCAAAACAATATTTGACAGAAGTGTTACCTTGATTTCTAGCCTTTGAATCCTCGTATAATGGCAAACAAAATAGGACAATAGTACATATCCCGTAACAAGGTCCACAAAACATAAATAAGCATAGTTTTTGCAAACATCGTGCTATGAATAGGTCTGATTTATTGGTAGATTCCTGATAAATCGTTTGTCATAACGATAAATCGGTCCAAAAGATAAACGACAAAGATAAGGCATAATCTTATCGGTCACCCCCCGATTAACAATAAATCGTAAGATTTCTTGAACAGTGACATCAACAAAATTAAACATAGGACTTTTATCATAGAACTTTTATCATATACTTATCATGAATAAGTAATAGTTCATCACAGAATCGAAGTATAAAGCAAAAACTCTATTAGAAACCAACAAACTATGTTCTCAGTCAACTTTGCAACTACAATTCATCATCTTTTCAGGAAGGGTCATGTGTCGGAGCCTTTAGGCAAGTCCACATACTCAACCATCATATAGTCTTCTATGGTTGCTAACACTCAGCTCCTACCCATGAGCAAAACGTTTCAATCGGGCACATAGAAAGATAGGGGCTTATAGTTTCGCCTCCCAACATGCTCACCTCAAGGGTGATGTCAACAATAATATGTGCCTAGATCTTTCCTCACCACATGATGCTTTCCAAAATAGAAAAATAAAAGGAATAGAGGGAAAACTTTGACTCTTTGCATAAAAGTAAAAGATAGGCCCTTTGCAGAGGGAAGTAGAGGTTGCCATGCGCTTATTTGTTTGTATGCTCAATCCCTTAGTGCAAGAGAACGTCACGTAGTATTGCCCCTTAAGATGACAACCTTTATTATGCGGTCTATCGCTTTTATTCTTTGTCATCCAAGTTTGTACAACGCTTAATTTTCTCTTACACTAAATGATCTCACACTTTTAGAAGCAATTTTTATTGCCTTTTTGCACCGATGACAAATTACTTGGATCTTGCTCAATCCCTAGGTAGGTATGGTGGACACTTGAAAAAGATTTGGGTTTAAGGGTTTTTGGATGCACAAGTAGTATCTCTACTTAGTACAGAATTTTTGGCTAGCAAAGATAGGGGGCAAGCATCACATGTTAAAGGATCTATGACAATATGACTTCTATGTGAATATAAACAAACATAAACCATTAAGCTGTCTTCCTTGTCCAACATCAATAATTTTGGCATATAATATTTTGCTGAGGGCTCACAATCAAAAAAGATTTCTAGGATAGTATATTTATATGTGAATCTTCTCTTCCCTTATTAATTCTTTCATGAGTTGCATCATTGACTAATGCTATGTTTGTCAATCTCTAATAAATTTTTCTACGTATACTTTTCCTTATGTGATGCTATCACCTACCATAGGATTAGTATATAATCTTTTCATTATTTATTTCCTTTCTCTTTTTCTTTCTTTCTTATTTCTCTTCTTTATTTGCAACATGAAAGTAAAGAAAGCAAAAACTCAAACTAACTTTATTATATAACTTGCACATGATTACAAGGATAGATCACTAAGCAGACTCTTGAAGAAAAAGGATCGAACTAAACTTTTATCCATCTAAAGAAAAAGGATCGAACTAAAATAAGTAAAAGCAAAAAGGTAGTGGGATGATACGATACCGGGGCACCTCCCCCAAGCTTGGCGGAAGCCAAGGAGAGTGCCCATACTCGATACTCAATTCTCCTTTGGTTGTGAAGAAGGTGATGGTCATGATGAAGCGATCCTATCCTTAAGGATTAGAAGGTTCTCCCATCGACGGATGACGCTCCTGAGGTGGGTCATGTGCTCTTGATGCAAAATATTTCGCGAGTGAGATTCTTATTTTGTATGCGAACTATTTCAATGATGCGAAAGGATTCAATCTCAGCAGGAGTAAGATGAGTAAGATAAGGTTTAAGAATATCTTCCTCCTCCTCGTCAGCTGGCAGTGCTTATTTGAAGACCGGAGGCTGGTCTACGATAACCTCCTTGCTCTCATCTCCTCCGATAGCTCCCGCGGTCTCTTCTCTCTTCAGATCGACCTTCATCAACCAAGCATCCTCTTCCAAGTGGTTGGAGGAAGAAGAAGACATGATGGCTGGCTCAACAGATCTGACAGAAAAAACAACAAGAAATGAGAACGGAGGATTTCTCCGCAATACGGTGATCAACAGGTTCGGGAAATATATATATAGATTTTTTATCTTGCAGGACAAGTACATGGTAGAAAAACGGAGTATGGAAGGTGTCCCAGGTGGGCACAATCCACCTGGGTGCGCCAGGCAAGCCTGGCGCGCCCTGGTGTCTTGTGCCCACCAGGAGACACTTCCTGGAAGTTTCTTTATTTCGAAAATTTTAAAATATTCCAAAACTGATAAAAATATTTTTGTGGATTTTTTGGAGGCCGTTTAATTACCGTATCACATACCTCTTTATTTTCACGATTCTAGAGTTTTCCGGAAGGACTCTTTTATGTGTTCTTCCGGTGTCAAAGTTTGGATAATATTACTTTCAACATTAATAGGCGCCTAAGATATAATGCTTTATTCATTGCCCATTGACAACCTTCGGGTTAGTACCTTCGGAGTTATTTATTTTGATGGCTCCAGACCGGTAAACCTCCTCGATGACATATGGGCCTTCCCATTTTGAGAGGAGCTTTCCTGCAAAAAATCTAAAGCGGGAGTTGTATAAAAGAACATATTCTCCAACTTCAAAGTCACGCTTTTGGATTCTTTTGTCATGCCATCTTTTAACTTTTTCTTTGAATAACTTTGCATTTTCATGAGCTTGGGTTCTCCATTCATCTAAGGAGCTTATATCGAATAACCTCTTTTCACCAGCAAGTTTGAAATCATAGTTGAGTTCTTTAACTGCCCCATATGCTTTATGTTCTAACTCAAGAGGCAAATGACAAGCTTTTCCATAAACCATTTTATAAGGAGACATACCCATAGGATTTTTATAAGCTGTTCTATAATCTCAAAGTGCATCATCTAATTTCTTAGACCAATTCTTCCTGGACCTATTAACAGTCTAGTGTGAACCACCATCAATCATTAAATATCTAGGGACTCCAAACCTTGGGAAAATAACTTCCTTAAGCATTTTAATAGAGGTGTTGTGATCATCACTACTAGTTGAAATAGCTTCTACCCATTTAGTAACATAATCAACAATAACCAAAATATGTGTATACCCATTAGAGGAAGGAGAAGGTCCCATGTAATCAAATCCCTAAACATCAAATGGTTCAACAGCAAGAGAATAATTCATAGGCATTTCTTGACACTTACCGATATTGCCTATTCTTTGACATTCATCACAAGAAGATACAAACTTACGGGCATCCTTGAAGAGAGTAGGCCAATAAAATCCAGATTGCAATACCTTGTGAGCAGTTCTATCTCCAGCGTGATGCCCTCCATAAGCCTGGGAGTGACATTTCCGTAGGATTTGTCCCTGTTCATGCTCAGGTACACAATGTCTAATAATACCATCCACTCCTTCTTTATAAAGATGTGGGTCATCCCAAAAGTAATGTCTTAAATCATAGAAGAATTTTTTCTTTTGCTGGTATGTAAAGCTAGGTGGTAAATATTTAGCAACAATGTAATTAGCATAGTCAGCATACCAAGGAGTACTATTAGCAACATTTATTGCAACTAACTGCTCATCAGGAAAACTATCATCAATAGGTAGTGGGTCATCAAGCACATTTTCAAGCCTAGACAAATTATTAGCTATGGGGTTCTCAGATCCTTTTCTATCAATGATATGTAAATCAAATTCTTATAACAAGATAACCCAATGAATAAGTCTTGGTTTAGCATCTTTCTTTTCCATAAGATATTTAATAGCAGCATGGTCTGTGTGAACAGTTACTTTGGAATCAACAATATAAGGTCTAAATTTATCACAAGCAAACACGACTGCTAAGAATTCTTTTTCACTAGTAGCATAATTTCTTTGAGCAATGTCTAGAGTTTTACTAGCATAATGAAAAATATTAAGTTTCTTATCAACTCTTTTTCCTAGAACAGCACCAACAACATAATCACTAGCATCACACATAATTTCAAAAGGCAAGTTCCAATCAGGTGGTTGAACAATAGGTGCAGATATTAAAGCTTTCTTGAGTGTTTCAAAGGCTTCAAGACAATCATCATCAAATACAAAAGGAACATCCTTTTGCAAAAGATTAGTAAGAGGCCTAGAAATTTTAGAAAAGTCTTTGATAAATCTCCTATATAAACCAGCATGGCCAAGGAAACTACGAATACCTTTGATGTCCTTAGGACATGGCATTTTCTCAATTGCATCAACCTTAGCTTGGTCCACTTCAATACCTCTTTCAGAAATTTTATGACCCAAGACAATACCTTCACTAACCATAAAGTGGCACTTCTCCCAATTCAAGACAAGATTTGTTTGTTCACATCTCTGCAAAACTCGCTCAACATTGCTTAAGCAATCATCAAAAGACTTCCCATAAATAGAAAATTCATCCATGAAAACCTCAACAATCTTTTCACAAAAGTCAGAGAATATAGCAGTCATACATCTTTGAAAGGTAGCAGGTGCATTACATAAACCAAAAGGCATACGTCTATAAGCATAGGTTCCAAAGGGACAAGTAAAAGTAGTCTTTTCTTGACCAGGTTGAGAAACAGGTATTTGTGAAAAGCCAGAGTATCCATCTAGGAAGCAAAAGTATGTGTGCTTTGATAATCTTTCAAGCATTTGATCAATAAAAGGCAAAGGGCAATGATCTTTTCTAGTTGCTTTGTTTAATTTTCTATAGTCAATTACCATTCTATAGCCTGTAACAATTCTTTGTGGAATAAGTTCATTTTTATCATTAGGAACAACAGTGATACCTCCTTTCTTAGGGACACAAAGAACAAGACTTACCTATCTACTATCAGAGAGAGAGGGAGGGAAGGGGGGGGTCGGCCCCCCACCCAATTCGGATTGGGCTTGGGGGGCGGGGGCGCCCTCCACCTGGCCACCTCCTCCTCTCTTGTGATGCCCTCGATTCAATCGTACATAATCATACACGCAAATGTGTACAATCAAGATCAAGGACTCACGGGAAGATATCACAACACAACTCTAGACACAAATTAAAATAATACAAGCTTTATATTACAAGCCAGGGGCCACGAGGGCTCGAATACATAAGCTCAAATACACAAGAGTCAGCGGAAGCAACAATATCTGAGTACAGACATAAGTTAAACAAGTTTGCCTTAAGAAGGCTAGCACAAAATCAACAACGATCGAAAAGGCAAGGCCTCCTGCCTGGGAGCCTCCTAACTACTCCTAGTCGTCTGTGGTCTTCACGTAGTAGTAGGCATCCTCCGGGTAGTAGTTATTGGGGATCGTAGCAGAAAACAAAAAAGTTTCCTACGTTTCACCAAGATCAATCTATGGAGTCAATTAGCAACGAGAGGAGAGTGCATCTACATACCCTTGTAGATCGCGAGCGGAAGCGTTCAAGAGAACGGGGATGATGGAGTCGTACTCGCCGTGATCCAAATCACTGATGACCAAGTGCCGAACGGACGGCACCTCCGCGTTCAACACACGTACGGAGCGGATGACGTCTCCTCCTTCTTGATCAAGCAAGGGGGAAGGAGAGGTTGATGAAGATCCAGCAGCACGACGGCATGGTGGTGGATGCAGCAGTGATCGCAGCAGGGCTTCGCCGAGCTTTTGCGAGAGGGAGAGGTGTAGCAGGGGAGAGGGAGGCGCCAAGGCTTGAGGTGCGGCTGCCCTCCCTCCCCCCCTTTATATAGGCCCCCTAGGGGGGTGCGCCGGCCCTAGGAGATGGGATCTCCTAGGGGGGGGGGGGGGGCCAAGGGGGGGGAGTACCCCCCAAGGCAAGTGGAGGCGCCCCCTCCCCTAGGGTTCCCAACCCTAGGCGCATGGGGGGCCCAAGGGGGGAGCACCAGCCCACTATGGGCTGGTTCCCCTCCCCACTTCAGCCCATGGGGCCCTCCGAGATGGGTGGCCCCACCCGGTGGACCCCCGGGACCCATCCGGTGGTCCCGGTACAATACCGGTAACCCCGAAACTTTCCCGATGGCCGAAACTACACTTCCTATATATAATTCTTCACCTCCGGACAATTCCAGAAATCCTCGCGATGTCCAGGATCTCACCCGGGACTCCGAACAACTTTCGGATTACTGCATACTCATATCTATACAACCCTAGCGTCACCGAACCTTAAGTGTGTAGACCCTACGGGTTCGGGAGACAAGCAGACATGACCGAGACGACTCTCTGGTCAATAACCGACAGCGGGATCTGGATACCCATGTTGGCTCCCACATGCTCCTCGATGATCTCATCGGATGAACCACGATGTCGAGGACCTAATCAATCCCGTACTCAATTCCCTTTGTCAATCGGTACGTTACTTGCCCGAGACTCCGATCGTCGGTATCCCAATACCTTGTTCAGTCTCGTTACCGGCAAGTCACTTTACTCGTACCGTAATGCATGATCCCGTGATCAACCACTTGATCACATTGAGCTCATTATGATGATGCATTACCGAGTGGGCCCAGAGATACCTCTCCGTCATACGGAGTGACAAATCCCAGTCTCGATTTGTGCCAACCCAACAGACACTTTCGGAGATACCTGTAATGTACCTTTATAGTCACCCAGTTACGTTGTGACGTTTGGCACACCCAAGGCACTCCTATGGTATCCGGGAGTTGCACAATCTCATGGTCTAAGGAAATGATACTTGACATCCAGAAAAGCTACAGCAAACGAACTACACGATCTTTGTGCTATGCTTAGGTTTGGGTCTTGTCCATCACATCATTCTCCTAATGATGTGATCCCGTTATCAATGACATCCCCATGTCCATAGGCAGGAAACCATGACTATCTGTTGATCAACGAGCTAGTCAACTAGAGGCTCACTAGGGACACATTGTGGTCTATGTATTCACACATGTATTACGATTTCCGGATAATACAATTATAGCATGAATAATAGACAATTATCATGAACAAGGAAATATAATAATCATTTTATTATTGCCTCTAGGGCATATTTCCAACAGTCTCCCACTTGCACTAGAGTCAATCATCTAGTTACATTGTGATGAATCGAACACCCATGGAATTCTGGTGTTGATCATGTTTTGCTCTAGGGAGAGATTTAGTCAACGAATCTGCTACATTCAGGTCCGTATGTACTTTACAAATCTCTATGTCTCCATTTTGAACACTTTCACGAATGGAGTTGAAGCGACGCTTGATATGCCTGGTCTTCCTGTGAAACCTGGGCTCCTTGGCAAGGGCAATAGCTCCAGTGTTGTCACAGAAGAGAGTCATCGGGCCCGACGCATTGGGTATGACTCCTAGGTCGGTAATGAACTCCTTCACCCAGACTGCTTCGTGTGCTGCCTCCGAGGCTGCCATGTACTCCGCTTCACATGTAGATCCCGCCACAACGCTTTGCTTGCAACTGCACCAGCTTACTGCCCCACCATTCAAAATATACACGTATCCGGTTTGTGACTTAGAGTCATCCAGATCTGTGTCGAAGCTAGCATCGACGTAACCCTTTACAACGAGCTCTTCGTCACCTCCATAAACGAGAAACATTTCCTTAGTCCTTTTTAGATACTTCAGGATATTTTTGACCGCTGTCCAGTGTTCCTTGCCGGGATTACTTTGGTACCTTCCTACCAAACTCACGGCAAGGTTTACATCAGGTCTGGTACACAGCATAGCATACATGATAGACCCTATGGCCGAGGCATAGGGGACGACACTCATCTTTTCTCTATCTTCTGCCGTGGTCAGGCATTGAGCCAAGCTCAATCTCGTACCTTGCAATACAGGCAAGAACCCCTTCTTTGACTGATCCATTTTGAACTTCTTCAAAATCTTGTCAAGGTACGTACTTTGTGAAAGACCAATGAGGCGTCTCGATCTATCTCTATAGATCTTGATGCCTAATATATAAGCAGCTTCTCCAAGGTCCTTCATTGAAAAACACTTGTTCAAATAGGCCTTTATGCTTTCCAAGAATTCTATATCATTTCCCATCAACAGTATGTCATCCACATACAATATGAGAAATGCTACAGAGCTCCCACTCACTTTCTTGTAAATGCAGGCTTCTCCATAAGTCTGCATAAACCCAAACGCTTTGATCATCTCATCAAAGCGAATGTTCCAACTCCGAGATGCTTGCACTAGCCCATAAATCGAGTGTTGGAGCTTGCACACCTTGTCAGCATTCTTAGGATCGACAAAACCTTCCGGCTGCATCATATACAATTCTTCCTTAGGAAACCATTAAGGAATGCCGTTTTGACGTCCATTTGCCATATCTCATAATCATAGAATGCGGAAATTGCTAACATGATTCGGACGGACTTCAGCTTCGCTATGGGTGAGAAAGTCTCATCGTAGTCAACCCCTTGAACTTGTCGATAACCCTTAGCGACAAGCCGAGCCTTATAGATGGTCACATTACCATCTGCGTCTGTCTTCTTCTTAAAGATCCATTTATTTTCTATGGCTCGCCGATCAACGGGCAAGTCAGTCAAAGTCCATACTTCATTTTCATACATGGATCCTATCTCGAATTTCATGGCTTCCAGCCATTTGTCGGAATCCAGGCCCGCCATCGCTTCTTCATAGTTCGAAGGTTTACCGTTGTCTAACAACATGATTTCCAAGACAGGGTTGCCGTACCACTCTGGTGCAGAACGTGTCCTTGTGGAACTACGAAGTTCAGTAGCAACTTGATCTGAAGTTTCATGATCACCATCATCAACTTCCTCTCTAGTCGGTGCAGGCACCTCAGGAACATTTTCTTGAGCTGCGCCACTTACCGGTTCAAGAGGTAATACTTCATCAAGTTCTACCTTCCTCCCACTTATTTCTTTCGAGAGAAACTCCTTCTCTACAAAGGACCCATTCTTGGCAACAAAGATCTTGCCTTCGGATCTGAGGTAGAAGGTATACCCAACAGTTTCTTTAGGGTATCCTATGAAGACGCATTTTTCCGACTTGGGTTCGAGCTTTTCAGGTTGAAGTTTCTTGACATAAGCATCGCATCCCCAAACTTTTAGAAACGACAGCTTAGGTTTCTTCCCAAACCATAATTCATACGGTGTCGTCTCAACGGATTTCGACGGAGCCCTATTTAAAGTGAATGCGACAGTCTCTAAAGCATAGCCCCAAAATGATAGCGGTAAATCGGTAAGAGACATCATAGATCGCACCATATCTAATAGAGTGCGATTATGACATTTGGACACACCATTACGCTGAGGTGTTCCAGGCGGCGTGAGTTGTGAAACTATTCCACATTTTCTTAAGTGTGTGCCAAATTCATGACTCAAGTATTCTCCCCCACGATATGATCGCAAGAACTTGATTTTCCTGTCACGTTGATTCTCAACCTCACTCTGAAATTCCTTGAACTTTTCAAAGGTCTCAGACTTGTGTTTCATTAAGTAGACATACCCATATCTACTCAAGTCATCAGTGAGGGTGAGAACATAACGATAGCCACCGCGAGCCTCAACACTCATTGGACCGCACACATCAGTATGTATGATTTCCAATAAGTTGGTTGCTCGCTCCATTGTTCCTGAGAATGGAGTCTTGGTCATTTTACCCATGAGGCATGGTTCGCACGTGTCAAATGATTCGTAATCAAGAGACTCTAAAAGTCCATCTGCATGGAGCTTTTTCATGCGTTTGACACCTATGTGACCATGGCGGCAGTGCCACAAGTATGTGGGACTATCATTATCAACCTTACATCTTTTGGTATTCACACTATGAATATGTGTAGCATTACGCTCGAGATTCATTAAGAATAAACCATTCACCATCGGAGCATGACCATAAAAGATATCTCTCATATAAATAGAACAACCATTATTCTCGGATTCAGATGAGTAGCCATCTCGTATTAAATGAGATCCAGATACAATGTTCATGCTCAAAGCTAGCACTAAATAACAATTATTGAGGTTTAAAACTAATCCCGTAGGTAAATGTAGAGGTAGCGTGCCGACGGCGATCACATCGACCTTGGAACCATTCCCGACGCGCATCGTCACCTCGTCCTTCGCCAGGTCTCCGCTTATTCCGCAGCTCCTGCTTTGAGTTACAAATG
This sequence comes from Triticum urartu, assembly GCF_003073215.2. NCBI lineage: Eukaryota > Viridiplantae > Streptophyta > Magnoliopsida > Poales > Poaceae > Triticum > Triticum urartu. Next base: position 401,995,932 of record NC_053024.1, read on the forward strand.
TGAGCAACTGCACCGGTATCAAATACCCAGGAGCTACTATGAGTACTGGTAAGGTACACATCAATTACATGTATATCACATATACCTTTTGTGATGCCGGCCTTCTTGTCCGCTAAGTATTTGGGACAGTTCCGCTTCTAGTGACCACTTCCCTTGCAATAAAAGCACTTAGTCTCGGGCTTGGGGTCCATTCTTTGGCTTCTTCCCGGTAGCTTGCTTACTGGGCGCGGCAACTCCCTTGCCGTCCTTCTTGAAGTTCTTCTTACCCTTGCCTTTCTTGAATTTAGTGGTTTTATTCACCATCAACACTTGATGTTCCTTTTTGACTTCTACCTCTGCTGATTTCAGCATTGCAAATACTTCAGGAATGGTCTTTTCCATCCCCTGCATATTGAAGTTCATCACAAAGCTCTTGTAGCTTGGTGGAAGCGACTGAAGGATTCTGTCAATGACCGCGTCATCCGGGAGATTAACTCCCAGCTGAGTCAAGCGGTTATGCAACCCAGACATTTTGAGTATGTGCTCAGTGACAGAACTATTTTCCTCCATCTTACAGCTGAAGAACTTGTCGGAGACTTCATATCTCTCGACCCGGGCATGAGCTTGGAAAACCATTTTCAGCTCTTCGAACATCTCATATGCTCCGTGTCGCTCAAAACGCTTTTGGAGCCCCGGTTCTAAGCTGTAAAGCATGCCGCACTGAACGAGGGAGTAATCATCAGCACGTGTCTGCCAAGCGTTCATAACGTCTTGGTTCTGTGGGACGGGTGCATCACCTAGCGGTGATTCTAGGACATAATCTTTCTTGGCAGCTATGAGGATGATCCTCAGGTTCCGGACCCAGTCCATATAGTTGCCGCCATCGTCTTTCAGCTTGGTTTTCTCTAGGAACGTGTTGAAGTTGAGGACAACGTTGGCCATTTTATCTAGAAGACATATTGTAAAGATTTTAGACTAAGTTCATGATAATTAAGTTCATCTAATCAAATTATTCAATGAACTCCCACTTAGATAGACATCCCTCCAGTCATCTAAGTATAACATGATCCGAGTTGACTAGGCCGTGTCCGATCATCACGTGAGACGGACTAGTCAACATCGGTGAACATCTTCATGTTGATCGTATCTTCTATACGACTCATGCTCGACCTTTCGGTCTTCTGTGTTCCGAGGCCATATCTGTACATGCTAGGCTCTTCAAGTCAACCTAAGTGTATTGCGTGTGTAAATCTGTCTTACACCCGTTGTATGTGAACGTTGGAATCTATCACACCCGATCATCACGTGGTGCTTCGAAACAATGAACTGTCGCAACGGCGCACAGTTAGGGGGAACACTTTCTTGAAATTATTATGAGGGATCATCTTATTTACTACCGTCGTGCTAAGTAAACAAGATGCAAAAACATGATAAACATCACATGCAATCAAATAATAGTGACATGATATGGCCAATATCATATAGCTCCTTTGATCTCCATCTTGGGGCTCCATGATCATCTTGTCACCGGCATGACACCATGATCTCCATCATCATGATCTCCATCATCGTGTCTTCTTGAAGTTGTCTCGTCATCTATTACTTCTACTACTATGGCTAACGCTTTAGCAATAAAGTAAAGTAATTACATGACGTTTATGTTGACACGCAGGTCATAAATAAATAAAGACAACTCCTATGGCTGCTGCCGGTTGTCATACTCATCGACATGCAAGTCATGATTCCTATTACAAGAACATGATCAATCTCATACATCACATATATCATTCATCATTCATCACAACCTTTGGCCATATCACATCACAAAACACTTGCTGCAAAAACAAGTTAGACGTCCTCTAATTGTTGTTGCAAGTTTTTACGTGGCTGCTATAGGTTTCTAGCAAGAACGTTTCTTACCTACGCCAAAACCACAACGTGAATTGCCAATTTCTATTTACCCTCCATAAGGACCCTGTTCATCGAATCCGATCCGACTAAAGTGGGAGAGACAGACACCCGCCAGCCACCTTATGCAACTAGTGCATGTCAGTCAGTGGAACCGGTCTCACGTAAGCGTACGTGTAAGGTTGGTCCAGGCCGCTTCATCCCACGATGCCGCCGAATCAAGATAAGACTAGTAATGGCAAGCAAATTGACAATATCGACGCCCACAACTACTTTGTGTTCTACTCGTGCATAGTAACTATGCATAGACCTAGCTCATGATGCCACTGTTGGGGATCGTAGCAGAAAACAAAAAAAATTCCTACGTTTCACCAAGATCAATCTATGGAGTCAACTAGCAATGAGAGGAGAGTGCATCTACATACCCTTGTAGATTGCGAGCGGAAGCGTTCAAGAGAACGGGGATGATGGAGTCGTACTCGCCGTGATCCAAATCACCGATGACCAAGTGCCGAACGGACGGCACCTCCACGTTCAACACACGTATGGAGCGGATGACGTCTCCTCCTTCTTGATCCAGCAAGGGGTAAGGAGAGGTTGATGAAGATCCAGCAGCACGACGGCGTGGTGGTGGATGCAGCAGTGATCGCAGCAGGGCTTCGCCGAGCTTCTGCGAGAGGGAGAGGTGTAGCAGGGGAGAGGGAGGCGCCAAGGCTTGAGGTGCGGCTGCCCTCCCTCCCCCCTTTATATAGGCCCCCTAAGGGGGTGCGCCGGCCCTAGGAGATGGGATCTCCTAGGGGGGGGGGGCGGCCAAGGGGGTGGAGTACTCCCCAAGGCAAGTGGAGGCGCCCCCTCCCCTAGGGTTCCCAACCCTAGGCGCATGGGGGGCCCAAGGGGGGGCACCAGCCCACTATGGGCTGGTTCCCCTCCCCACTTCAGCCCATGGGGCCCTCCGGGATGGGTGGCCCCACCCGGTGGACCCCCGGGACCCATCCGGTGGTCCTGGTACAATACCGGTGACCCCGAAACTTTCCCGATGGCCGAAACTACACTTCCTATATATAATTCTTCACCTCCGGACAATTCCAGAACTCCTTGTGATGTCCAGGATCTCATCCGGGACTCCGAACAACTTTCGGATTACTGCATACTCATATCTATACAACCCTAGCGTCACCGAACCTTAAGTGTGTAGACCCTACGGGTTCGGGAGACAAGCAGACATGACCGAGACGACTCTCTGGTCAATAACCAACATCGGGATCTGGATACCCATGTTGGCTCCCACATGCTCCTCGATGATATCATCGGATGAACCACGATGTCGAGGACCTAATCAATCCCGTACTCAATTCCCTTTGTCAATCGGTACGTTACTTGCCCGAGACTCGATCGTCGGTATCCCAATACCTTGTTCAGTCTCGTTACCGGCAGGTCACTTTACTCGTATCATAATGCATGATCCCGTGAACAACCACTTGATCACATTGAGCTCATTATGATGATGCATTACCGAGTGGGCCCAGAGATACCTCTCCGTCATACGGAGTGACAAATCCCAGTCTCGATTCGTGCCAACCCAACAGACACTTTCGGAGATACCTGTAATGTACCTTTATAGTCACCCAGTTACATGTGACGTTTGGCACACCCAAGGCACTCCTACGGTTTCCGGGAGTTGCACAATCTCATGGTCTAAGGAAATGATACTTGACATCCAGAAAAGCTACAGCAAACGAACTACACGATCTTTGTGCTATGCTTAGGTTTGGGTCTTGTCCATCACATCATTCTCCTAATGATGTGATTCCGTTATCAATGACATCCCCATGTCCATAGGCAGGAAACCATGACTATCTGTTGATCAACGAGCTAGTCAACTAGAGGCTCACTAGGGACACATTGTGGTCTATGTATTCACACATGTATTACGATTTCCGGATAATACAATTATAGCATGAATAATAGACAATTATCATGAACAAGGAAATATAATAATCATTTTATTATTGCCTCTAGGGCATATTTCCAACAGTAGTAGTCATCAGTGGCATTGTCTGGCTCCTGGGATCCCTCATCTGGTCGCAAAGCAACCGTGAGTACTCATCCAAAGTACTCGCAAGACTTACATCAGATCTAAACTAAGTGTGCATCTGTATCAAAGGAATGGGTTGTATCTGTGGACTAAACTGCAGAATGCCAGAAGGGAAGGGGAAAGCCTAGCCTATCGAAGACTAGCATCTTCTAGAAACCACCATCTTGCAGCAACAGGAGGGAGTAGAGTAGCATAAAGTAAAGTAATAGAAGTGTTATCAACCTCGGCCAGAGATCCTTTCTCGACTCCCTGCGAGAAAGCAATCCCGGAGCCATACTATCCAAGTGTCATCATATTCCACTTCTCATCACCATCCAGTTCTCATCACAAGTATCCGGTTCTAGTTGTATCGATCGGGATACAACTCCAAGTGTCCGTTACCGTAGGACAGACTATCGATAGATGTTTTCTTCCCTCCAGGGGTGCACCAACTTACCCACCATGCTCGATTAACTCTGGCTGGACACACTTTCCTGGGTCATGCCCGACCTCGGCCAAACAATACGCCGCAACCCGACCTAGGCTTAATAGAGAGGTCAGCACACCGGACTAAACCTATTCCCCCAGGGGTCTTGGTCCATCTCCCCGAGAACTCCTACACGTTGCGTACGCGGCCGGTGAGCAGACCTAGCAACCTCCTTCAAAAGGCAGGTGCTTACCAGTCCAACCCGGCGCGCGCCGCTCAGTCGCTGACGTCTATTAAGCTTCGGCTGATGTATACGACGCAGAACGCCCATACTATGCCCACGTGATGGTTAGTGCTATCAGGCCAGAGGCCCCTCAGATCAAATATCCAAATCATAGTGGATTAGGAGCACGAGGTAACGAGCAGAGACTCATGATCGATGTGACCCCGTCGCCCCGTCTCGAGTACTTGCGGCAAGGGCTAAGAATGCCCAACCACGCCTCGTAAGTATCTCGCGGGCACCTTCCAGGTCAACCCGACTCCACATCACTCGCTAATAAGCTCGCGCGGGTACCCCTCAGGGCCGACCCGTCTTTAGTAACATGGCTCAGTGCAAAGTCATAGTAATCATAGTAACTGTGTGTCTAACACTAAGGTGAAAACCCGAGGAATCACCCCCGATGAATCCCACTCGATGTTATCATCAAGTGAAAGTAAGAGGATCCACCCTCGAGGTTCACATTTGATGGGTTGCATGACAGAGCCGTAACGGAAGTGATTAAGGAGGAAATCACCCTCGATGACCTCTACCGTATAGCTACACTACAGAGATCTCATCAGGAGTGAGGTAAGAGGTTCCACCCTCGGCACTCGATGGTAACTCTGCAGAGTCGTACAACTAGGGGGGTGATGTGTGGTGTCGGGGCCTGGATGTCGATCACATTGATAGAGTCATTGAACATAAAGCGAGGCAACTAGGACAAGGTGGGGGTCACTGATGGATCACTAACCAACCTATACTAAGCAATTTAGGATAAGCATGTAAGGTATGAAAGCAGGTAACAACAACATGCTATGCATCAGAGTAGGATCATACAGAAAGCAGTAGCAGTTCTAATGCAAGCATGAGAGGAAAAGAAATGGGCGATATCGGAATGCTCAAGGGGGGTTTTCTTGCCTGGTTGCTCTAGCAAGGAGGGGTCGTCGTCGACGTAGTCCATCACAGGGGCAACATCGGTCTCAGGGTCTATCGGAGAGAAGAGGGGGAAGAAACAGTAAATACAGAGCAAACAATGCATCACAAGGCATAACATGACGACGGGCAGAGCTAGGGTTTCCCAAACGTAGTACTACACGTTGCAGACGGATGGGATAAACATCCGAGGATGAATTCCCGGCGTTAGGCGGATTCCAGACAAAAGAAAGAGAGGGGACGGTTCCATGTTCAGCATTCTAGGGGCATGTGATAGGTGAATGGACCACGCATTTGGATTCGTTGGATTTTTCTGAGCAACTTTCATATAGAAAACATTTTCATCTGAGCTACGGTTTAATTTCTATGAATTTCTAAAGATTTTCCTATTTTCTGGATTTATTTTATTTATAGAAAATGATATATGACGTCAGCATGATGTCATAGTGACATCAGCAGGTCAACAGACGGCTGACCAGGTCAAACATGACATGTGGGTCCAGTGGGTCCCACATGTCAGCGTCTGTGGCACTAAAAGTGGAATAAATTGACTAACAAAACTAGTTAGGGGTGTGGGCCCCATTAGTCAGTGACTGATTAGTGATTAAAACTAATTAACAGATTAATTAACATTTTATTTATTTATAAAACCTGTTAATTAGCATGGGGCGCACGTGTCAGTGGGCAGAGTGCCCAGTCAGAAGTTGACCCAGTCAACTGGGACCTGTGGGGCCCAGCGGCAGTGTCACAGGGGACCCACTTGCCAGGCCACGTCGGCGACAACCGGAGACTCGACGCCGGTGACCAAATTACGGCGGCGTGGCCTCGGATGTGGCCAGAAAAATGTGCTCCGGCCACCATTTTGCGCGCACTTGGGCGCGTTCTAAAGCGGAGACCAAACTGCGTCGAACTGTGGCAGTCTCGCGGCCAGGGAGGCTCTATGGCGACGACTGCGAGCACTGATACATCTCCAACGTATCTATAATTTTTGATTGCTCCATGCTATATTATCTACTGTTTTGGGCAATATTGGGCTTTATTTTCCACTTTTATATTATTTTTGGGACTAACCTATTAACCGGAGGCCCAACCCAGATTTGCTGTTTTATGCCTATTTCAGTGTTTCGAAGAAAAGGAATATCAAACCGAGCCGAAACGGAACGAAATCAACTGGAGAAGTTATTTTTGGAAGGAAACCTACCGGATAGAGTTGGACCCTACGTCAGAAGATGAAGGAGGAGCTCACGAGGGTAGGGGGCGCGCCCACCCCCCTGGGGCGCGCCCCCTGCCTCGTGCCCCCCCTTCGGTCCACCGACGTACTCCTTTCACCCACATATACCCACGTATCCTAAAACTTCCAGAAGGTACAATAGATCGGGAGTTCCGCTGCCAGAAGCCTCCATAGCCACCGAAAGCCAATCTAGACCCGTTCCGGCACCCTGTCGGAGGGGGCAGTCCCTCTCCGGTGGCCATCTTCATCATCCCGGTGCTCTCCATGACTAGGAGGGAGTAGTTCTCCCTCGGGGCCGAGGGTATGTACCAGTAGCTATGTGTTTGATCTCTCTCTCTCTCTCTCTCTCTCGTGTTCTTGATTTGGCATGATCTTGATGTATCGCGAGCTTTGCTATTATAGTTGGATCTTATGTTTCTCTTCCCCCTCTTCTCTCTTGTAATGAATTGAGTTTCCCCTTTGAAGTAATGTTATCGGATTGAGTCCTTAAAGATTTGAGAACACTTGATGTATGTCTTGCCGTGGATATCTGTGGTGACAATGGGATATCACGTGATTCACTTGATGTATGTTTTGGTGATCAACTTGCGGGTTCCGCCCATGAACCTATGCATAGGGGTTGGCACACGTTTTCATCGTGATTCTCCGGTAGAACTTTGGGGCACTCTTTGAGGTCCTATGTGTTGGTTGAATAGATGAATCTGAGATTATGTGATGCATATCGTATAATCATACCCACGGATACTTGAGGTGACATTGGAGTATCTAGGTGACATTAGGGTTTTGGTTGATTTGTGTCTTAAGGTGTTATTCTAGTACGAACTCTAGGGCTGTTTGTGACACTTATAGGAATAGCCCAACGGATTGATTGGAAAGAATAACTTTGAGGTGGTTTCGTACCCTACCATAATCTCTTCGTTCGTTCTCTGCTATTAGTGACTTTGGAGTGACTCTTTGTTGCATGTTGAGGGATAGTTATGTGATCCAATTATGTTAGTATTGTTGAGGGAACTTTACACTAGTGAAAGTATGAACCCTAGGCCTTGTTTCCACACATTGCAATACCGTTTACGCTCACTTTTATCACTTGCTACCTTGCTGTATTTATTATTTCAGATTACAAATACCTTTATCTACTATCCATATACCACTTGTATCACCATCTCTTCGCCGAACTAGTGCACCTATACAATTTACCATTGTATTGGGTGTGTTGGGGACACAAGAGACTCTTTGTTATTTGGTTGCAGGGTTGCTTGAGAGAGACCATCTTCATCCTACGCCTCCTACGGATTGATAAACCTTAGGTCATCCACTTGAGGGAAATTTGCTACTGTCCTACAAACCTCTGCACTTGGAGGCCCAACAACATCTACAAGAACAAGGTTGTGTAGTAGACATCAAGCTCTTTTCTCGCCGTTGCCAGGGAGGTGAGTGCTTGAAGGTATATCTTTAGATCTCGCAATCGAGTCTTTTAGTTTCTTTTTTTATCACTAGTTTAGTTTATAAAAGAAAACTATAAAAAATGGAATTGAGTTTGTCTCATACGCTTCACCTTTTTAATATCTTTCATGAGTATGATGGAAAGGATAATTGTGCTCAAGTGCTAGAAGAAGAAATCTATAAAATGTTTGGCACTAAATATTTGAACGATGAGAATGATTGCAATGTTTTTAGTATGAATTCCTTGAATATCCATGATGCTAATGATATGAAGCCACAAGCTTGGGGAAGCTATGTTTGATGAAGATGATATTTTTTGTCCCCCAAGTTTTGATGAGCAAATTTATTATGATGAAAGCATGCCTCCTATCTATGATGATTATTGTGATGACATGTATGCTTTAAAGAATAAATAAACAATGAAACTTGTCATCTTGATCTTAATTTTCAATCACATGATAGTTATTTTGTTGAGTTTGCTCCCACTATTATTCATGAGAAGAATTTTGCTTATGTGGAGAGTAGTAAATTTTCTATGCTTGTAGATCATGAAAAGAATGCTTTAGGTGCTGGTTATATTGTTGAATTCATTCATGATGCTACTGAAAATTATTATGAGGGAGGAATATATGCTTGTAGGAATTGCAATAATATCAAGTTTCCTCTCTATGTGCTTAAAATTTTGAAGTTATGCTTGTTTTGCCCTCCTATGCTAGTTGATTATTGTTCCCACAAGTTGTTTTGCTCACAAAATCCCTATGCATAGGAAGTGGGTTAGACTTAAATGTGCTAGTCATATTCTTCATGATGCTCTCTTTATGTTTCAATTCTTATCTTTTATGTGAGCATCATTGAAATCATCATGCCTAGCTAGGGGCGTTAAACGATAGCGCTTGTTGGGAGGCAACCCAATTTTATTTTAGTTTCTTGCTTTTTGGTTCTGTTTAGTAATAAATAATCCATCTAGCTTCTGTTTAGATGTGGTTTTGTGTTTTAATTAGTGTTTGTGCCAAGTAGAACCTTTGGGAAGACTTGGGTGAAGTCTTTATGATCATGCTGTAAAAAACAGAAACTTTAGCGCTCACGAGAATTGCTGCCATTTTTATTTGGAGAGTGATATTTAGTTAATTTTTGCAGATGATTAATAGATAAATTCCTCAGGTCCAGCAATTTATTTGAGAATTTTATGAGTTCCAGAAGTATACGTTTGATTCAGATTACTACAGATTGTTCTGTTTTTGACAGATTCTGTTTTTTGTGTGTTGTTTGCTTATTTTGATTAATCTATGGCTAGTAAAATAGTTTATAAACCATAGAGAAGTTGGAATACAGTATGTGTAACACCAATATAAATAAAGAATAAGTTCATTACAGTACCTTGAAGTGGTGATTTATTTTCTTATACTAACGGAGCTTACGAGTTTTCTATTAAGTTTTGTGTTGTGAAGTTTTCAAGTTTTGGGTAAGGATTCGATGGACTATGGAATAAGGAGTGGCAATAGCCTAAGCTTGGGGATGCCTTAGGCACCCAAGGTAATATTCAAGGATAGACAAGAGCCTAAGCTTGGGGATGCCCCGGAATGCATCCCCTCTTTCGTCTTCGTTCATCGGTAACTTTACTTGGAGCTATATTTTTATTCGCCACATGATATGTGTTTTGCTTGGAGCATCAATTTATTTTGTTAGGATTTGCTTTGTTATTTAGAACAATGTTTTGCATCTTTTATTTCAATAAAAGTGGCATTGATAGCCTTTACTATGCCTATGTTACAAGTATACATGTTGCTGTTTGAAAACAGAAAGTTTACCGCTGTTGCAATAATTCCCTAGAAAAGTCAGAATGTGATAAAATGTTGAAACCTTTTGCATATTAATCTGATAAATTTACTACAGTGGGAATTTTCTTTCATAATTTTTGGAGCTAGGGAAGTATGGATGTTGTAGCATTCTTTACAGACTATCCTGTTTAGGCAGATTGCTGTTATGTTTGCATTGTTTGCATATGTTTGCTTCTTTAATGATTCTATTTGAGGATAGGACTATTAAATATGCAGAGGAATTTAGTATGCAATTTGCTTCTTTAATGATTCTATTTGACGATAGGGCTATTAAATATGCAGAGGGAATTTAGTATGCAATGTTGAATAATAATTTTAGTGATTTGCTACAGTAGAGTATGATAAGGTTTTTGCAATGGTTTATACTAACTTATCTCACGAGTCCTTGTTGAGTTTTGTGTGGATGAAGCTTTTGAGATTTAGGGAGACCGTGATATGAGAGGAATTAAGGAGACACAAAATCTCAAGCTTGGGGATGCCCAAGGCATCCCAAGATAATATTTCAAGAAGTCTCAAGCATCTAAGCTTGGGGATGCCCCGGTTGGCATCCCACCTTTCTTCTTCAACAACTATCGGTTAGATTTCGGTTGATCCTAAGTTTTTGCTTCTTCACATGATGTTTGCTATTCTTAGATGTCATTTTATTTTGTTTGCTTGCTGTTTGAATAAATATACCAAGATCTGAAATTATTAAATGTTAGAGAGGTCTTGTTCACATAGTTGCATAATTATTCGACTACTCATTGATCTTCACTTATATCTTCGGAGTAGTTTGTCATTTGCTCTAGTGCTTCACTTATATCTTTTAGAGCATGGTGGTAGTTTTATTTTGAAGAAATAGATGAACTCTCATGCTTCACTTTAGATTATTTTGAGAGTCTTAAAGCATGGTAATTTGCTTAAAATCCTAATATGCTAGGTATTCAAGAATAATAAAATTCTCTTATGAGTGTGTTGAATACTAAGAGAAGTTTGATACTTGATGATTGTTTTGAGATATGAGGATGGTAATATTAGAGTCATGCTAGTTGAGTAGTTGTGAATTTGAGAAATACTTGTGTTGAAGTTTGTGATTCCCGTAGCATGCACGTATGGTGAACCGTTATGTGATGAAGTCGGAGCATGATTTATTTATTGATTGCCTTCCTTATGAGTGGCGGTCGGGGACGAGCGATGGTCTTTTCCTACCAATCTATCCCCCTAGGAGCATGCGCGTAATACTTTGTTTTCGATAACTTGTAGATTTTTGCAATAAGTATATGAGTTCTTTATGACTAATGTTGAGTCCATGGATTATACGCACTCTCACCCTTCCACCATTGCTAGCCTCTCTAATACCGCGCACCTTTCGCCGGTATCATACACCCACCATATACCTTCCTCAAACAGCCACCATACCTACCTATTATGGCATTTCCATAGCCATTCCGAGATATATTGCCATGCAACTTTCCACCGTTCCGTTTATTATGACACGCTTCATCATTGTCATATTGCTTTGCATGATCATGTAGTTGACATCGTATTTGTGGCAAAGCCACCATTCATAATTCTTTCATACATGTCACTCATGAGTCATTGCACATCCGGTACACCGCCGGAGGCATTCATATAGAGTCATATCTTGTTCTAAGTATCGAGTTGTAATTCTTGAGTTGTAAGTAAAAATAAAAGTGTGATGATCATCATTATTAGAGCATTGTCCCAGTGAGGAAAGGATGATGGAGACTATGATTCCCCCACAAGTCGGGATGAGACTCCGGACGAAAATAAATAAATAAAAGAGGCCAAAGAAGCCCAAAAAAAGAAAGAAGAGGCCAATAAAAAAAAGAAAGAAGGCCCAAATAAAAAAATAAAATAAAAAAATGAGAGAAAAAGAGAGAAGGGACAATGCTACTATCCTTTTACCACACTTGTGCTTCAAAGTAGCACCATGATCTTCATGAATAGAGAGTCTCCTATGTTGTCACTTTCATATACTAGTGGGAATCTTTCATTATAGAACTTGGCTTGTATATTCCAATGATGGGCTTCCTCAAAATGCCCTAGGTCTTCGTGAGCAAGCGAGTTGGATGCACACCCACTTAGTTTCTTTGTTGAGCTTTCATACACTTATTTATAGCTCTAGTGCATCCGTTGCATGGCAATCCCTACTCACTCACATTGATATCTATTGATGGGCATCTCCATAGCCCGTTGATACGCCTAGTTGATGTGATACTATATTCTCCCTTTTTCTTATGAATACTTATAACTCCTTACTAGACTGGCGCAAACCATTCCTATTTGAGGGCACATATCCTATAGTGTACTATGTCCATTAGCTTATGGTTCACAAGCTCATAATCATCGGCTATTAAGCGTTGAAGAATTGAAAAGGAATTGTTAAAATATCAACAACTCTCAGAACATTACCAAGTATGAAACAATTGACCTGGTTATTTAAAATCAGTGGCAGAGTCCAAATTGTGCATCCGCCGATTTAAATTGATTTTGGAGGTGGTGCAGACGTGGAGCATAAGCACATTATTTCTCATTATGGTTTGATTGTATAGCAGGATGAGACTCTATCCTTTGGGCACCTACAATGTTATTAGACTTTGAGAACGACCCACTAATATATGCTTTACTTGCTTCGTATAAGAGGTTCCTTAAGAAAGCTCATTTTTACTCATAAATCTATATGCTCTAAATGAACTTTTGTTCTTTTTGAATTCTTTCAAAATCTGAATCTTCATACCCACAAACTTAAGAAGAACATACTTTAACAAACTATGGAAAAAGGCTCTTATGCACGAAATCGATTATATCAATCCATCATCACAAAAAATTATACTTTTATAACATAGTATATACCATAAACTCGAGCAGGAGGAAACCGACTTGAAAGCACAGATATTGGGTTGCCCGAATAAGCTTGGGGATATCCACAGAGCCGCTCGTTTTGATACGTCCTCAACAACGGCTACTCCTTAAGTACATGGAGCATTCGATGATTTGCAATGATGCTGCGAGCAGCTAATAGTGATAGAGCATAGTTTATAGCACATGCTTCTACATCTCCTATTAGGGATTTTGTGAGCAACTTATGGGAACAATAATCAACTAGCATAGGAAGACAAGCATAACTTCAAATTTTAAGCACATGAGGAAACTTGATATTATTGCAATTCCTACAAGCATATGTTCCTCCCTCATAATAATTTTCAGTAGCATCATGAATGAATTCAACAATATAACCAGCACCTAAAGCATTCTTTTCATGATCTACAAGCATAGAATTTTTATTACTCTCCACATAAGCAAAATTCTTCTCATGGAAAATAGTGGGAGCAAACTCAACAAAGTAACTATCATGTGATTGAAAATTAGAATCAAGATGACAAGTTTCATTGTTATCATTATTCTTTAGCATACGTGTCATCACAATAATCATCATAGATAGGAGGCATGCTTTCATCGTAATAAATTTGCTCATCAAAACTTGGGGGACAAAAAACATCTTTCATCAAACATAGCTTCCCCAAGCTTGTGGCTTTGCATATCATTAGCATCATGGATATTCAAGGAATTCATACTAACAACATTGCAATCATGCTCATCATTCAAATATTTAGTGCCAAACATTTTATAGATTTCTTCTTCTAGCACTTGAGCACAATTATCCTTTCCATCATACTCACGAAAGATATTAAAAAGGTGAAGCGTATGAGACAAACTCAATTCCATTTTTTATAGTTTTCTTTTATAAACTAAACTAGTGATAAAAAAAGAAACTAAAAGACTCGATTGCAAGATCTAAAGATATACCTTCAAGCACTCACCTCCCCGGCAACGGCGCCAGAAAAGAGCTTGATGTCTACTACACAACCTTCTTCTTGTAGACGTTGTTGGGCCTCCAAGTGCAGAGGTTTGTAGGACAGTAGCAAATTTCCCTCAAGTGGATGACCTAAGGTTTATCAATCCGTAGGAGGCGTAGGATGAAGATGGTCTCTCTCAAGCAACCCTGCAACCAAATAACAAAGAGTCTCTTGTGTCCCCAACACACCCAATACAATGGTAAATTGTATAGGTGCACTAGTTCGGCGAAGAGATGGTGATACAAGTGGTATATGGATAGTAGATAATAGTTTTTGTAATCTGAAATAATAAAAACAGCAAGGTAGCAAGTGATAAAAGTGAGCGTAAACGGTATTGCAATGCGATGGAAACAAGGCTAGGGTTCATACTTTCACTAGTCTGTTCATCAACTAATACTAACATAATCGTGGATCCATCAAGCGGTATCCCGATCAACATGCAACACTAAAACTGGGAAAATCCACAATACTGAGACACGAAAGTTCTATCTTCTCTAAACGAGTGACACGGAGACAAAACGCTAACTCGGTTTAGACTTCGCGAAAACGCAAGTCACTCTAATATGGCAGGAAGAGAAAAGGAAGGAGCTCAGTGAAAGCGGTAAGGGGGCGACGGCAGCCACATCCTCCATGGTAGGGTCGAAGCCACCCTCAAAGCTCTTGATGCGGCTGTCTCCACATGATCCCAATTCGGTTTGGCCCGGCCCCTTCTACTATGTCTCACGACCCAGATACAGGTGCCACCACTACCAGTTCCATCAGCAGCATTATCTTAACTAGAAAAACACCTAAAGACACAAATCAACCCAAAACCCCCTAATATCACCATGAGAGCTGAAGGTCTCAACTCTGGCGAGCCTGCAAGTCATTCCGTTGGGATAGTGAATTATAACGAGTACTTGCATCAACATCAATCTCTAGACTGTTCGCACATAACCCTATTGCAACCAACACATAGACTTAAACGGAGGATGGAACGCACAAGTACCGTAGCGACACCGTAACCAGATCAAGCCCTGACCTGGCACGTGTGGAGGGGGATCCTCTCCGTGGTGGCCATCTTCATCATCCCGGTGCTCTCCATGACGAGGAGGGAGTAGTTCTCCCTCGGGGCTGAGGGTATGTACCAGTAGCTATGTGTTTCATCTCTCTCTCTCTCTCGTGTTCTTGATTTGGCACGATCTTGATGTATCGCGAGCTTTGCTATTATAGTTGGATCTTATGTTTCTCCTCCCCCTCTTCTCTCTTGTAATGAATTGAGTTTCCCCTTTGAAGTAATCTTATCGGATTGAGTCTTTAAAGATTTGAGAACACTTGATGTATGTCTTGTCGTGGATATCTGTGGTGACAATGGGATATCACGTGATTCACTTGATGTAAGTTTTGGTGATCAACTTGCGGGTTCCTCCCATGAACCTATGCATAGGGGTTGGCACACGTTTTCATCATGATTCTCCGGTAGAACTTTGGGGCACTCTTTGAGGTCCTACGTGTTGGTTGAATAGATGAATCTGAGATTGTGTGATGCATATCGTATAATCATACCCACGGATACTTGAGGTGACATTGGAGTATCTAGGTGACATTAGGGTTTTGGTTGATTTGTGTCTTAAGGTGTTATTCTAGTACTAACTCTAGGGCCGTTTGTGACACTTATAGGAATAGCCCAACGGATTGATTGGAAAGAATAACTTTGAGGTGGTTTCGTACCCTACCATAATCTCTTCGTTCGTTCTCCGCTATTAGTGACTTTGGAGTGACTCTTTGTTGCATGTTGAGGGATAGTTATGTGATCCAATTATGTTAGTATTGTTGAGGGAACTTACACTAGTGAAAGTATGAACCCTAGGCCTTGTTTCCACACATTGCAATACCATTTACGCTCACTTTTATCACTTGCTACCTTGCTGTTTTTATTATTTCAGATTACAAATACCTTTATCTACTATCCATATACCACTTGTATCACCATCTCTTCGCCGAACTAGTGCACCTATACAATTTACCATTGTATTGGGTGTGTTGGGGACACAAGAGACTCTTTGTTATTTGGTTGCAGGGTTGCTTGAGAGAGACCATCTTCATCCTACGCCTCCTACGGATTGATAAACCTTAGGTCATCCACTTGAGGGAAATTTGCTACTGTCCTACAAACCTCTGCACTTGGAGGCCCAACAACGTTTACTAGAAGAAGGTTGTGTAGTAGACATCAAGCACGTCGGCGACAGAGCTCGTGGGTGTGCTACGGTGAGGCGGCTGCGGTGCAAATTTGCGCGCGCGTTCGGGCTCATTCGAACGCGGGAACATCACCGCGTCGTTCTAACCCAACGGCGCCGGCTATGGTGGTTGAAAGCGACGGCAGCGACGAGCTCGGGCGGCGGACAGAAAAATGGCGCAGCGGCGAGCTAGCTACGGCGATGCACAAGGCACGAGGAGAGGAAAGGAGGGAGCGAGGAGCTCACCGCGTGGCACACGGAGGCCGTTGAGAGGCTTAGTAGTAGCAGCAGGCGTCATCGGAGATGAAGAAGCACGACGGCAGCCGGAGATGGGGACGAAGGGGATCCGGTGCTGCCGCGCCTCCGAGCTCCAGCTGAGGCCACCGGTCGAAGGAGTCGACCCCCGCGGAGCTCACCGACAGGGTCAGCGGGCGCGGGGCCGCGGGTGGCCGCGACAACGACGGAGGATGGCGACGACCGCACTCGGGCGTGGATGGGGAACCAGGGGAGAGGAAGCGAGTGGGGGCACTGGTGGGGAGAGGGAAAGGCAGAGAGAGGGGGCAAGTGGGAGAGATGGGTGGAGGCCGAGGCGTCGAGGCGTCCTTATCCTCCCCCTCGTCGTCGACGGCGAGGTGGTCGGGCGGCGACGAGCCCCTGTAGCGATGCAGTCGCAGGAACAGGGGAGGCGACTGTGGTGGGGGGAGTTGGGCTGGCCTGCTGGGATGGGCCGAAGCCCAAGGGGAGGCCGAGGGCTTTCTCTCTCTCCCCTCTTCTTTCCTTTTCCTTTTCCTTTTTCCTTTTTTATTTACAGCAGCTTTAGCATTTTCCCTTTAGCCAAAAATGACCTTGCAAAATTATGCCACTGGCCAAAACAAATTCCTAGAATTATTGTGCACTGCCACAAAAGGTTGGGAGGCTTTTGGAATAGTTGCCAATTTTATAAATTAAAAAGGGCATTTAATTTATTGCTTAGGTCACTGTTTTAAGTAGTTTAGGCCACTTAAACCTTTTGCAAAAATGTTGGTTCACCACCAATATTAGTTGTGGAATATTTGGCACATGATGAACATTTTAGTTTTCATGTTTGAGCAGTTTGAATTTCACTCATAATTTGAAAATGAATTCAACTGGAATTTGAAAGAGAGAGGAGACAATGATGATCAAACACTTATTTAGCAAAATGATTAACTTAACCCCAGGGGTTACTGTAGCATCATTACACCGGGGTGTTACAACTCTCCTCCTCTAAAAGAAATTCCCGTCCCGTGAATTAAGAGGTAGAAGGGAACAGATCGGGGTATTCAGCACGGAGGTTATCCTCGCGTTCCCAAGTGGCTTCATCTTTAGAATGATTTGACCATTTCACTTTGAGGAACTTGGTAACCTTCTGGCGTGTTCGACGTTCAGCTTCTCCAAGAATGCAGATCGTATGCTCCTTGTATGTGAGATCATCTTGCACTTCAATCAGTTCCGGATCCACTTCACGTTCCGGATCCTTGAAGCATCGACGAAGTTGCGACACGTGGAAGACGTCATGGACGTGAGAGAACTGGGGTGGCAACTCCAATTGATAAGCCACCAGTCCACAACGGGCGAGGATGCGGAAGGGACCAATGTAGCACGGAGCTAGCTTGCCCTTGACTCTAAACCGATGAGTGCCTCTCAAAGGAGTGACACGCAGATAAGCTTGTTCACCAGGTTGATAAGTTGAACCCCAGTGTTTCTGGTCATAGTTGCTCTTCTGGCGGGACTGGGCCGCCTTGAGATTATCCCAGACAATGCGAACCTGCTCTTCAGCTTGTTGAATAATGTCTGGACCAATGAGCGTCCGTTCCCCAGTTTCTGACCAATTCAGAGGGGTTTGGCACTTACGTCCATAAAGCACTTCGAAGGTGCCATCTTCAAGCTGGCTTGATAGCTGTTGTTATAAGAGAGCTCCGCATAAGGGAGAGATTCTTCCCACTTCTTACCGAAAGAAATAACACAAGCCCGAAGCATGTCTTCAAGAATTTGATTGACTCGCTCGACTTGACCTTGGGATTGGGGATGATAAGCAGTGCTCTAGGTAATATGACTTCCCATTGCCTCTTGGAAACTATACTAGAACTTCGAAGTGAATATACTGCCACGGTCTGAACTGATCTCCTTCGGGATGCTGTGGAGTGACACAATTCAGGAGATATACAAGTTTGCTAATTGACTAGCAGTGATAGTCTCCTTGACTGGCAGAAAGTGAGCGACCTTCGAGAATTGGTCGATGACGACAAAGATAGCATCGTTACCTTTCTAAGACTTGGGAAGGCCAGTGAAAAAGTCCATCTGAATCTTATCCCATTCCCATTCAGGAATAGGGAGAGGTTGAAGAAGTCCAGCCGGTTTCTGATGTTCTGCTTTGACGCAAGGACAAACGTCACATTCTTCGATATATCGAGCAATATCTTGCTTCATCTTGGACCACCAATATTTTTGACGAATGTCTAAGTACATCTTGGTACTTCCCGGATGAATAGAGAGAGGGGTGTCATGCGATTCTTTCATCACCTTCTCTGTCATAAGCTCGAATCGGGGTACCACAATGCGATCTCTGAAGTATAAGGTTCCATCTTCACCAAGTGAAAAATCTCTGGATTTCTCTAAGGCAAGATCCTTTTTCATCAGATCAACATGAGCATCTTTGGCTTGAGCAGACTTAATTGCTTTCAGAAGAGTTGGTTCTAGGACAAGGTTATTCAGAGAACCCTGTGGAACTAGCTGAATGTTCATCTTGCATAGCTCTTCATAAAGGCGGGGTTGAGCTTTGTAGACCATGTGATTATTGCAATAAGACTTACGACTCAGGGCATCGGCTATTACATTAGCCTTACCAGGGGTATAGGATATACCGCAGTTATAGTCAGCAATCGCTTCCATCCATCGATGCTAACAGAGGTTCAGATCTGGCTGAGTAAACAAATACTTCAGACTCTGATGATCAGTGAAGATCTCGCAACAATTACCGAGAAGGTACTGTCGCCATAGCTTTAATGCATAGATAACCGCATCAATCTCAAGGTCATGAACTGGGTAGTTCTCTTCGTGAGGACGCACTTGACGAGAGGCATAAGCAATCACTCTACACTCTTGCATTAGGACACAACCTAATCCTTGATGTGAAGCATCGCAATAGATGACAAAGTCCTTGCGAGAATCAGGGGGAGCAAGCACTGGGGCAGATGTCAGCTTGTCTTTGAGTGCCTGGAAACTTTCCTGACATTTGTCTGTCCAATCGAACTTAACGCCTTTGTGAAGCAGATTGGTCAGTGGCTTGGCGATCTTGGAGAAGTTCTCGACAAAGCGGCGACAATAGCTGGCTAGGCCGAGAAAGCTTCTGACTTGCTTGACAGTCTTCGGAGGGGTCCAGTCAAGAATAGCCTGAACGCGCTCTGGGTTGACGGCAATACCGTCCTTGGAGATGACATGACCAAGGTAGGCGACTTCGGGTAACCAGAATTCGCACTTGGAATACTTGGCATAAAGTTGATGTTCTCGAAGCTTCTCTAGAACAAGTCGAAGATGTTCAACATGTTCTTCTTTGTTCTTCGAATATACCAGGATATCATCCAGATAGACTACGACGAACTTGTTGAGGTAATCCATGAATATGTAGTTCATCTGACGAGAGAATGTGGCTGGAGCATTGGTCAAGCCGAAAGACATGACGGTGTACTCGTAAGAACCATAACGAGTGATGAATGCGGTTTTTGGAATATCCTCTTCACGAACACGGATCTGGTGGTAACCCAACCTCAAGTTGAGTTTAGAGAATATTGATGAACCAGCAAGTTGATCATATAGATCATTGATCCGAGGAAGCGGACATTTGTTCTGAATTGTAGCTTGGTTGATAGGACGATAGTCTTGGACCAAACGGTTCGTTCCATCCTTCTTCTTTACAAAGAGAGAAGGTGCTCCCCAAGCAGAGGAACTTGGACGAATGAAACCACTGCGAAGAGATTTGTCGATTTCCTCCTTAAGTTCAATAAGCTCATGAGGTGGCATCTTGTAGGGTCGTTTGGCCATAGGAACGATGCCTGGTTTCAAATCGACAACGAACTCGATAGCCCGGGCAAGAGGTATTTCTGGAAGTTCTTCTGGAAAGACATCTAGGAAGTCGCGAACAATTGGAATCTTTTCAATTCCCTCAAGAGGTGCTGCGTTCAACGCATTCAAAGCATAAAGTCGTGCTTCAGCGTTTTGAACAATCTTAGCATGGTAGCTTATTATCTCATTGGAAGGATGTAGGAGATGAACGACTTTGGTGGCACAAACGATAGAGGCGGTATGTGCCTTCAACCATTCCATTCCCAGAATGAGGTCAATGTTGGAAGACTCCAGAATAATGGGAGAAACATGAAATTCCAACCCTTCAATTTCAACGGGGACGTCACGACCAATCATGGTAGTTTGACACTGACCCGCAGGGGTGCGTACCACTATCGGAGTGTTCATGGGCTCGCATCGGATGTCGTGTGCGTAAGAAAATTTTTCTGACATGAATGAATGTGATGCTCCTGAATCGAATAAAACAGAAGTCGGTACTGAATTTACGAGAAGAGTACCCATCACAGTGGCGGGCTGGTCTTGAGCTTCATTCAGATCAACATGATTAGCCTGACCACGACCATAAGGTCTGGCATTGTTGTTATTGGGCTGATTGTTACGGTCAGTTGAGGGCAAAGCCAGCTGGTTCCTTTTCTGATTGCACTCTTTGGCAAGGTGACCTGGACGGCCACATCTGAAGCACAGACCATCATTGGGATTGGTAGCAGGCGCGTGGGGTGGTGCAGTCCGAAGAGGCTGCCTCGTTGGCGGAGGAGGCAAATGCGGGGCAGCATAGGACTGCCTTGGTATAGGTGCAGCTGGACGATACATGTTGTGGGGAATCCATATCCGACGCTTCTATGTTGACGGGCCCGAAGATGAGCCAACATCACGGCTGCGCCTGAGGGATCCCCGGTGTTCCTAAAGACCAGTCTCAACCTGAATAGCCTTGTCCACCAAGGTGGCGAAGTCGGCAAAGTCATGAGCGAGCAGTGCTAGCTTAATATCAGGGTGAAGTCCATCACAGAACTTTTCTTGCCTACGAGCATCAGTTGCAATGTCTTCTTCAGCATAACGAGACAAGTCCAAAAAATCCTGCTGATAAGCATCTACAATATTGTTGTCTTGGGTGAGGTTGCGGAACTCGCGCTTCTTCTTGTCCATGATTCCTTGAGGAATGAAGCGGGCACGGAAAGCAGCTTGGAAAGCCGGCCAAGTGATGACCATTCCAGCAGGCAGGGTAAGCCTGTGGCTATCCCACCATTGACCAGCGGGACCCTTCAGAAAGAAAGATGCAAAGGTGACATAGCTAGTAGGGGCCACACTAGCAGACTCCATTTCATATGTGATGTCGCGGAGCCAGTCATCAGCATCAAGGGGTTGAGTTGAGCTGCGGTAAATAGTTGGGTTGAGACGCATGAAGTCCTGCAGAGTTACTGGGGTTGGCTGTTGATTCATGTTCGGACGAGGAAACTGAGCCATCATTCCTTCCATGAACTGGCAGTTCAGCTCAAATTGTTGCATCATTCCAGCAAGGAATTCGGGCAGTGGTGGATCGTTAGCACCACGGCCACGACCAGCGGGTCTAACCATCCTGCTAACATGTAACAGGGGGTAGTTCAGCATTGATGCATTTGTAAAAACAAGGATCATTCAAGATGAAACATGCATAATGAAAGAGGTACGATGGATACCACTTCGTTGTCATCACGACAGTGTTTGTACTATCCAAAGTACTATTCTAAGGAAAAACTATGGCTTATCCAGCTTTGGGGTGAATGTGGTCACGGGATCCTAATGTTAGAGTTAGTAAAACCATTTTAACCCGAATAGAAGAGAGATCAGAGTCCCAGAGTAAAGATCGAGGAGTAAAAGATCCTAAGACCACCCATATGGCGACGTGGGCCCGTAAGACACACAACGATGTTAGTAAAAGTTTTTTTGTAGTGACTAGACTCAACTTCGGCCAAGGAGTTGGAAAGGGGGCTACCTACAGGCAGTCGGCTTTGATACCAACTTGTGACACCCTCGATTCAATCGTACACTAATCATACACGCAAATGTGTACGATCAAGATCAAGGACTCACGGGAAGATATCACAACACAACTCTAGACACAAATTAAAATAATACAAGCTATATATTACAAGCCAGGGGCCTCGAGGGCTCGAATACATAAGCTCGAATGCACAAGAGTCAGCGGAAGCAACAATATCTGAGTACAGACATAATTTAAACAAGTTTGCCTTAAGAAGGCTAGCACAAACTCAACAACGATCGAAAAAGCAAGGCCTCCTGCCTGGGAGCCTCCTAACTACTCCTAGTCGTTTGCGGTCTTCACGTAGTAGTAGGCATCCTCCAGGTAGCAGTAGTCATCAGTGGCATCGTCTGGCTCCTGGGATCCATCATATGGTCGCAACAATCGGGTATGGGGGAAAAAGAAGTAGCAAACAACCATGAGCCATACTATCCAAGTGTCATCACAATCCACTTCTCATCACCATCCAGTTCTCATCACAAGTATCCAGTTCTAGTTGTATCGATCGGGATACAACTCCAAGTGTTCGTTACCGTAGGACAGGCTATCGACAGATGTTTTCTTCCCTGCAGGGGTGCACCAACTTACCCACCACGCTCGATTAACTCCAACCGGACACACTTTCCTAGGTCATGCCCGGCCTCGGCCAAACAATACGCCGCAACCCTACCTAGGCTTAATAGAGAGGTCAGCACGCCGGACTAAACTTATGCCCAAGGGGTCATGGGCCATCTCCCCAGGAACTCCTGCACGTTGCGTACACGGCCGCTGAGCAGACCTAGCAACCTCCTTCAAAAAGGCAGGTGCTTACCAGTCCAACCCAGCGCGCGCCGCTCAGTCGCTGACGTCTATTAAGCTTCGGCTGATGTATACGACGCAGAACGCCCATACTATGCCCATGTGATGGTTAGTGCTATCAGGCCAGAGGCCCCTTGGATCAAATATCCAAATCATAGTGGATTAGGAGCACGCGGTAACGAGCAGAGACTCACGATCGATGTGACCCCGTCGCCCCGTCTCGAGTACTTGCAGCAAGGGCTAAGAATGCCCGGCCACGCCTCGTAAGTATCTCGCGGGCACCTTCCAAGTCAACCCGACTCCACATCACTCGCTAATAAGCTCGCGCGGGTACCCCTCAGGGCCGACCCGTCTTTAGTAACATGGCTCAGTGCAAAGTCATAGTAACCATAGTAACTGTGTTTTTAACACCAAGGGGAAAACCCGAGGAATCACCCCCGGTGAATCCCACTCGATGTTATCATCAAGTAAACGTAAGAGGATCCACCCTTGAGGTTCACATTTGATGGGTTGCACGACAGAGCCATAACAGAAGTGGTTAAGGAGGAAATCACCCTGGATGACCTCGACAATATAGCTACACTACAGAGATCTCATCAGGAGTGAGGTAAGAGGTTCCACCCTTGGCACTCGATGGTAACTCTACAGAGTCGTACAACTCGGGGGGTGATGTGTAGTGTCGGGGCCTGGACGTCGATCATGTTGATCGAGTCATTGAACATAAAGTGAGGCAACTAGGACAAGGTGGGGGTCACTAATGGATCACTAACCATCCTATACTAAGTAGTTTAGGATAAGCAGGTAAGGTATGAAAGCAGGTAACAACAATAGGCTATGCATCAGAGTAGGATCATGCAGAAAGCAGTAGCAGTTCTAATGCAAGCATGAGAGGAAAAGAAATGGGCGATATCGGAATGCTCAAGGGGGGTTTGCTTGCCAATTTGCTCTGGCAAGGAGGGGTCGTCGTCGATGTAGTCGATCACATGGGCAACATCGGTCTCGGGGTCTACCAGGGAGAAGAGGGGGAAGAAACAGTAAATACAGAGCAAACAATGCATCACAAGGCATAACATGACGACGGGCAGAGCTAGGGTTGCCCTAACGTAGTACTACACGTTACAGACGGAGGGGATAAACATCTGAGGATGAATTCCCTGCGTTAGGCGGATTCCGGACAGAAGAAAGAGAGGGGTCGGTTCCATGTTCTGCATGCTAGGGGCATGTGATAGGTGAATGGACCACGCATTTGGATTCGTTGGATTTTTCTGAGCAACTTTCATATAGAAAACATTTTCATCCGAGCTACGGTTTAATTTCTATGAATTTCTAAAGATTTTCCTATTTTCTAGATTTATTTTATTTACAAAAAATGATATATGACGTCAGCATGATGTCACAGTGACATAAGCAGGTCAATAGACGGCTGACCAGGTCAAACCTGACATGTGGGTCCAGTGGGTCCCACATGTCAGCGTTTGTGGCACTAAAAGTGGATTAAATTGACTAACAGAACTAGTTAGGGGTGTGGGCCCCATTAGTCAGTGACTGATTGGTGATTAAAACTAACTAATAGATTAATTAACATTTTATTTATTTACAAAACCTGTTAACTAGCGTGGGGCCCACGTGTCAGTGGGCAGAGTGCCCAGTCAGCAGTTGACCCAGTCAACTGGGACCTGCGGGGCCCAGCGGCAGTGTCACAGGGGACCCACTTGCCAGGCCACGTCGGCGACAACCGGAGACTCGACGCCGGTGACCAAACTGCGGTGGCGCGGCCTCGGATGTGGCCAGAAAAATGTGCTCCGGCCACCACTTTGCGCGCACTTGGGCACGTTCTAAAGCGAAGGCCAAACCGCGTCGAACTGTGGCGGTCTCGCGGCCAGGGAGGCTCTACGGCAACGACGGCGAGCACGTCGGCGGCGGAGCTCGCGGGTGCGCTACGGTGAGGCGGCTGCGGTGCGAATTTGCGCGCACGTTCGGGCTCATTCGAACGCGGGAACATCACCGCGTCGTTCTAACCCAACGGCGCCGGCTATGGTGGTCGGAAGCGACGGCATCGACGAGCTTGGGAGGCGGACAGAAAAATGGCGCAATGGCGAGCTAGCTACGGCGATGCACAAGGCGCGAGGAGAGGAAAGGAGGGAGGGAGGAGCTCACCGCGCAGCACACGGAGGCCGGTGAGAGGCTTAGTAGCAGCAGCAGGCGTCGCCGGAGATGAAGAAGAACGACGGCAGCCGGAGATGGGTACGAAGGGGATCCGGTGCTGCCGCGCCTCCGAGCTCCAGCTGCGGCCACCGGTCGAAGGAGTCGACCCCCGCGGAGCTCACCGACAGGGTCAGCGGGCGCGGGACCGCGGGTGGCCGCGACAACGACGGAGGACGGCGGTGACCGCGCTCGGGCGTGGATGGGGAACCGGGGGAGAGGAAGCGAGCGGGGGCACTGGTGGGGAGAGGGAGAGGCAGAGAAAGAGGGGGCAAGTGGGAGAGATGGGTGGAGGCTGAGGCGTCGGGGCGGCCTTATCCTCCCCCTCGTCGTCTACGGCGAGGTGGTCGGGCGGCGACGAGCCCCTGTAGTGATGCGGTCGCAGGAACAGGGGAGGCGACTGTGGTGGGGGGGAGTTGGGCTGGCCTACTGGGATGGGCCGAAGCCCAAGGGGAGGCCGGGGGCTTTCTCTCTCTCCCCTCCACTTTCCTTTTTCTTTTTCTTTTTTCCTTTTTTATTTATAGCAGCTTTTGCATTTTCCCTTTAGCCAAAAATGACCTTGCAAAATTATGCCACTGGCCAAAACAAATTCCTAGAATCATTGTGCACTGCCACAAAAGGTTGGGAGGCTTTTGGAATATTTGCCAATTTTATAAATTAAAAAGGGCATTTAATTTATTGCTTAGGTCACTGTTTTAAGTAGTTTAGGCCACTTAAACCTTTTGCAAAAATGTTGGTTCACCACCAATATTAGTTGTGGAATATTTGGCACATGATGAACATTTTAGTTTTCATGTTTGAGCAGTTTGAATTTCACTCAAAATTTGAAAATGAATTCAACTGGAATTTGAAAGAGAGAGGAGACAATGATGATCAAACACTTATTTAGCAAAATGATTAACTTAACCCCAGGGGTTACTGTAGCATCATTACACCGGGGTGTTACATCTCTCCCACTAAGGCCCAATAAGGCCCATTGACTCCTCGGGGGGTTCAGGTAACCCCCGATACTCCGGTAAATGCTCGAACTCATCCGGAACCATTCCGATGTCCAAACATAGCCTTCCAATATATCATCTTTATGTCTCGACCATTTCGAGACTCCTCGTCATGTCCGTGATCACATCCGGGACTCCAAACTACCTTCGGTACATCAAAACACATAAACTCATAATACCGATCGTCATCGAACGTTAAGCGTGCAGACCCTACGGGTTCGAGAACTATGTAGACATGACTGAGACTCACTTCCGGTCAATAACGAATAGTGGAACCTGGATGCTCATATTGGTTCCTAAATATTCTACGAAGATCTTTATCGGTCAAACCGCATAACAACATATGTTGTTCCCTTTGTCATCGGTATGCTACCTGCCCAAGATTCGATTGTCGGTATCTCAATACCTAGTTCAATATCATTATTGGCAAGTCTCTTTACTCATTCCGTAATGCATCATCCCACAACTAACTCATTATTCACATTGCTTGCAAGGCTTATAGTGATGTGCATTACCGAGAGGGCCCAGAGATACCTTTCCGACAATCGGAGTGACAAATCCTAATCTCGATCTATGCCAACTCAACAAACACCATCGGAGACACCTATAGAGCATCTTTACAATCACCCAGTTACGTTGTGACGTTTCATAGCACACTAAGTGTTCCTCCGGTATTCGGGAGTTGCATAATCGCATAGTCATGGGAACATGTATAAGTTATGAAGAAAGCAATAGCAATAAACTAAATGATCATAGTGCTAAGCTAGCGGATGGGTCAAGTCAATCACATCATTCTCTAATGATGTGTTCCCGTTCATCAAATGGCAACTCTTGTCAATGGCTAGGAAAGTTAACCATCTTTGATTAACGAGCTAGTCAAGTACAGGCATACTAGTGACACTCTGTTTGTCTATGTATTCACACATGTACTAAGTTTACGGTTAATACAATTCTAGCATGAATAATAAACATTTATCATGATATAAGGAAACATAGATAAGAACTTTGTTATTGCCTCTAGGGCATATTTCCTTCAGTCCCCCACTTGCACTAGAGTCAATAATCTAGATTACATAGTAATGATAATAACACCCATGGAGTCTTGGTGCTGATCATGTTTTGCTCGTGAGAGAGGCTTAGTCAACGGGCCTGCAACATTCAGATCAGTATGTATCTTGCAAATTTCTATGTCTCCCTCCTTGACTTGACCGCGGATGGAATTGAAGCGTCTCTTGATGTGCTTGGTTCTCTTGTGAAATCTAGATTCCTTTGCCAAGTCAATTGCACCAGTATTGTCACAAAAGATTTCCATTAGACCCGATGCACTAGGTATGACACCTAGATCAGATATGAACTCCTTCATCCAGACTCCTTCATTTGCTTCTTCCGAAGCAGCTATGTACTCCGCTTCACATGTAGATCCCGCCACGATGCTCTACTTGGAACTGCACCAACTGACAGCTCCACCATTCAATAAAAACACGTATCCGGTTTGTGACTTAGAGTCATCCAGATCAGTGTCAAAGCTCGCATCGACATAACCATTTACGACGAGCTCTTTGTCACCTCCATAAACGAGAAGCATATCCTTAGTCCTTTTCAGGTATTTCAGGATGTTCTTGACCGCTGTCCAGTGATCCACTCCTGGATTACTTTGGTACCTCCCTGCTAAACTAATAGCAAGGCACACATCAGGTCTGGTATACAACATTGCATACATGATAGAACCTATGGCTGAAGCATAGGGAATGGCTTTCATTTTCTCTCTATCTTCTGCAGTGGTCGGGCATTGAGTCTGACTCAACCTCACACCTTGTAACACAGGCAACAAACCTTTCTTTGCTTGATCCATTTTGAACTTCTTCAAAACTTTATCAAGGTATGTGCTTTGTGAAAGTCCAATTAAGCGTCTTGATCTATCTGTATAAATTTTGATGCCTAATATATAAGCACCTTCAGCGAGGTCTTTCATTGAAAAATTCTTATTCAAGTATCCTTTTATGCTATTCGGGAATTCAATATAATTTCCGATCAACAATATGTCATCCACATATAATATCAGAAATGCTACAGAGCTCCCACTCACTTTCTTGTAAATACAGGCTTCTCCAAAAGTCTGTATAAAACCATATGCTTTGATCACACTATCAAAGCGTATATTCCAACTCCAAGAAGCTTGCACCAGTCCATAAATGGATTGCTGGAGCTTGCACACTTTGTAACCACCTTTTGGATCGACAAAACCTTCTGGTTGCATCATATACAACTCTTCTTTAAGATATCCATTAAGGAATGCAGTTTTGACATCCATTTGCCAAATTTCATAATCATAAAATGCGGCAATTGCTAACATGATTCGGACGGACTTAAGCATCGCTACGGGTGAGAAGGTCTCATCGTAGTCAACTCCTTGAACTTGTCAAAAACCTTTCGCAACAAGTCAAGCTTTGTAGACAATAATATTACGTCTACGCCAGTCTTCTTCTTGAAGATCCATTTATTCTCTATTGCTTGCCGATCATCGGGCAAGTCAACCAAAGTCCACACTTTGTTCTCATACATGGATCCCATCTCAGATTTCATGGCTTCAAGCCATTTTGCGGAATCTGGGCTCATCATCGCTTCCTCATAGTTCGTAGGTTTGTCATGGTCAAGTAACATGACCTCCAGAACAGGATTACCGTACCACTCTGGTGCGGATCTTACTCTGGTGGACCCACGAGGTTTGGTAGTAACTTGATCAGAAGTTTCATGATCATCATCATTAGCTTCCTCACTAATTGGTGTAGGAATCATTGGAACTGATTTTTGTGATGAACTACTTTCCAATAAGGGAGCAGGTACAATTACCTCATCAAGTTCTACTTTCCTCCCACTCACTTATTTCAAGAGAAACTCCTTCTCTAGAAAGGATCCATTCTTAGCAACGAATATCTTGCCTTCGGATCTGTGATAGAAGGTGTACCCAACAGTCTCCTTTAGGTATCCTATGAAGACACATTTCTCCGATTTGGGTTCGAGCTTATCAGGTTGAAGCTTTTTCACATAAGCATCGCAGCCCCAAACTTTCAGAAACGACAACTTGGGTTTCTTGCCAAACCATAGTTCATAAGGTGTCGTCTCAATGGATTTCGATGGTGCCCTATTTAACGCGAATGCAGCCGTCTCTAAAGCATAACCCCAAAACGATAGCGGTAAATCAGTAAGAGACATCATAGATCAGACCATATCTAATAAAGTGCGGTTACGACGTTCGGACACACCATTACGCTGTGGTGTTCCAGGTGGCATGAGTTGCGAAACTATTCCGCATTGTTTCAAATGAAGACCAAACTCGTAACTCAAATATTCTCCTCCACGATCAGATCATAGAAACTTTATTATCTTGTTACAATGATTTTCCACTTTACTCTGAATTTTTTTGAACGTTTCCAATGTTTCAGACTTATGTTTCATCAAGTAGATATACCCATATCTTCTCAAATCATCCGTGAAGGTCTGAAAATAACGATACCCGCCGCGAGCATCAACACTCATCGGACCGCATACATCAGTATGTATTATTTCCAACAAGTCTGTTGCTTGCTCCATTGTTCTGGAGAATGGAGTCTTAGTCATCTTGCCCATGAGGAATGGTTCGCAAGCATCAAGTGATTCTTAATCAAGTGATTCCAAAAGACCATTAACATGGAGTTTCTTCATGCGGTTTACACCAATATGACCTAAACGCGAGTGCCACAAATAAGTTGCACTATCATTATTAACCTTATATCTTTTGGCTTCAATACTATGAACATGTGTATCACTACTATCAAGATTTAGTAAAAATAGACCACTCATCAAGGGTGGATGACCATAAAAGATATTATTCATATAAATAGAACAACCATTATTCTCTGATTTAAATGAATAACCGTATCTCATCAAACAAGATCCAGATATAATGTCCATGCTTAATGCTGGCACCAAATAACAATTATTCAGGTCTAAAACTAATCCCGAAGGTAGATGTAGAGGCAGCGTGCCGACGGCGATCACATCGACTTTGGAACCATTTCCCACGCGCATCGTCACCTTGTCCTTAGCCAATCTTCGCTTAATCCGTAGCCCCTGTTTCGAGTTGCAAATATGAGGAACAGAACCAGTATCAAATACCCACCAGGCACTACTGCGAGCATTAGTAAGGTACACATCAATAACATGTATATCAAATATAACTTTCACTTTGCCATCCTTCTTATTCGCCAAATACTTGGGGCAGTTCTGCTTCCAGTGACTAGTCCCTTTGCAGTAGAAGCACTCAGTCTCAGGCTTAGGTCCAGACTTGGGCTTCTTCACTTGAGCAACAACTTGCTTGCTGTTCTTCTTGAAGTTCCCCTTCTTCCCTTTGCCCTTCTTCTCGAAACTGGTGGTCTTGTTGACCATCAACACTTGATGCTCCTTCTTGATTTCTACCTCCGCAGCCTTTAGCATTGCGAAGAGCTCGGGAATTGTCTTATCCATCCCTTGCATATTATAGTTCATCACGAAGCTCTTGTAGCTTGGTGGCAGTGATTGAAGAACTCTGTCAATGACACTATCATCAGGAA
This sequence comes from Triticum urartu, assembly GCF_003073215.2. Classification (NCBI taxonomy): domain Eukaryota; kingdom Viridiplantae; phylum Streptophyta; class Magnoliopsida; order Poales; family Poaceae; genus Triticum; species Triticum urartu. The sequence continues at coordinate 402,026,805 of NC_053024.1, forward strand.
GACTAACTCCCAGCTGAGTCAAGTAGTTGTGGTACCCAGACATTCTCAGTATATGTTCACTGACAGAACTATTCTCCTCCATTTTGCGGCTATAGAACTTATTGGAGACTTCATATCTCTCAATCTGGGCATTTGAAATATTAACTTCAACTCCTGGAACATCTCATATGTTCCATGACGTTCAAAATGACGTTGAAGTCCCGGTTCTAAGCCGTAAAGCATAGCACACTGAACTATCGAGTAGTCATCAGCTTTGCTCTGCTAGGTGTTCATAACATCTAGCGTTGCTCCTGCAGCGGGTTTGGCACCCAACGGTGCTTCCAGGATGTAATTCTTCTGTGCAGCAATGAGGATAATCCTCAAGTTACAGACCCAGTCCATGTAATTGCTACCATCATCTTGCAACTTAGCTTTCTCTAGGAACGCATTAAAATTCAACGGAACAACAACACGGTCCATTTATCTACAACAACATAGACATGCAAAATACTATCAGGTACTAAGTTCATGATAAATTAAAGTTCAATTAATCATATTACTTAAGAACTCCCACTTTGATAGACATCCCTCTAATCATCTAAGTGATCACGTGATCCATATCAACTAAACCATGTCCGATCATCACGTGAGATGGAGTAGTTTTCAATGGTGAACATCACTATGTTGATCATATCTACTATATGATTCACGCCCGACCTTTCAGTCTCAGTGTTCCGAGGCCATATCTCCATACTCATCAAGTTTAACCTGAGTATTCTGCGTGTGCAAAAATGGCTTGCAGCCGTTGTATGTGAACGTAGAGCTTATCACACCCGATCATCACGTGGTGTCTCGGCATGACGAACTATAGCAACGGTGCATACTCAGGGAGAAGACTTATACCTTGAAATTTAGTGAGAGATCATCTTATAATGCTACCACCGAACTAAGCAAAATAAGATGCATAAAGGATAAACATGACATGCAATCAAATAAGTGATATGGTATGGCCATCATCATCTTGTGCCTTTTGATCTCCATCTCCAAAGCACCGTCATGATCACCATCGTCACCGGCTTGACACCTTGATCTCCATCAAAGCATCGTTGTCGTCTCGCCAACTATTGCTTCCACGACTATCGCTACCTCTTAGTGATAAAGTAAATCAATTACATGGCGATTGCATTTCATATAATAAAGTGACAACCATATGGCTCCTGCCAGTTGCCGATAACCGTGTTACAAAACATGATCATCTCATACAGCAATTCATATAATCACGTCTTGACCATATCACATCACAACATGCCCTGCAAAAACAAGTTAGACGTCCTCTACTTTGTTTTTGCAAGTTTTACGTGGCTGCTACAAGCTTCTAGCAAGAACCGTTCTTACCTACGCATCAAAACCACAACGTAGTATGATGATTGCTTTTTGATCTTCAGAAAGAACCCTGTTCATTGAAACTGATTCAACTACAGTTGGAGAAACGGGCACCCACTAGCCACCTGTGTGTGAAGCACGTCGGTAGAACCAGTCTCGCGTAAGCGTACGTGTAATGTCGGTTTGAGCCACTTCATTCAACAATACCGCTGAATCAAGAATCAACTAGTGACGACAAGCAATATGTATATACCCACGCCCACAACTCCTTTGTGTTCTACTTCTGCATATAACATCTACGCATAAACCTGGCTCGGATGCCACTGTTGGGGAACGTAGTATTTCGAAAAATTTCCTACGCACACACAAGATCCATCTAGGTGATGCATAGCAATGAGCGAGGAGAGTGTGTCCACGTATCCTCGTAGACCGAAAGCGGAAACGTTTAGTAACGCGGTTGATGTAGTCAAAAGTCTTCGTGATCCAACCGATCCAAGTACCGAATGCATGGCACCTCCTGGATCTGCACACATTCAGCTTGGTGACGTCCCTCGTACTCTTGATCCAGCTGAGGCCGTGGGAGAGTTTCTCAGCATGACGGCGTGATGACGGTGATGATGAAGTTACCGACGCAGGGCTTCGCCTAAGCACTACAGCGATATGACCGAGGTGGAAATCTGTGGAGGGGGGCACCGCACATGGCTAAGACAACTGTCAACTTGTGTGTCTATGGGGTGACCCCCTCCCCCGTATATAAAGGAGGGGAGGGACGACCCTCTCTATGGCGCGCCCAAGGGGGAGTCCTACTCCCAGTAGGAGTCGGTTTCCCCCCTTCCCTAGTTGGAGTAGGAGAAGAAGGAAGAGGGAGAGAGAGGGAAGGAAAGGGGGCCCGCCCCCACCCAATTCGGATTGGGCTGGGGGGGCGTCCTCCACTAAGGCCCAATAAGGCCCATTGACTCCCCCGGGGGTTCCGGTAACCCCTCGGTACTCCGATAAATGCCCGAACTCATCCGGAACCATTCCGATGTCCAAACATAGCCTTCCAATATATCGATCTTTATGTCTCGACCATTTCGAGGCTCCTCGTCATGTCTGTGATCACATTTGGGACTCCGAACTACCTTGGGTACATCAAAACATATAAACACATAATACCGATCGTCATCGAACGTTAAGAGTGCGGACCCTACGGGTTCGAGAACTATGTAGACATGACCGAGACTCACTTCCGGTCAATAACAAATAGCGGAACCTAGATGCTCATATTGGTTCCTACATATTCTATGAAGATCTTTATCGGTCAAACTGCATAACAACATACGTTGTTCCCTTTGTCATCGGTATGTTACTTGCCCGAAATTCGATCGTCGGTATCTCAATACCTAGTCCAATCTAATTATCGGCAAGTCTCTTTACTCGTTCCGTAATGCATCATCCCACAACTAACTCATTAGTCACATTGCTTGCAAGGCTTATAGTGATGTGCATTACCGAGAGGGCCCAGAGATACCTCTCCGACAATCGGAGTGACAAATCCTAATCTCGATCTATGCCAAGTTAACAAACACCATCGGAGACACCTGTAGATCATCTTTATAATCACCCAATTACGTTGTGACGTTTGATAACACACTAAATGTTCCTCCGGTATTCGGGAGTTGCATAATCTCATAGTCATAGGAACATGTATAAGTTATGAAGAAAGCAATAGCAATAAACTAAACGATCATAATGCTAAGCTAACGGATGGGTCAAGTCAATCACATCATTCTTTAATGATGTGATCCCGTTCATCAAATGACAACTATTGTCCATGGCTAGGAAACTTAGCCATCTTTGATTAACGAGCTAGTCAAGTAGAGGCATACTAGTGACACTCTGTTTGTCTATGTATTCACACATATCTAAGTTTCCGGTTAATACAATTATAGCATGAATAATAAACATTTATCATGATATGAGGAAATATAGATAACAACTTTATTATTGCCTCTAGGGCATATTTCCTTCACAAAAGTCATCTTGTGGGGAACCAAGAACAAGAAAATCAGCAGGGTATTTTATTTTCCCACACAAGACTTCAACATCTCTAATAATCCCAACTGGTGATATGGTATCTCTGTTAGCAAGTTTAATAGTAACATCTATTTCTTCTATCTCAGCAGGTGCTATATGTTTCATAATTTCTTCATATAAAGTGTAAGGAATAGCACTCACACTAGCACCCATGTCACATAAACCATGATAACAGTGATCTCCTATTTTAACTGAAATAACAGGCATGCCAACAATGGGTCTATGTTTATCTCTTTTATCAGGGTTAGCAATTCTAGCAGTTTCTTCACAGAAGTAAATAACATGCCCATCCATATCTTCTTCTAGGAGATCTTTAACCATAGGAATACTAGGTACAACTTTAATTTGTTCATTAGGTTTAGGTGTTCTAATATAGCTTTTGTTAACCACAGTTGAGACTTCAGCATGTTCCTTAATCCTAACAGGGAAAGGTGGTTTCTCAAGATAAGCAGAAGGAATAACTGGATCAACATTATAAAGTATAGTTTCTTCTTTGACTAGTACTGGTTCTTTAGTTTCTTATTTAATAGGTGGGTGATATTTAAACCACTTCTGCTTAGGGAGTTCAACATGAGTAGCAAATGATTCACAAAAGGAGGCTACTATCTCAGAGTCAAGTCCATATTTAGTGCTAAACTTTTCAAAAGCATCGGTATCCATAAAGGATTTAACACAATCATACTTAAGTTTAATACCTGACTCTTTACCTTCGTTGAGTTCCCAATCTTCAGAGTTGCGTTTAATTCTTTCCAAAAGATCCCACTGTAATTCAATAGTCTTCTTCATAAATGAACCAACACAAGAAGTATCAAGCATGGTTTGATCATTACGAGAAAGCCGAGCATAAAAAATCTGGATAATAATTTCTCTTGAGAGCTCATGGTTGGGGCATGAATATAACATTGACTTAAGCCTCCCCCAAGCTAGAGCGATACTTTCTCCTTCACGAGGCCAAGAATTATATATATAATTCCGATCACGATGAACTAGATGCATAGGATAATTTTTTTGGCGGAACTCCAATTTCAAACGATTCCAATTCCATGATCCAATATCATCACATAGCCTATACCATGCCAATGCTTTTCCCTTCAAAGATAAAGGGAAAACCTTTTTCATCACTTCATCCCTGGGTAAACCTGCAAGCTTAAACAATCCACAAATTTGTTCCACATATATCAAGTGCATATCAGGATGTTCGGTTCCATCTCCTGCATAAGGATAACCTAGCAGTTGTTCTATCATACCCGAAGGAATTTCACATTGAATATTTTCAGTAGGTGCAGTAGGTTGAGGGGTAGCTAATTGTGGTTCCGGACGAGGTGAAGATACCCCAAACAAACCCCTCAAAGGATTGTTTTCCATAGTAACAAGTGACAATAAATTTCAGCACACTATATAAATGTTTCCTTACCAAATTCCACTTACCAAAGGCGCTTCACTCCTTGGAAACGACGCTAGAAAATAGCCTTGATGACCCACAATTATAGGGTATCAATTGTAGCTCTTTTCGATAAGTAAGAGTGTCGAACCCAATGAGGAGCAGAAGGAAATGGCAAGTAGTTTCCGGTAAGGTATTGTCTGCAAGTGCTGAAATTGTAAGTAGCGAGTAGTTTGATAGCAAGATAATTTGTAACGAGCAAGTAACGATAATAGTAACAAAATTGCAGCAAGGTATCCCAATCCTTTTGAGGCAAAGGACAGGCCAAAACGGTCTCTTATGATAAGCAAGGCATTCCTGAGGGTACACGGGAATTTCATCTAGTCACTTTCATCATGTTGGTTCGATTTGTGTTCGCTACTTTGATAATTTGATATGTGGGTGGACCGGTCCTTAGGTGCTGTTCTTACTTGAACAAACCTCCTACTTATGATTAACCCTCCCGCAAGCATCTGCAACTACGAGAAAAGTATTAAGAATAAATTCTAACCATATCATTAAACATTTGGATCCAATCGGTCCCTTACGGAATAGCGCATAAACTAGGGTTTAAGCTTCTATCACTCTCGCAACCCACCATTTAATTGCTACTCCACAATGGATTCCCTTAGGCCCAAATATGGTGAAGTGTCATGTAGTCGACATTCACATGACACCACTAAGGGAATAACAACATACATACTATCAGACTATCGAACACATATCAAGTTCACATAATTACTTGCAACATGATTTCTCCCGTGACCTCCAGAACAAAAGTAACTACTCACTAATAATAATCATGCTCAAGATCAGAGGGGTATTAAATAGCATAATGGATCTGAACATATAATCTTCCACCAAATAAACCATATAGTAATCAACTACAAGATGTAATCAACACTACTAGTCACCCACAATTACCAATCTATAGTTCCGGTAACAAGATTGAACACAAGAGATGAACTAGGGTTTGAGAGGAGATGGTGTCGTTGAAGATGTTGATGGAGACTTACCTCCCCAAGATGGGATATTTGTTGGTGGTGATGATGACAATGATTTCCCCCTCCGAGAGGGAAGTTCCCCTGGTGGAATCGCTCCGTAGGAGGGCAAAATTGCTCCTGCCCAAGTTCGCCTCGAGGCGGCGGCTCTTCATCTCGAAAGTCCTCCCTTTATTTTTTCTAGTTCAAAACCACTTATATACCAGAAGATGGGCACCGGAGGTGGGCCGAGGGGGCCACAACCCACCAGGGCGCGCCTGGGGGGCCTGGTGCGCCCAGGTGAGTTGTGCCCACCTGGTGGCCCCCCTCTGGTGTTTATTGGCTCCAGTATTTCTCAAATAATCCATAAAAAATCTCCGTAAAGTTTCAGCTCATTTGGAGTTGTGTAGAATAGGTGGCCTGATGTAGCTTTTCCAGGTCCATATTTCAGCTGCCGGAATTCTCCCTCTTGGTGTGTTCCTTGCAAATTATGAGAGAAAAGGCATTAGAATTACTCCAAAAAGCATTATTATGGATAAAAGCATTATAAATAATAGTAAGGAAACATGATGCAAAATGGACGTATCAGTCATATTGTTGTAAAGCGCATGAAGAAACTCCATACGGATGAATTTTTGGAATCACTTGATTATGAATCATTTGATACTTGAGAACTATGTCTCATGGGCAAGATGACTTAAACTCCGTTCTCTGGAACAATGGAGCGAGCCACTGACTTACTGGAAATAATACATACCGATGTATGCGGTCCGATGAGTGTTGAGGCTCGCGGCGGGTATCATTATTTTCTGATCTTCACAGATGATTT